>NW_017728946.1:2105225-2114471 GCF_001723895.1 Crocodylus porosus | reverse complement strand
TCAGCACTGGTGAGGCCACATCTGGAGTACTGTGTCCAGTTTTGCCCCCCCCCCCACTACAGAAAGGATGGGAACAAGTTGGAGAGAGTCCAGTGGAGGGCAGCAAAAACAGTGAGGGGGCTGGGGCACATGACTTCTGAGGGGAGGTTGAGGGAACTGGGCTTATTTAGTCTGGAGAAGAAAAAAGACTTAGAGGAGATTTAATAGCAGCCTTTAACTACTTGAAAGTAGCTGAAAAGAAGATGGAGCTAGACTGTTCTGAGTCAGGAGAGATGACAAAACAAGGACCAACAGTCTCAAGTTACGGCAAGGGAGGTTTAGGTTGGATACAAGGCAAAACTGTCACTAGGAGGGTGGTGAAGCACTGGAACAGGTTACCCAGAGAGGTGGTAGACTCTCCATCCTTAGAGGTTTTTAAGATCTGGCTAGACAAAACCTTGGCTAGGATGATCTAGCTGGGGATGTTACTGCTTTGGGCAGGGGGCTGGACTAGATCAGTGGTTCTCAACATTTTTTGTACCAGGACCCATCTGTAAACATCAGTGGCCGGTCTCGACCCAGTTCCCCTCCCGACGTGCTGCCCTCTGCTCCCACCCCCAGGCCCCATCTCCACAGTGTGTGGGGCATGGGGTGGGTTGCTTGAGGAAGGGGGGTTTGTGTGGAGCATGGGGTGCCCCCAAGCAGCCCCTTGCAGGCTGGAACTCTGACAGCCTGCAGAGGGAAAGCCATGGTTTCTCACATTTTTCTCCTTTAAAGGAAAATCCATTTTTATGTCTAATCCATTTTTAAAGTTTGTTCGTGACCCTTTCATATATTCATGCAACCCACTTTACAGTCGTGACCCATGGGTTGAGAAACGCTGGACTAGATGACCTCCTAAGGTCCCTTCCAACCCTTATTTTCTGTGATGATATGACTGTAAGTGTCAAACTGGGGGTCTCTCCCCAGTGTCAGCTCCTTGCACCCCACACCTTTAAAACAAAAACAGACATACAACTAGAAGCCAAGAAACCATGGAAGCAGCACCCAGGAAGCAATGAGTTCCCCACTTCTCAGATGCTACTTCCAGATGCAGGTGAGGTGGGGAGGAGGAAGAAGAAGGGAGGAGGAGGAAAATGTGCTCTTTATAGCTCCACAAGAAATATAGGCTGGCATGCACTTTAAAGCTCTCTGGGCACTGGGAGCCAGCTTAGTGAGTTACTTGTCTGACATAAACTGACTTTAACTTGTGGCAAGGTTACTGTTTATGGCACAATTAACACCTTATTTGTGTCCTAAACAAACATGTATCAAGGCCCTCAGTTCCACAGCTCCAGAACTTGTAAAGTAATTCATCCCTAGCCACAAAAGTATGCTCCAGATTCTAAGATTTCAGTTTTTGGGAGGTAGAAGGGAAAGAAAAAAAGAAATAGCATTGAGAAATGTGCACTGCCCTATTCAACTCAATGGGTCATTACACCTGAAACTTAGTTGCAATAATCTGGGGTATAGCCCTCATTTTAATACTTAATTCAACAAAACATCTTTATTAATTTATCCAAAGCTACTGCATATTTTCTGATGGAGGTCATAAAATCCACTGATCTAGCTCACTGCAAAAAGGTCTTACAATCAGAGTTCCAGACTAGGACTCATAAAAACTGCTTTTGTTCTAGTTTTGCCACATACTTCCTAAAGGACTTCAGGTAAGTCAATTTTCTAATGACTGAGCTCCATTTATAAAATGGGAACAAAGATATTCCCTTTCTTCCAAACATCATAATTCTTGTCTATTTAGAGACTCAACTTTTCAAACCAGAGACTGTTTCTTGTTGAATATATAGAATTTAGCATAGTGAAGCTTGACCTCAGTTAATAGCCTCTAGGTGCTACTACTGTACTAGTGATAACAATAAAAGGGGAAAGCTCAGACAGGAGTCCAGTGAGAGTGAGACCAAACTGAAGGACACCAAAAATTTCCCATGTTTTTAAAACAATGTAGACAGGCAGTCTTATGCTTAACACTATACACAGGATAATGCTCGATTCACTTCTATCAAGGAAGTGATCTGATCTGAACCAGCATTCCAAAAGGAATGTCTTGATAACTAAGATACTGGTATCAAACCAAACCATTTTCTGCAAAACAAAAGGGAGTTTGTGGCTGGTTTTATTATCTACCTACAAGTCTAACAACGATGTCCCTCTCCTTGCTCACCACCAGTCTTCTTTTTCATTTTAGTGTTGCCTACACTAAACAACTAATCCACTTACACACTGGCCTTGAAATAGTCAAACACTTGGCAAGTCAAACCTTTATTATTTTAGTGCAAGTCTATAAATTCCTTTAGTTATTCTTAAGCCACACTGAAACAGTTCATGAGAAAGCAAAGTGCTGGAGTCTCCTTAGGGGAGAAGAAAACAGACTGTTTGTGTTGAGGAGCTGACAGGATTAACCTAAGCAATCTTGCCCTGAAGATAGCTCAGGTTGGCAAACTATACTCTCTCCACATAAGCATCCTTGTAGAAACAAGAACAATGGACATTTGTTAAAAACCAAGGAACTGCATAGTCAGTCTTACTTCAGAGTTCCACAGATGTCTGTACACATCAAATGAACATTCTGGCCTCCAGAGATATAAGAGATAGTGAAACAGATTGCAACTAGATTGTTGCTTTCTATCCAGGTTTTTATGAAGGTAATCCATGACCATGGTACCTTAAATGCTTCTTGGCAGAGCAGCTCTTGCTAACAGAAATAGCAGGCAAAAGGTTAGCCTTTCATGGAGGGCTCTAGAGTAGAGAGGAAGAACAAAATGGACTGCTAGGCACTCAATTATCACCAGTAAAACAAACCGGAAGAGGATATTTACTATAAAATAACATGCAAAGTCTACCTCAGCCATCTGGAAAATTATTGCCAGTTTCTGGAAAATAACTACAATGCATCAGTCATCCAACTACCTCCTACATTACAATCTCTCTCTCTCTCTCTCTGCTGGTAGAATACTTAGACCCATTATCCAGGCTAGCACAAGCTGGGGGGATGGCACTGGAAGATGACATATATCCTTAAATGTAGTTGGGGAAGAGAAGGTGCTTTAGTTAACACCCAAAACCATCCCCCCCCTTGCCCGTGGCCTGAAACTTACTTATATAAGGAGGAAATATGGCTATAACAACTAACTAAACCATATAGCAAAATATATTTGTAAGAAAGTCAGCAAAGTAATTAGGAAGATCAGACTGTGTGGTGTTCTCCAGATTTACATGTTTATTTTATTCAACAAATGCTCAACCTATAGTTTTAGTGAATAACTTTGAACTTTAAAAGATTAGTCAGACTAACAGGTCACAAGCCAGACAATTGCATGAAAAAATAAACTCAGTGTTTAAAGTGGCATAAAATTCCTGTTGTTAAATGGCAACTGGATTAGCTCATTTGGCTGAATATGGAACTTTGAATATACACTCAATGTATTAAGCTTCCCTAAGTTTTAACTTGTCTTGACATGAATAACTGAACTGGCTTCCACAGAAGTTCAAATCAATGGGCACTGCAAGTCCTGAACATTTCTGAAAAATAAGCTGCATGGTGCCTGAAATACTTAAAACAAGCATTGCAAGACCATCATATAATTATGCTCAAATATCTCAGCTCATCTGAGAATGCATTTTCTGGCAAGAATATCCATGAAAACTAGTCAGTTCAGCTACTACGGTGTCCCACCTCTAAACCCAGACTTGCTGCTACAAACCTACATCTCATTTGCAGATCAGCCTTTTTCATCTTATAAGCTAACAAGATAATGCAGCAGGTAGGAGGGTCTGTGAAACAGTAATTAAATGGGCCTTTCTATACAAATTCTGTGTTGGAGGGGGACGTACTCTTTCCTGAATGCAGAATATTAGCAGTATAAGGGACTGCTACTCAACTGCAGCCTTCTTCTGATACATGGAGTATTATTTCTGCTAACATATCTCAAACAGATCTAAACAAGGAAACCAAACAATATATAATAATGACCCAAAACCTAGCAAGTTAAGAGGACCGAAAACAACCTATTTAGCCCATGTAATTAAATGCTATTAATCATCACTACAAAAGGAACATCCTAAAAACTCAAGAGAAAGGTAAGCTCTCCTATAATAAGGTCAAGTGAAGTTCTGTGATAAAGAGCATTTGCAATGATGCTTGACAATTTTTATATATGAATTTATCAAAGTACCGCTATTATAAAATTAATGCTCTTACTCAAACTGATGCCTTTCCAAGTTAGAAAAGGAAACTTACTCAGGATACTGTATTTCCTTTGTTTATCAATACAGCTAATATAATAGCGACTGCTAGATTATTTAACTAGTCATACTTATTTCAGCAAGGAAGGTGACTCTATAGCAAAGTGACATTTTATTTTTTAAATAAAACTGAAACTCACAAAAAAGACCGCTTGTGGGCTGCTAATAAAGATGCTTGTAAAATGTTAGTTCAGCTGGAAGGGGTTAACCATAGTACAAGTGCTTTATTAGATTATATGTTTTTTTTGATCAGGCATAGGTTAATCTTGCAGGTAGGAAGCATCTGTAAATAAGGAAAGAAAGCTATATATATTGTTCAGTAATATTTACCAGTCATGCTGCCATCTCTGTTTATTCCATTATGAAGTTTACAGTGAACAAATGCTGCATCAAACAACCACGATCCAAAGAGGTTCAAGATGCTGTTAACTTTTGGCCTTCGAGGTGCAGGTAGTGGCCGAGGCTCAGAACTTGTCTGGTTTGGGCTCGACAATGGTGAGGTGGAGGATGCCTGTTGCTGCACTTTTGACGTGTGAGTAGTGCTTACCTATTTGAGCAAAAGAAACATTATACACCATTGTTATCTGAAGAAATGTTGTATTTATTCAAACCTATTTTAGTGCTTAAAATAGCTTACAGTGCCAGTTTTCATTGTTGCCTTATTCACAGTCACAGCCCGATGCCTTCGGTTATGAGGTGGAGTTGTGTTGACAGCAGTATTCTGCGGCATACTCAACCTATTTACTGGTGTGGGGGGAGCACTGTCTGACCGAGGTCGTGAAATGCCTGATGAACAGATGAAAACAAAGTCATTTACGAGTCCCATGACACAATCTGTATCTCTAACAGTATATTCTGTAGCACCAAAATATTCCACTCCCCCACAAGCAACTATCCTTTCAGTGTTAGAAAAGATTGACTTGTGGTTCAGAAAAGGATATAAGCTTAAAAAAAAAAAATCACTATTTGTCCTGGATGAGCAAATACTTGCATAAGAAGTAAAAGTGGTGAGGACACAACAGGTAGGAAAAGGTGACATAGATGACATGTACAAAGTCACACACTTTTCAGTCACTGGTTCAGATCAATTAATTCACTTCAAATTTACAACTGTGTTAATCTTGCAGGTAGGAAGTGTCTGTAAATAAGGGAAGAAAGCTATATATAGTGTTCAGTAACATTTACCAGTCATGCTGCCATCTCTGTTTATTCCATTATGAAATTTACAGTGAAGTTTACACTGGTTCAGATCAATTAATTCACTTCAAATTTACAAATAGTGACTGCATTGAATAAATCAATGGAAGGTATGTTACCTCCCACTTACAGTATTTACTTGGATACAAGACAACCCTGCATCTAAGATGACCACCAAATAATTAGATTCTGTATATGGAAAATTTATAAATTTGTTACAATTTTCCAGGTGCAGAAACTAATTATTGGAGAATTGTCTTGAATTCATCCACCGCCCACTGCTACAGCAAGGAAAACAGTGGCTGTGGTGGGGAAGGGGTCAGGTGGCTGGGGGGCATCAAGTGGCCCTCTTGCCTTCTGCAGTCTTCCTGACCCACCTGACCATCAGACCCTGTTCAGGCTCTGCTCCCTCCCCAGCACAAGGTAGAAGGAAGTGAGCTATGTGTGACAGTAAGGGGGGTTATGGAACAGAGGGGAGGGCAGGACCTGCAGAAGCGGACAGGACACTGCTGTGGGTTTGACTCTGGTCCTGACAGACTCAGGGGCAGAGAGTCAGAACCAGAACAGCTGTCTGCCCTCAATTTTCCCCTTGCTAATTTCAAGTGCAAAGGATAAAAAAAAATGACTTTGCAAGAAATACACTCATAGAAACTTGCATATATGCAAATCACTAAGGGTAAGTTTATACAAAATTAATGAATTTCAACGTGTTGCAAACTCCTGCAAGTTTCAGCACATAGTACTAGGTATATTAGTCCAGCACCAAAAGGCTCGTGCCCAGGGGTCTGGGATTTTTTTTTTTTTTTTGTTTCCCAGGAAAAATGGAGAAAAATATGGACTTCCCCCTTTCCTGCAGGAAAACTGGGATCTTTCATTTTAGTGGAGAAACCCACGGATTTTGCAGTTTTGCAAAGAGCTCTTGCAGGCTGGCAGAGTTCCAGCCAGCAGGGAGGCTGACAGGGAGCAGAAGTAGGGCGGTCAGGTAGGGGGTGCCATGCCTGTCAGCTCTGACAGGTACAGGGGGGAGGGGATTAGGGCCCCCATAGGGTGGAAGGGAGTTGGGGATGCCTGGGGCTGCTGCTCAGCTGGTGGGTGCACAGGGCTTGGGGCCCCAGTGGGAAGCTGGACGGAGCTGCAGGCAGCTCATTCACGGGTGGGGGGGGGGAGGCCAGCTCCCCGCCAATGGGTGTACTCCTGCAGTAGCAGGGAGAACTTGTTCTCCCAAAATCTGTGCACAGGGCATGGGTGGGCTGCCTCCCAAGGGCTTGGGCTCCCACCCTGCTGCCCTCCTCCAAGGCGTCGCAACCTGGCAGCTGGCTGGGACCTAGCGCTGCAGGGTGGAATGGGGCCACACAGGAAAGCTGCTTGCCAGTTTTTGTTCCGCCCTGCCCTGGCGATGCATCCCCTGTGTGCGCGGCAGCAGTTGGGGTGGCAGCAAGGGGCTTTGCCCCTCACTGCTGCTGTCTCACCTCACCAGGGCAGCACGGAGCTTGCAGCCACAAGCAGCTTTCCTGCTTGGCCCCATTCCACCTTGAAGCACCAGGTTGCACCCGCTGAGCTAGAGGCCCCAGGGGAGGACAGAAGGCCACAGTGGGGAGCCCATGCCCGCCCACCCCATGCACAGATCTGGAGAGCACAGGTTTCCCCTGCTCCGGGGAGTGTGCGCAACAGCAGGGAGCTGTCCCTCCCCCCCCAAACCTGCAGCAGACAGCAGGCAGAGAGCCAGGCTCCACTCTGGTGCAGCAGCCACTGCCTTCTGTTGGGGCAGGCGGAGATGGTCCCAGGTCCCTGGCCCTGTAGCCCTGGCAGCTGGGGCCCCCTCCAGTAGAACAGGGGGGGTGAGGAAGAGACACCAACAGGACTAGGGGCTGTGTGGGGGAGTGAGGGGCTTTTAATTTTAATTATGGATTTTGAGGTTTTTAAATCAGAGAATATGGGATTTTTTTAAAATCAGAGGATTTGCAATTTTATTTTATTTTTTTTTTTAAATCAGGGAAAACCAGGACCCCTGCTCATGACTTATATGGTTCACTGGGCCAGGCCCCAGCAGAGTCCAAAGCATTTCAAACCATGGTGACCCCACAGCCCAGCACTGCTCAGTTTTACGTGTACTCCAGAAACCTCCCTGCCACAGTGCACTCAGGTGCCCTGCGCCTGAGAGTGGAGACTGCTCTGGGGAGACCCCTAGTGGCACAAAGGGCGAGGCTCAGCTGCCAGTCACCAGGGCTGCACAGATGCTGGTTCTTGGGGCAACTGGTAAAACCAGCTGACCAGAAAGGGGCAGGGCTTATCCCTTCTTAAGCCCAGGTAGGAGGCCAGGAGGGCAGTCCCTCTCCAGCAGCCGTGGAAGTAGAGACTCAGCTCGGACAGACAGAGGGGAGGACTCTGGCCATGAGAGTGTCCCCTGGTCACTGCTGGGGTTAGTGGAGCCCTTCTTCCCCAGCTCCCTCGATCTCTAGCAGGGAGTAGATTTTTGTTCGACCAGACAGTCTGGTTTCTTTGTTGTAACCCAGGGGCTTTATGTTTACTGTTTTGACCAGAGGACCAGGTGAGGCTATAAGGGGTTGGAGGAGGCCTCATAGGAGCTCCACGATAGCGTGGGGTGTCCTGGCACCGGAGAGGGTGCAGCATTGTTTGGGGGCGCACTGGCCCCAGCCCGGGAGCCCCGGAGCGAGAGGGGGCAGTAGGGAGAAGCTTGGAGCTAAGGGGGCGGCGAGGAGCCCCAGAGCGAGAGAGAGAAGGGGGCCAGAAAACAACAGGGCCCAGGTCAAACCACGTCAACTCCATCTGCGAGGCTTGGGCTGCGGTGTGGGGGAGGAAAAGGAGCCGCAGGTAGCGCCCCGTGTCACTTTGGTGCAGAAAAATGGGCAGCCTCCCACTGATTACAACCATCTTCTAATCAAGTAAGATCAAGGCATGGCAGGTGAGTAAGCAGGCGGTTGGCCCATTACAGAAGGGCGGAGCTACTCCCAGAAAGGCTCCAATATCGATACTCCTGTCACACTCCCACAAAGGATTCATGTGCTAATCAGCTCCCCACTCATGACTGGCACCAGGTGTACTTGTCACAAGACCTGGGACGCTCCAAAAATGTATATGCAGGTGAGGCACAAGGTAAGCTGGTCCACCTTTACCCCACAGAGGGAAGAGCAAGACTGATCACGCTGAGAGAGGGGGCAACAGCATCTCTCAGATACATAAAAAGTTCAGTGGCATTTGCTAGACATTTAAGGCTGCTACAAAAACAAAAATTATTGGAAATGGGAAAGAAAGGGACTGCTCAACTGTGGGAATGAAAAGAAAGTCAGATGTATTTGATGTTGTGGTGACTTGAAAAAGTTGATGCTGAGTAGGGTTGAGCACAACGACCACTGTATTTTATTCAAATGGGCTACACAGACCAATTCTTGTGGTAGGTACCCATCAGCATTGAAAGCCTGATCTTTGCCTTAAAGGCAAAGAAAGGGATCAAGAGAACATCAACTTGCAAGGAGTAGAGAAAGAAGACCCAAAGCTCAAAACAACAGCAGTGGTGGCAAGTAATCATGAGGTATAAAAAGAGCTGAATAATGGAAATGAAGATCTGGAGACAGATGGAGAGTGGATGAAGGTGGAAAAGAAAGGATGAAAGGTGACAATGAGAGCAACAGGAGAGGCAGCAATGATGAGAGTGACAACACCATATTCATAGATTCATAGATGCTAGGGTCGGAAGGGACCTCAATAGATCATCGAGTCCGACCCCCTGCATAAGCAGGAAAGAGTGCTGGG
>NW_017728946.1:2103762-2105214 GCF_001723895.1 Crocodylus porosus | reverse complement strand
GTTCCCAAAGCTCTCTTTCTTCAGGCTGGGCTGTCCTTGTGGGTGCCACCTGGTTTGGTGGTCCACAGCCTCCCCCACCAGGAGCAGAGGAGAATGGGAGATGAAGCAGGAGAAAGTACACTGGATGAGAAGCAAAGAACAGTGGGAGCACAACGGCAGGCTAGCCCACTGGGATTAGCATGGCAGAAAAACATGGAAGAGGCACTGAGAAAAGCTAGAGAGGAACAGGGACAACAGGTAAAGGCAACTTTAAATCAGCAATGGGAGGCAGATGGGACAGACAACAAATGGATGATTTCCTAGAAAAAGTATGGTTTGAGATTTTGGAGGTGCAGGCACCTGATTGCTCTCTCAAACTGAAAGACTTAGAAATTTACTTACTGGGATGGAGAAGCGTATGAGAACTTTTGGAAGAAATATGCAAAGAAACATAGCAGGGAGGAATTAAGAGATGAAGGGATGAAGTTCATAGCAGGGAAAAAGTCCAGAGAGTGATTATAGTTCGAATGTACACAGATTTATACTAGAGACAAAAAAGACACAGAAAGTTGGAAAACTACATCTAAAGGGCAGTATCAGTAGAAAAAGTAAGGGACAAATACAGTATCTGGATAGAATCCTGGAGGACACAAACAGTGTTACAAGCAAACACGTGGAGCCCAGGTGGGGTGCTGCATCTCCCATCAGTGATGCAGATCAGGGCACACTGGGGTTTTATAATGTACCAAGGGCAACCAAAACGGTGCAACAAATGCAGAAAGATGGGGCACCTGCTTACACACTGCCCCCACAGTGTGTTGAATATGTGAAGGGATAGGGCACAGAGCAACAGAATGCCAGGAGTCCCTATAATGCACTCTTTGTAAGGGAGAGGGACACTTGTATCGTAGGTGTCCTAAAGCCTTTGCAAATATAGTCAGACCCCCTGAAGAACAGCAAAACCCACAGAAGGAGAGAGTGGAGGAGAGCAGGGGTTGGACACTGAGGTAGAAATGGTGGAAGAAACTCCACAAGACTGTGAAACAGGGAAGGAGTGGGGATGAAATTTCTGTGATTGAGGCAGCACAGGAAGAGATATGACATGGAATGGAAGAGAAGGTGGGGACAGCAAAAAGGTCAGATGTGGAGATGGGGATGGGGAAGAAATAGAGAGAGAGCAAGAGAAAGAACCAAAGAAACAGGCCTGGAAAAGAAAGAAAACACAGCGGCTTAAGACCAGAAACCTGATAATGAGGGAGGTGGGTTGGACAAAGAGCTAGAGAGCAGTCTCCTGCCGCTAACGCCTCTGAGCTCCAGCCCAAAATGGAGACCAGAAGGCAGGAAGCAATGGGGAGGGAGTATATGTAAGCCTTCCTAAATGCAGAAGTAATTTCATAGATTTCATAGACATTAGGGCTGGAAGGGACCTCGGGAGATCATCGAGTCCAGCCCCCTGCCCAAAGGGCAGGAAGT
>NW_017728946.1:2092169-2102867 GCF_001723895.1 Crocodylus porosus | reverse complement strand
AAGTCAAGATATATGACATCAATCTCTTCTCCCTTGTCCAGGTGATAGGTCACCTGGTCATAGAAGGAAATGAGATTGGTCAAACAAGACCTACCTGCAACAAACCCGTGCTGGCTGTCCCTTAGAATGTTAGCCTGGGCCAGTCCCTCAATCTGGCAGCTTCAAAGGCTACAGGGACGTGAGTGAGAGAGAGGGAGAAGTCAACCACCCTGAGCAGTTGCACAGATGAACCTTAAAGGGACTAGCACACTCAGCTCAAAGCAAGCATGGACAAAATTTAAAGGAACAGGTACAATCATAAATAACATTGACAAAAGTTTTGCTTAATGCCAGGAGTATCCTGACAAGAAAAAGATTGGAACAGACTGAACCAGTCTTGAACCAAGGAAGGACAAACCTAATCTGCCTACAAGAATGTGATATACCAGGGGAGAGAGATTATAAACATTCCAAGAAAAGATGGAGATGGGGACCATCTTGATGATCAGGAACAAGCAAGAACAAGGCAGCAGTGGTAGCAATATTATTCAAGAACCCAAAGCTGAGAGGAAACCAGGTAAAAGAAGTCACTAGTGGCAGATTGCAATGAATGATACTATCAGTCACAGGAACAGAATTAGAAAATTTTAATGTACAGTATAACACATCACCAAAGAGAGAGAGAAGGAATGTGCTGCTTAGAAAGCTAGCAATTTACGTAGCTGGAGGGAGACCAGGCATAATAGCAGATTTCAGCTGTATAATCGAAGTGGATTACACAGTTCAACAGTGGAAGTTCATACTGTTCACAAATGTAATACAAGAGAAGCTGCTAAGAGATGTGTGGCAGGCAAGGCTCTTTGAGTAGATGTGATTTTTATTTTTATTTTTTTTTGACAAATCACTCTTCTTCAGGCATAGGGACTCTCTGTGGTTTTGAGACTCCAAGGAATGAGAGAGGCTAAAAGTGGGGCAAGATATCAGCGAGAATGTAAATAAGTAGAAATTAGAAAAACAAAAAGGCAACGCAGGGAAGGGAGCAGGGGAAGAAAGGCCAACAGTAAGGGAGACACTACAGTGGTAATGATTCAAGGTAGCAAAGAGGCTGTCTGTGATAAAGGAAATAGCTGGAAATTAGGAAGGCAAAGAGTAGAAAAGGAGGCAGGGGGGAGGGCAGAGAAGGTGGGGGAAAAGAAAAGTGTAAGAGGTACCTGGTGAATCAGATGTCATACAGGTTGTAATGCATCATAAATCCAATGTTTATATTGAGTCCATGGTTTTTTGTATTCAACAAATTTATGAAGTGAAGTTTGTAGGCCCATCTACAAAAGGTGTTTTATAAGTTCCCTTTGAGGAACAGAACTGAGATCGGAGAGGGAGTGATTGTCCTGTGAGAAGTGTGCCCTCACAGGTAGTTGGATATTCTCGTCTTTGATAAGATTTTCAGCGTGTGTTCATTCTGGTGCACAATCGTTGCTTGGTTTCTCCTACATATTTTCCATCAGGGCATTTGGTGTACTGGATGAAATATTTCTGGAGGTGCAGGTGTAAGATCCAGGAATGCTGATGGTTCTGTTATGGGGTGTAGAGATGTGTGGAGAAGGGAGAAAGCTTTCACTAGAGCAGAGCCTAATGGAAAGAAACAACCAAGAACTGACTTTGTGTTTGTATGAAAAGAAATAGGGATAAGGAAAAAAGAAATTATATATGTGACTTTTTAGTGATCACCAGATGCTGAAGGTGGAAATGAGTCTTGGTAAGAGCCCCGTGAGAGGGAAGCGATTGTGGAAATTAAATGTGCAACTATTACAAGATTAAGAGAGATGTCAAGTATACATGAGAGTATGGGCAGTGGCAAACACTGAAGAAATACTTCAAGAGTACTAGAGAATGGTGGATGATGGTGAAAAAGAGGACAGAAGATTTCCTCAGGAAGGACAGCCGAAAACGCGCAGGAAGGGCTAAAGAAAGCCGCAAAAGGAAGACAGGTACAAGAAGAGCTAGAAGAAACAAGGCAGGAGTTAGAAACCTCGTTTAAAAGAAGAACAAAAGAGAAAATGTTCTTAGTATAAGCACCCTGGGTAGGAGAAAAAAAAACAGTGATCCTGATACTTTTTGGCAAAAGGAGAGCTTAAAGCAGTGAGGGAAGGTGATGATGCTTAAGTAGAAAAGCAGGAGGTGGTGTTGGAGGCAATGAGAAGATTTTACAAAGAGCAATACCAGAACAAGGAAACAGACATGAAGAAGAAGAAGGATTTATTGGAAGAGACTGAAGATAAAGTAGAGAAGGAGGAAGCAAAAAAGATGGAAAAAAAATTAATTGGAAGTGGAGGAGTGTTTAAAAACCTTTAAAAAAAGAAAAGTCACCAGGAGCAGACAGACTGCCTATGGAAAGTTATGAGAAGGTTCTGGGCATGGGTAGAGAGGGAGGTAGTGGAAGTTTTTGAGGAAACAGCAGAAACAGGGGGGCAGGAAAGATTTTACAAGAAGCGCTGTATAATTTTACTCTTTAAGAAAGGGGAGAACAAACTCCTGAAAAACTGGAGACTGATTACGCTCCCTAACACAAACTATAAGTTAATGGCCAAGGCACTGGCTTTGAGGAAGAAGTAAAACCTCCAGAAGATAAAACACGAAGACCAAGTATGTGCAGTACCAGGCAGAAGAATCTCCAAAGCTATCAGAGTGATCGGAGATGCACTGTCCTACATCCAAGAGAAGAAAACAAAACAGTTATTATAACAAACCTAGGGCTAGAGAAAGCATAGGACAGAGTGGATCATGCTTACACATTCAAGGTGCTAGGAGAAATGGGGTTCCCAGAGAAATTTATATTTTGGATACAGTTATTATACAGAGAAGCAGAGAGTCAAGTCCAAATTAATGGTCATCTAAGCAGGGCCTTTAAAATCCATACAGGAGTGAGACCAGGGTGTCCCTGTTGCCACTACTATTCGAGTACGTCATGGAACCATTAGTACAAAGAATAAAAAACAAGGTCATAAGCTGTGTATGAGTTCCTACCTGTGCAGGGAGATCCTACCTTTGCCCTGGGTTCTGGCCTGGGCTGTCACTGTCCCATACTTCTGGTCCTGTTTTGACCTTGCCAGCCAGTCTGACTCCCGAACAGCACTCCCCACCAGCCCGCAGCCCCATCCCATCCGCCCAGACAAGTGCACCCTTCTTAGGAAGGAGGGGGTGGGTGTTAGCCAGTTACCATGGAGATTCTGCCCACCCGCCTGGTCTGTCTGATGCCTCCAACAGTGGGTGTGGGGTGGACAGGCCTGGGCTGGATAGGATCAATCTTGCCCCCTCTCCCCTGACCCCACCAGGAAGGCTCAGTACCCTCCCCCCACTCGAGCCGACAACAGCTCAACAAAATTCCATAAGTGGCCCTCCAATCCAAACTGCCGACCCCAGTCTAAACTGTTAAAGCTCAAAATCTCTGGAAAAATGGGATAATTGATTCAGCTGACTCATGTGGATTTGTATAGCTCATTTTTATACCTAAGATTTAGTGTTTGACTATGCTATATAGGTCCCAGGATCAGTGGTTCTCAACCTTTTTTATATTCAACACACCCCTTGGAAAAATTCTAGGTTTTAGCATCTCCCAGACATTGACTACAGGAAGAAAACAAACACACAAAACAACAATACACAAAAAAAAAAAAAACAGAGCAATTCTTCTCTTATAAAGAACTCAGAATGTTTGAGGCACTATGGATTCCTATTTGAAATCTCTGGATTTATCCTGCAAATCATGTGTAGGTGTTTGCACACCTAACAATGGTAATAATGTAATAATGCAAGGCAGCACATGACACCCTTAAAAAGATCTTACAGCACCCTGGTTAAGAATCATTACCCTAGACTTTCAGAACTGTATACACATTTGCAAGAACATGCATGCCAATGCAGTAACTACGGATACAAATCAGAATCCTCATTTGCCACTTACAGTGAGGATGCAGACCTGGAATAGGCAATTATTTGGGCCACGAGGCCACATAGGGAGTTTTGGTGAGCCGTCATGTGGTGGGTTAGCACCCCCCACCCTGCACAACAGCTCAACAAAACTCCCAAAGTGGCTCTGTTCCATGCTCAGCCAGGAGGCTGGGATGGGGCCACAGTGGGCAGAGACTGGCATCTGGGAGCAGGACAGGTACTTGGGGCCAAGCTGGGATCATGGGTAGTGATAGCACAGGGCTGGGGTCCAGGGCAGAGCCATGATCTGCTGCCCACACACCCCTACAAGGGAGGGACATGTGGGAAGTGGATCATGGCTCTACCTTGGGCCCCAGCCCCACGCTGTCACTACTCAGTGAGCCTACAGTCCCCATGAAGACCAGCCAGGACCTATGCGGTAAGAATGGAGCCACGGGCAGGCAAAGTGCTGCATCTGAGGCCGGGTTCAGGATCTTGGGGCAGTGACAGCACAGGGCTAGGACAAAGCCATGATCGACTGCCTGCAAGTCCCTGCTGAACACAGGGCCACGTGGGCAGGGGATTGTCGCCTGGCCCCAGCCCACAATCCCACCTGTCCCACTCCCAAACACCACTCTCTGCCTGCCCATAGCCCCCCTTCCATCCACCTAGCCACGTGCCCTGCCTGTACAGGGCAGACTCACTAGGGTGCCTGGGAAGGTGGAAGAAGCTGCTGCCGTGCCTGGGCTGCTGAGAAGTAAGTCCAGGCTTCATGCCATCCCAGTCCCACTGTATACCTGGAGGCAGCAGGACCATCCACATGTGCCATGGCCCAGGCTGCCCCCTGAACCTGGGCCACGCAGGACCTGCCATGGGCCAGACAAAAAATCCCTCAGTGGGCTGGATCTGGCCTGCAGGTCACAGTTTGCCCACCCCTGGTATAGATAAACGTGTTGGCTGTGCATACAAAATATGCATGCACAGGCTTCTGAAGATTGTGACAAACAAACAAGCACTACTCAATCATGCATTATTTCTTGCTATTCACAGATAAATAGAAAAGTTACCTAGAAAAGCATCCACTAAGCAGCTGATCCCACGCATGGCACGAAAGAATATTTGAGGAAGATGTTTAAGGCAGGGGTATTGATTCAATTCTTGGGTTATTCCACTCACATTCAAGAACTGCTCCTGAAATTTGGGGGTAGAACTAATAATGGCTGGGTTACTCAAATCCACAGGATTACTAGTAAAAAAAAAAAAACACAAAAAAAAAAAACCACACACACATTAGTGTACCTAAGTACTGATTAAAATATTAAGAACATCAAAATATACAGTAATTTTGCTATTCAAAATATGTATACACTTTAAAAGAAAACTTAAAAGGGAAAACTATTACCATAAAAACAGGGTCTCCATGAAGACCGGCCTAAAATTTTTTTGTAAAAACAAACCATTGTTTTCACTTGTACTTTGATTAAAAAAAAAGAATCATTTCTACTTACTGTCTCAGAGTGGAAAATAAAAATAAAATAAGTTAGTTTCCTACTGGTATTTGCTATTGTTGACTGGGAGTCACAAAGATGAGAGGGGTAAAGAAGCAGGAAGGGAATTGGCAGCCTACTGCTCTAAAACATTGCCAGCCCTTAAATTAGATTAATTTTGTATACGGCTAACCACAGCATTGGCGCTTAAATTGCTATCTATCTACATGGCTTTAAAGATACTCCTGACCTGCTAAAAGAGGTCTAACAAAGAAAAAAAGGCTTGTGCTCTTTTCTGTCTTCTTTTGATTGGTACTGAACCCATGAAAGACTATCTAGGCTGGACAAAAATGGCAAGTGGAGAAATAGCACAAACAAAAGCCAAAAATGAAAGATAAACAACAGAAGAGGAAAAAGAGTTTTGGGTTTTGACTGTTTAAAGCAGTTTGCCATGTTTGTTTTTTTACTAACTTCAACAACTAATTAACACTTTGGATAAGGGAAATTTCTACTGAAGATGTGAACAGAAAGGCTCTTTCCCAAAGCAGTCAAAGTTCTTTACGTAAATCCAGTATCATTTATTAGACTAATCAGATTTACCCAAAGAACCTTGTCTGCCTATATCCTTAGACTAACAGAGCTACAACCTACATCCCTGAAACATGGAAGATATCACATTTTGCCATTTAATTTTCCCAATGCATTCCTAGAAAAACTTCATTAAAACCGAAGCAAAGCAAATTTGATCTTTTTTAGATTTCTCTTATTAAAAACATTTAAAATATTTCTAGTATTAAAATATTCAGGTCCTTCTCACATACCACAAACTAAAAGGGACATGCACCCATTTAAAAAATAACCTTTTCTTGATCACACACCATCCCAACTAAGATAAATGAAGGCAGCTCACATCCCCCAGAACCATTGTTTTAGTTTCCTGTTTGCTCTCTCAAGAAGATAATACTGTATGCGGTTGTGTTTGGAATTTTTTCTTCTAACTCAAGAGCTAGGAAAGTAATTTTTTTTAATGAAAGTTTATATTCTGAAGAAGCCAATGAGGTCAGAGTTGAACAACTTCTATCCACAGTCCTTGTCCATAACTGGTAGTGTCACAAGTCTTTTATTCATCTCACATGCCCAAAATTAAGGATTTTTCCTTGCTGCAACAATATTATTCAGAAGTAACGTGATTTTTACAAAATATTCTTGCATATTTTTTACTTAAAAATTACAATACCTGAGTATATGTAAAAAGCGAAACCAAGTCTGTGCAATGCATTCATTATCCATTTCAGGAGGAATCAGACCAGCATCTTCATCAGGGATTTTAAATGGAGGAAATGAAGGTCCATATGTGAAACGTAGCAATCTAGAGGACAAGACAATCAAAGCTGTCATTAGGCTAGCACTTCTTCCACTTGCATTACACATTCAGGGTTTATAAAGAGATATGCCAATATACCAGCGTCAGCATACGTAAAAAACAAACAGATTACAAACCTTACTAAAAAGTCAAAGTCCTTTTTAGACAATCATACATTCAAAATTAAACTACCCATTTAACCCTCTTTATTCTGACCTCAAAAGATTCAGAGACAAAGAGAGGCTTTGGAGAATGCCTGAAGTCAACAAACTTGGACTGTCAAATCAAAAACAAGTTCTAAATACTGAGCTCCCTTATTTACCATACACCCATCCTGTTTAAACCATTGTGACTACTTGCAGACATCAAAAAAACCCCAAACCATGCTTAAGTGGAAGCAGCAGCACATTACTTCAACCTGGCTCTGCAGAGTCTGTAAAGACTGGGTGCTTCGGCAGGGCTTTTTGGAGCTTTTAGCTAAAGCTGATTCAATCAGTTATTAGATAAAAGCACCAAAAAGCCCCACTGAAGTGCCCAATCTTTACAAATGTTGGGCAAGCTGGGTTGAAGTAATACACTGCCACTTCTGGGCATGCACAGGACTCAGCACAGGAAGCCACCGAGTTTAAAGAAAGCGCTGTTTTCATTTTTGTTTCTTTTTCCTGCAACTACCCTGTGTGACATCTGTTTTTCTGCTAACAAGCTCTTTCAAAGAGAGAAGCAATTTCCACCCCCAGGAACTGGGACCCAGATCCTCAAAGGTGTTTAGATACCTAACTCCTACATTTTTGCGAATTAAACCAGCATGCTGAATTCCATGTGGAAATAAACTACAAACCAGCCTAGATCACAGAAAAGTGTAATATGTGCTCTCCTTGAGTAGTCAATAGAGGTGCACCGATACATCGGTCCCATATCGGATCAGCACCGATACAGTAAAAACTGCCTTAACTGGCACCTTATAAGCCAGCATGTTCTATTAACTGGCATGCCAGCTTGTAAGCTAAAAGCAAAACTGGAAGTGCCCACCATGGCACTTCAGGTTTCACTGAGCACCCAGCCTGCGCTGCCAAGTGGGGGGGCAGATCAAGGGCTGTGAGGGAGGAAAGGAATAGTGCTGGTGCTGGGGCAGACGTTGCACAGCTTGGGTGGAACAGGGGACAGAGCCATGAGCAGCTCATCCAGGGAGTGCATGGGTGGCTCCCGCCGCTGCACACACCCCAGGAGGGCATGGGAAGCAGGGCAGGAGTGGGCTGCCGCTGCAGGCTGGGGCCAGGGCAGCACTATGCTTTTCCCAGCAGAGGGCTGGGCTAGGCTGTGCTCAGGGTGAGTAGCAATGGTGCTGGGGGGAGGGGGGCTACAGCAAATTTTGGGGTGGCTGCAGCCCCCACCTCCCATAGCCCCCTTCCAGCGCAGCCACCACCACTTGCCCCAAGCCCAGCCCAGCCCTCCGCCAGGAAGAGCCAGCTGTGCAGCGCCTGCCCCTGCCCCACTCCCTCCATCCCTCCCTCCCTCACTGCAAGGGCCTCAATCTGGCTCCCCAAGCCCTTTCCCTCCCCTCCCCCCTTGCCCCTTCCCCCACAGCAGATGCCACTTTCCATGCTATATGTCAGAATTGGATCAGTATCAGTCAATATGGCTCATTAAAAAAAATTGGCCATTGGTATCGGCCAAAAAATTCTCTATCACTGCACCCTTAGTAGTCAAGCTCAGCAAACAGATGCACTACGTTCTGCAAAAGCAGAAGTTTCTAGTCTTGAAATGTACTCTGTAACATCTGGCAGATGTTACTTCCATCTTTAATGTGAATTTCAGGGAGGCCTGCATGCAATCACCAGCATGCAGGGTGACAAGAGAAAGGGACACCCAGGTAAGCAAGAAAGTCCTGGGAGTACAGGGCCACAACAGTCCTGGAAGTAGGGGGGAGGCACATGCACCCTTAGGAGTCCTTAAGTACCTGTACACCAATGCTCATAGTATGGGGAGCAAGCAGGAGGAACTGTGCCTCCTGATTGCGAGCAAGAATCCAGACTTAGTAGGGCTCACAGAAACCTGGTGGGACCCTACCCACGACTGGGCAGTAGGCATTCAGGGATACACCCTATATAGAAGGGACAGCACAGAGGGGGGGGGGGGGTTTCTATGTCAAAGAGCAACTTACAGCATCAAGGATTAACTTCAGGTTAGAGGAGGGTCGGGCAGAGACACTGTGGGTCAAACTACAAGGGGGGCATGGTGAAAGGGACCTTACGGTGGGTGTCTACTACAGACCACCCAACCAGGGGAAGAGCTGGACTGGGACTTCTCTGGTCAACTTATGGAGACAGTTAGGTCAAGGGATGTTATTGTCATGGGTGACCTAAACTACCCAGACATTTGCTGGGAGGAGCAGATAGCCAGGTCTGACCACTCGTGTAGGTGCCTGGCTGTATTACAGGACCTTCACCTTATCCAGGAGGTGCATAGCCCTATTAGGGGTAACGCCTTGCTGGACCTGGTCCTGGCCACTAGGGTTGACCTGGTAAGGGGACGGCAGGTCTTTGACCACCTGGACAATAGCAATCATCACCTGCTGGAATTCACTATCCAGCACAGGGTGCCAGTGGCTTAGCAAGACTAAAGCCCTTGACTTCAGGGCCAACTACAATGAGCTTCAGAGATTAGTGGGGGAGGCACTGAGGGCCCAGAAGGTAGAGGAGATGGGAATCCATTAGGGATGGTCGTACCTTAAGGGGATGATCCTCCAGGCCCAAAGGGTAACAGTCCCTGAGAGAAGCAAGGGGAGTAAGAGTGCTCAGAAACTCTCGTGGGTCAGCAAGGGCATCCAGGAATGCCTGGAGACTAGAAGGGTGGCATACAAGCAGGGGAAGGGAGGGGCTATCACCAAGGAGGAATACTCCTCCTCTGCCCATGAGTGTAGGAGGGCTATTAGGAAGGCCAAGGCACAGATGGAACTCAGGCTAGCACCCAGGATTAAGGACAACAAAAAGTCCTTTTTGAAGAGGGCACCAGGCAATATAGAGCCCCTGCAAGACTCAAATGGTAAACTTGTGGCTACGTCAGATGAGAAAGCTGATATTTTTAACAGTTTCTTTGCCTCTGTTTTCCTGAACAGGGACCAGGACATCCCTCCTGCCAGAGGTAGGGACAATCTAGGGGATAGCTCTGATAGGTCTTATGTCAACAGAGAGGCAGGTATCTTCTGGAACAGCTGGACATTTTTAAATCTGCAGGTTCAGAAGCCCTCCACCCAAGTGTGCTGAGGGAGCTGCCAGGGGTCATCACGGAGCCCTTGGCCTGGCTGTATGAGCATTCGTGGTCATCTGGCCAGGTGCCAGGGGATTGGAAACTAGTTAATGTGGTCCCCATTTTTAAGAAAGGGAGGAAGGTGGACCCAAGTAACTATAGGCCCATAAGCCTCACCGCGGTCCTTGGGAAGATCTTGGAGAAAATTATCAAGGAGCGCATGTGTGGGGGGCCAACAGGGGAGATCATGCTCAGGGGCAATCAGCATGGGTTTATCAAAGGCAGGTCCTGCCTGACCAACCTGATGGTCTTTTATGACCAGGTAACTAAATCCTTGGATGATGGTGTTGCTGTGGATGTAGTCTTTCTAGACTTTAAGAAGGCCTTTGACACTGTCTCTCACCCCCATCCTCTTCAATAAATTAAGTAACAGTGGGATTGGTGCATGCACAGTTGGATGGGTAAAAAACTGGCTGATGGGGCACACTCAAAGAGTAGCGGTGGATGGGTTGTACTCAACCTGGTGAGATGTGAGCAGTGGGGTACCCCAAGGCTCAGTCTTTGGGCCTGCATTGTTTAACATCTTCATCAGCAGGGGGTTGAAAGCACACTGTCCACTAATATGTGGTGCGAGGTAGGCACACTTGAAGGGAGAGAGAGGCTGCAGCTAGATTTAGACAGACTACAAAAGTGGGC
>NW_017728946.1:2053475-2092039 GCF_001723895.1 Crocodylus porosus | reverse complement strand
GGCCAGCCATACCTTGTCATGCACCCAAACAAGCATCTCAAGCCAGTCCAGAGAGGTGATACCCCCCTCTATGCAACATTGGAGTACTGCATCCAGTACTGGGTGCCACACTTTAAAAAGGATGTGGCCAGCCTGGAGAGAGTTCAGAGGAGGGCCACCTGTTTGGTGAGAGGGCAGCAGGACAGGCCCTATGAGGAGAAACTGAGGGACCTGAACTTATTCAGCCTCAGCAAGAGAAGGCTGAGGGGGGACCTGGTGGCTGCCTACAAACTCATCAGGGAAGATCATCAGCAAATAGGAAGAGCCCTATTCTCCCCAGCACCACCTCGGGTGATGAGAAACAATGGTAATAAGCTGATAGAGAAGGTTTAGGTTAGAGATCAGGAGGGAATATTTTAGTTAGGGTGGCCAGAATCTGGAACCGACTTCCTAGGGAAGTGGTCCTCACCCCTACCTTGGGTAAATTCAAAAAAGAGGTTAGATGATCACCTGTCTAGGGTCTTGTGAACCCAGCATTCATTCCTGCCAGTGGCAGGGGGTCAGGCTAGATGAACTGTTCAGGTTCCTCCTGACCCTAGGTACTATGAAACTAAGAATCCTGTCCCTACTATCACTGGGCAGTTGTTACCCCTTCCTAGAGTCAGACCAGGAGCGGCAAGCTGACACTGAGCACGCTGAAGCCGCCAGTGCAGGAGGCCTGCATCTCTGCTCCTTACACCCCAGCCCTAGCAAGGTGCAGGTGGAAAGAACAACAGAGTAACAGATGCTGGAGGACCAAGAGCCCCCCCTGTAGTACTATATGGCACTGTTCAGACATTAGATGCAGCACTACAAAACATAGCACTACAGAGAAGATCCTGTTTCATCCAAGAACATTTCTGTAGCACTTTGCCATTTTGTAGCCCTACAGATTTTGTTCTCATCTGTACACTCATTTTCTGTGGCTCTACAAAGGTATAAATTACCCTTCGAACATGGCCCCAATCTGCCCATCTGCAGGTCTCATGAAAGCCACACTTTTCATAGAAGAAAAATCAATACTAAAGAAATATTCAGAAACAAAAATAAATCTGTATGGCTGAACAATGACAGAACAAAAGCAGAATTAATCTAGGTAACTGCTGCACTCCGCTTGAAATTGTGACTCAACACTTAGATATTATAGCTACTGGTACCCAATAAAGTGCTAAATACAGCTAGATTCATAGCAAATACTTTAGACATGTTTTCACTGCAGAGTTAATTCATGATCAGGACCTACATTCCCTAGTCCTAATCCAAGCAACCACAATGCAAAAATGCAAAACTATATTTGATTTGCTATATTCTCTCTGATATAGCACTCACTATTTTTTGTCAGTGTGGACTAAGGCAAATCTTAAGTGCTTTTGTGCTGCAAAAAAAAGGAAGTGAAGCTTACTGAAAATTAAGCACCTTACCAGCCTACGTAAAAGCAGAACCCAAGCCCAAACTCATAAATCCACCAGGATCAACTCCCTAGGTGTAAAACACCAATTTTAGCTGAATGGGTCATGTATGTGTTCACAGAAGGGTTACTAGGGGAAACACCTGAATAACAGTTCATGTTAATTCTTCAGTGAAGTTATACTCAAAATTTAAAAAAATAAAAAATAGTAACATTTTATACATATATGCATGCACTCTTGTGTAAGTAACATTTGCCATGGGTTTGATTCAGGAAATGTATTTTGAGAAAACTACTAACAGCCCAATAAGAAAACTGGGGGGGGGGGGGGCGGGCATGTTAAATAATTTCCGATTTTATAAGCCAGATCTAGAATGTCTTAGCTGGATCTGGAAGCTACTTATGCAGATATGAAGTACCACTAAGCTTAAGGTTAGCACCAAGACATCTTAGCTCTCTTTATATTAGTTTTAAATAAAACACAGTTATCTGCAATAAAAAAAGCATGTTTTATCCAAGGATCCCTAGACTACTACGTGTCAGTGGCACAAACTATTAAACAGAAGAAAATACGATCTGGATATGAAGGCTGGTTGCAGACATTTAAAAAAAAAAACAAACAAAAAACCATGTTTTACCAGAAGCAGCAGCACATTACTTGGACCCAGCTCTGACTCCTCGGCCATCTGCAGCCAAGAGGACATCATTTTGACAGTTCAAAGCAGGCCACAGCAAGGAGCACATCTTCTGAACTATAGCTGCCTAGAAGGCAGCGTAGGGGCACTAGAAGACATGATAGTAGTGCTGCCCAATGGTCAACTGTGCAGCCACAGCCCCCTGGCAGCTGGCCCAGAGGTGCAGGAGGCTTTGCTACAGTGCCCATACCACAGCTTAGGCAGCCATGCAGTCCCTGTCCAGGTCTGGCAGGCACACAGCCATGGGGCCACAAGTCCAAGAGCGGGGATGCTGTCATAAGTGGCGGCAGGTCACAGCCAGGCAGCAGCCCCGCTGACAGACTGCTACAGTGGGTAGAGGGTGCAGGGGCACTCCAGGTTAGGGCTGCTTCAGTAGTCCAGCTGGCACAAGCGGTAGTGTCCCCAGATGCCAACTGGTTAAAATCCCTGGCACAAATTTGTGCTGCTCTTGTTTGAACTGCAGCAAGCACACATGCCTGCATGTGTGGACACACCCATAGAGCCATTCCAAGGGTCAGATTGGGCCCTTGATCCCAGGGACCCAGTCCCACCCCCTCCTGCTGGGACTGGGTCCCAGGGGTGCAGCCCCACCCCCTACCAGTCCCCCACACCAGGATTGGGTCCTGGGGCCCAGCACCACTCAAACCCAGTTCTGCTTGCTGAGATCAGGTGCTGGATCTAGCATGCAGAACCCAGGGCTCCCCATGGCCCCAGAGATTTGGCAGCAAGGGTGTTGCACCACCTCTCCCCCACCACCCAATTTCTGGATCCCTGTAGGGAGTCCTGCAAGCAAACCAGATAACATGTTACCACGAGCTAAATCTGGCCTATGGGTCGGTGGTTAAGCATTTCTGGTATACTCAATTGTAGGAAATAAAAGATGCCACAAATGCATATGAAGAGAAATAGTATAACTCTAGATCTAGTCTTTATTTTAGTAAGAACCCATATGGCAGAAATATTCCTCGATTTAAACTGAAAGATACTATAAATGATAAAAAGCCATGATGATGGAGAACGCTACATAAAATTATAAAGTGTTAAATACCAACAGGGGCATACTGAGATTACAAAAGCCACAAAAAACAGAGGCAATAACAATATATTTAATTGTTCACTTGTGGAACACTGACACTTATTAAATGTTTGGACTTTAAACAACAAGTCAAAAAAGCTATTTTTGTAGGCATTTGCTTTGCTTACTCAAAGTTTTTGGATGATGTTCATTATTCAAATGTGTTACTGACTGAAAAAGAGTGATCAACCCTATGAGAACTACACCTCTGTGAAGTAATGACCATGCAATTATTCATCAACCATGGAATATATTTGTCTTCTTAAGTGTATTCCACAAATGAACAGAACATGCAAATATGAAACGCTTCATTATTAAGGAAATCTGACCAAACAGAACACACTGTAACCGTGGTCTTCCCAGTATAGGTTTATTGTCAGGTTCTACCTACCTGGATGTAAGGGCACAGATAACCTTGCTCCACTGTTCCACCACAGCTGGATGATGGCGCCAGTTGGCTACCATCTCCTTGGCAGTTTTCCAATAAGGTGGTGTTGGAAAGCACCGAACACAAGCTAGCAACCACACTTCAAACAGCACACCAATTAACTTCTCAGCCAGATTCTCAGCAATGCCACCTTATGTAAAAATAAAATAAACCTTTAGAAACATTTAGCACTGTGTTTCTCTTTCAGCTATTTCCCCCGGTTAACCTTTTGGTCTTAAAGGGCTCACATTTGTGTTAATGCTCATGCTTTGAATGTTTACATTCCAGATTCTAAATTTTACTTTATTATACAGATGATCACTCTTATTTTTGTTTACAAAAGTACTGCTTCTTTACTTGTTACACAGACATTCAAGGCTTCTAAGAATCCCAATATTGTAAATGTCAATGTAAAGCCCAGCCAAAGAGGTCATTAAAACCCTTTTATTTTAACACAGAGAAACAGGCAACTGAGTTAATTAGTATATCATCACAAGCCAGCCCACATCTCTCTTATGCAACATTACTGGCAATGTGCTTAAGTTTATAGTTGGGCATGTATGGCTCTGGTGTCATCTTCATTTTTGTCTACACAGCCACTGGAAACAAAGAATACATTGGATTCAGTTCTTTGTTTGGTCACATAAAGAAAGATGACAGAAACATAGCATACCAAAACTAATCTGACTTTATATGTGGATATTCAGCCGGGAATGCATACAGGACAAAAAAAAATTGTTTGTAGGCTCAATTCCAAGCCATTCAATATTGGTTGTCTTCTCTTTAATTCAGGGTACAACTACCAGAAAAAAAATAGGCTGATGTTCCTATATTGCCACTGGTACTTTGAGTAGTTTTTTAAACAGGTGACAACTACACAGAAAGCTAAAATCCTGTATGTATAGAAAAGCACATGAAAGCTAGACACAAACCTTGCACAGTTGGAGCTGCCAGCAGGGTGTCATTAATCTGTAGAAGAAATAACAATAAAATCTCCCAGGTTTCTCGGGCCATGATGGTTGACTCACGAGCCAGTTTCTGGACAGCTTTCAAAACCTGCAGGCACAGCCTCATCTGAATGGACCCTGGGTCTGCCCTACAAGAGAAAAAAAATACCCCAACTTCAAGCCTCTTAACAAAAAATCAGTAGTACTGCAGTTACAAAGCACTGTACAAATCACTGTTGTACTATACTGTTCTGATTACAAATTAACAGCATCCTTTTTGGTTCAATATTTGTGTATGTGTGGGGGACTTTTTTCTAGAATGTAAGTCAATAATTACCGATAAAATCTTGATCTGTTATTGCCCTTACAAATTCCCACAGAAGAAACAAATAATCAAGGAAAGAACTTAAAGGCTTAAATGTGCTGAAAATGCTACAGTAAAAATTGTAACTGGAAACGTTTCTGACTTGGTATCTTTACTGCATGTACAAAAATACTTCAAGTACAGTAAAATCTCTGTTATCCAGCATCCCCAGGGTAAGGGGATTGCCAGTTGTATAAAAATTCTGGTTATCTGAAATAACCCGGGGGAGGGGGCAGACAGCCGCATGCAGAAGAGCAGCAGCTGCAGCGTGGAGTGGAGTGGTGGAAGCATGGCAGAGCAGCGCTCAGCACAGAGCAGTGTGGAGCAGCAGCAGTGCAAGCCCCCACATGCGAGCTCTCCCCTGCCCCCCTACATCCAGCTGGCAGAGTGTATGGGGGGTAGGGGTGGGGGTGGCAGCGGCCGCACGCAGAGCAGCGACAATGCAGGGTGGTGGGTGGCGGCGGCAGCTGGCACCATGTGCAAGCTTTCCCCCAGTCCCCTATGTTGCCTCCACATCTTCCCTTACACCTGCTCCTAATCCACTTGGTGTCTGTCAAATAAAAAGAAAAAAAAAAAAATCTCAATTTAAAATTGCTCCCTGCCTCAGAGACGTGGGGGTGGGGCGCAGATTGAGGCCCCAGTAGTGAGAGGGGAATGAGGCTGGCACTGCACAGCTGGAGCAAGGAGGGGCACAGGATGGAACTGCAGCTCATCTGGGGGGTGCAGGGAGGGAGGGGCAGCCCCTGCTATTGCATGCACCCCAGGGGGGCACAGGCAGGCATCTGCCCCCCAGATCTCTGCATGGGCAAGGGCAGGCTATTGCTGGGCTCTTTCCAACAGGGGGTCTGGGCTGGGCCAGGCGGCAGAGGTTCTGGGAGGTAAGCTACAGTGAATTTTGGAGTGGCTGCAGCCTGCCTCATAGACCCCCTCCCAGCTCCGCCACTGCCCACCCTGACCACAGCCCCAGCCCAACCCCTATACCAGGAACAGCCCAGCGCCGGTCCCAGCCCACAGCAGCAGCCTGCTCTCACCCCATGTGCAGATCCAGGGGGCACATGCCCCCTATGCCCTCCCAGTGTGTGCAACAGCGTAAGCCCCGCCCCACGCTGCCCGGATAAGCAGCTTGCAACTTCATCCCATGCCCCGTCCCAGCTGTGCACCATTTGCCCCTGCACCTGCCCCAACTCCAGAGCCAAGCCTACTCCTTCCCCTTACCACAGGGACCTCGATCTGCACCCCCCCACATCCCTTCCTCCACCCACAACAGACTTACCAGCTGGACATTGCTCTCCATGCTGACAGACTGCATTCTTGGCTGCCTGCATGCCCCACTGTGGCTACGGACATGCACAGGGCATTTATCTGCAACATTATCAGCCACATCAGCCAAAAAAAAAGCCAACTGCCAATTTTCCTTATCTCAGTGCCGATGTGATATGGGACTGATGTATTGGTGCACCTCTATCCACTTGTTTTAAACTTGTCTTCTATTCATTTCAGTGGGTGCCCCTAACTCTTATTCTGGGACTCTATGAGTAACAGTCCCATGTTCATTTTATCCATAGACTTCATGATATAGTAGACCTTTTATATGCCCCTACCTCAGTCTCCACCTTTCCAAACTGAAGTCCTAGCCTTTTCAGTCACTTCTGATACAGCAGCTACTCCAGATCCCAGATCATCTCTGTAGTCCTTTCTTATACTTCCTCAAATTCCACTATGTCCTTTTTAAGATATGGAGACCAGAACTGCGTAGTGTTCAAAAGGGCCCACCATGGATTTATGTAGCAGCATATTGATGTTTTACATTTGGTTTTCAGTTTCATTCTTAACGATACCAAACACTACTGACTTTTTTGGTCATTGCTATTCACTCAGTCAAAGTTTTTAGAGAACTACTGACAAAGATTTCAAGGTCTCTTTTCTGAGTTGCAATAGCTATGCAAGAGCACAGCATTGTGTACATATAGCTGAGGTTATTCCCGCTTCCTTCCTCTCCCTCCTCCCCATGCATAACTTTGCACTTGTTAAAACTTAAACTCATCTGCCACTTTCTTGCCCACTCACTTTCTAAAGATCTTTGCGCAGCTCTTCACTATCAGCTTGAAATGTGGCTACCCAGAATAACTTAGTACCCTCTGAAAATTCTGACCTGGAAAAAGGACTGCACAGAGTGAAATTTCATTTAGGAAAATAAGCAAAACCAGATCCCCAAAGGCCCCAACTACTGACTTTTCTTCACCTTAAAAAAAGACCATTTAATGCCAGCCACCATTTCCTATCTTTTAATCAGCTTGTGACCCAGAAAAGAACTATGGCAAGTCAGCTTCTTTTTCCCTTAAAAGGAGCCTCTGGTGAGAGCTCTTGTCAAAACGTTTTTTCAACGAAAAATATAAGACAACTGGTTCTCCCTTGTCCATTAGACTAACACCTTCAAAAAAATTCTACCACGCTGATAAGGTGGAATTTCCCTTTACAAAAACCATACTCACTCAGTCCCTAGCAAAATTAAGATTATCTCAAATTTAAAAGTTATATTTTGTACCTGGAAAATATATAAATTTATCATACTTTTCCAGGTATAGAACCTAATTGTTGGAAGATCATCTTAAATTCATCATCCCCCCCCTACCCCAACTACTGCAGATAGTGAGGGGAATAGATACTGCTGGGGACACTAATAAGGCAGTTAAGGGAGAAACAGTGAGAAGGACACACGGTAAGAGGGGCAGTAACAGGGCAGGCAGTGAAGGAGGCAGTAAGGGAGCAGACAGTAGGAGGGCACTCGGTGTGGAGGTAGTAGGGGGACCACACAATTTCTCCCCTGCTGCCTCTCTCCTCCCTCCCTCCCCCCCCCCATCCCCCCAGCCTCAGGCTCCCATACCCCCTCTTTCAGGCTATTTCTGGACCCCACCATCACAGGTCCCCACCCCTCCTCCTTCTACAAAAAAAGTCTCCATCCTGCCTCCTTGTCTTTGCTATGGCACCAGCAGACTCTGCCCCACTGCAGCCTGGGGCACTGAGCATGGTTCCAGCCCAGGTCCACAGCAGCAATGCAGAGACAGCACTGCTGCCATGGGGCTGTGCTCCAGGCTGCAGAGGACAGAGCCTGCTGGCACCAGAGCAAAGGTAAAGAAAGGGAAGCACAGTTGTGGGGGAGAAGGGAAGAAAGAAGCAGCACTAGGGAAAGACTGGGTGCAGTGGGGGCCCAAGGCTGCAGGGGACAAGCAGGCAGAGGGCAGGTAGCAGCTGGCACTCCAACCCTGGCCAGGGGTTGGGGCTGAAGCTGCAGCCACATCAGCCACCTGCACCCTCCCCTGCTGTCATCTCATACTCACTTTTAAGATGAGGGGCTTCCCCCCCCCCCAGGTTACATGGGGAAAAAGCCAGTCTTTTAATTGAATAAATATGGTATTTATCCATGTTTGATGGTTATACTCTATTATAGATTCTGCAAACTTGCTATGTATAGAGGTCTGTAGCTTCCTGGATCACTTCTGGAGCCCTTCTGAAAATGAGGTTTGCGATGGCAACCTGCCAGTCCTCTACACAGAGTATCTAACCTATTGGGGCAGGTCACCTATCAACTTTTTGATGCACTCTGCTAACATTCTGGTACCTTTCTGGTTTAAGTAGAGCCCATCCCTCCTGTACAGGCTCCTCCTTTCCCTAGTTAATAACAAACCTAAACCTTGTCCTCTCTACACCATCTCAACAACTTGTTGAAACTGCAGTTCTGCCTGTCTTCCTGACTGGAACTCCCTGTACAGAACTGGAAGCACTTTACCATGGAGGTCCTGAATGTTAGTCTCCTCTGCAGCAGCCTAAGTTTAGTCAGTGGGACCTCTCTCCTATACTTTATGTCACTGCTGCCAACATACACCATGGCACACTAGCTCCTCATCTGCACTTCTAGCACTCCAGTCTACACACCTCAGAGGTGAAGGAACTAGGAATGTTCACATTGAGAAAAAGGTGCTTAAGAGGGGACATGATAGCAGTCTTCAAATACTTAAAGGGCTGAAATAAAGAAGAGGGAAAGCACCTTTTCTCTCCTGCTGAGGAAAGGAGGATGCAGACCAAGGCTGGAAGTTGCAAAGTAAATTTAGATTGGATAGCTGGAAAAACTTCTTCACTGTGAGAATAAAGAGGCAGTGGAAAAGACTGCATAGGGAAGTTGTAAGACTCTCCATCACTGGAAGTGTTCAAGAAGAGGTTGAGAGGTTAGACAGCTGTTGGTCAGGGATGATCTAGGTGCGGTTGTTCTACCATGGGTATTGCCTATGCTTCTAGGCTTTGTTGCTTGCTCATTCCCCACCCCTCTCCCTTTTTTTCTGTTATGTGTCTCAGGGTGTTTTTCAGCATCCCCAGAGGTATTGGGAGTTGGCTACAGCGAAGGCTGGGGACTTCAGCTGGGGTATGCTAATCCTTTTGCTGGAAGTTCCTGGCAAGAAGGTACCGCCCTTAACTCAGAGTCACATCAGTCACCATAATTGGGGTCAGAAAGGAATTTTACCCCATGGTCATATTAGTATGGGTCATGGGGTTTTTTACCTTCCTCTGCAGTGGAGGGCATAGCCCCCTATCTGAGACCTCTTGAGCATATATTGACATTTTATAAAAGCAGGAAACTGGCTGCCATGGTTCCCCATTGCTTCACCTGTGGCAGATTAGTGTGTTAGGTCTATGTTGTGTCAGAGCTGAGGGTAGTCTTGTGTTGAGTTTAGATTACAGTTGTATGGGATGGTTTGGATAGGGATGATCCTGCCTTAGGCAAGGGGACTGGACTGAACGACCTCCAGAGGTCTCTCCCACCCCTATTTCTCTATGACTACTTTTGAAACCAAGCAGGGAAATCACCATGTAATACTCCCAAACACCACAGATCAGACTTCCTAATAACTGAATCCCCCACTACTTAAAATATTTTTGTATACCAGTGGTTCTCAATCTTTTGAGTCTCAAGGCATCCTTCTGAGAACACTAGCTCTTGGCAGCTCCGAGATTTTCACTGTGGGGGGAGGGAAGAGGCAGGGGCCAGGGGAGAACAACCAGAGCAATTGAGCAATTATTCTGTTGAAAGACCATGAGGGATGAGAATATATGTGGCACTACAGATTCCTCTCAGGGTCGATAAGAATCTTTTTTTTTTTTTTTTTAATATCTATCTTTCTATATAGACAGATATACATATACATACACATAAATGGATTTTTAAAAATGTAAAGTAAGCTTTTAATTTAAATTATAATTGAGTTTCTTTTTTAAAAATACATCAGTTTAAAATGAAATTTGTATTTAATATATCATAGGCTAAGCTTCTCGGCCTCTTGAAGGCTCAGATCGAGCGAAAACATTTATTCTTTAATCTATTAAAATATTTTAAAATACAATAATGCATCAAGGCAATGAACCTCTACTAAAAACTCTGAAGTTAAAGGCTTATTTTCTTACATATAGGAATGACGGGGGAAAATGTCTACCTTTTGGGTAGGGACAAAAATTATACAAACTGGTTTAAGTCATCAGAAACTGGTTTAAACCTGTAACAGAACAGAAGTTCAGGGCACTTAAACCAGTGGTTCTCAACGTTTTTTGTACCAGGACCCATCCATAAACATCAATGGGTAGTCCTGACCCAGTGACTCTCGCTCCTAATCTGCTGACCCCAGACCTCAGCCTCCCAGTGTGTGGGGCAGGAAGGGGAGGGGGGCATAAGGAAATGCCTTGGTTTCCCCACATTTTTCTCCTTTAAAGAAGAATCCATTTTTAAAGTGCGATACATTTTTAAAATTTGTTCACAACCTGTTCATATATTCTTGCGACCCACTAATTGGGTCACAACCCATGGGTTGAGAAACGCTGACTTAAACCACTTACAAAAAGGCTGAAACTGGTTTAAGATAAACCTGGTTGGATGTAGCATCAGACTTAACTGATTTAGGTCAAACAGGTTTATGGAACTTCTGTCCCAGACCCCTTCCCAGTTCAAGTTAACTCACAGTCCCCCAGCATCCCAGGATGCTTGCACCCTTGAGCTGTACTGTCTGCCCACACCCCAGCTCCCTAGCCATAGCACTATCAATGCTCCAGCTGGCTGAGAAAGGGGTAAGAGTGGGAAACCTGGCTCTAAACCCCAGCCAGGATCTACCTGACAGGGGTCAAGCAGCCCCTCAGACTTTTCCCCTGTTTCATGCTTGAGCAGAGGCTGGCAGGCTGAGGCAGAAGGAAAGAAGAGAGGTTTAAACCCCTTCCCCCCATCCACAAGGGAACCCAGCCAAGTTCTGCTCAGCAGGGGCGTAGTAGCCTCTGCCTGGCTTTTCCCCTGCTCCCCACTCAAGCAGTGGGTTGTGGTTAGAGGCAAGCACAGGGGATTTGGGGGGTGAGGGGGAAGAGGAAAAGAGGCCCCTCCCCGCACTTTGCCTCAGTGTTCTGGCCTGATCAGCTACTGGCCACACCCCCTGCCCCTCCACGGGAGCCAGGGAGCAAAGGGAAAAGCCAGGCAGGGGCTGCTTCACCCCTGCCTGGGGTTCCATGGGGGTGGAGGCAGGGAGGTCTAAACCCCACTCCCTGGTTCCAGATCAGCCAGAGAGTTTGCCCTGGAGGGGAGGCAGCCCCTGCCACCTTTCTGCCCTCTCCCCACTACCTGCTTGAGTTGGGGAGAAGGCAGCGCTTACCAGGGTCTTCTCCCTCAATCGACCTGAGAGTGGGGGGTCACAGCCACACCACAGCCTGGGACTGGTACTCTGAGGCAGAGGGTTTAAATCCCCTTTTGGCCTCACCTAAGCATTTGAGCCCTGGGCTTGGCTGTAGCCACACACCCCTCTCCACTAGAGGGAGTAGCTATGGGGAGCAAAAGCCTGACAGGGGCTGTTCCCACCCCCAGGCAAACCCCAGCTGGGGTCCAGGGCCAGGGAAGGGTTTTAAACCCCTCCCTCCCCGTCACAGCCTGCAGGGGAAGGTGAAGGGTGGGGTGGGTTGTCACAGGGAGAAAATCTTGGTTTGTTCTTAATTCCTTGTGTGGAGGAAGGGGAAGGAAAGGGAGCAGAGTTAGGAGCAGTGTGTGCAAGAAAAGGGATCAATGCTGAGTTCAAGACAGTGTAGGAAAAGGAACCATATTCTGCAAAGAATTGACTAGTCTTTACTTGGAAATCAACAGTGTTTTTCCCTCTGTTTCTGCAGGTCACAAAAAAGACCTTATTTTCAAGAAATTCCTGCAGCACTGGGAAAAAGACAAATACCGGCTACATGTAAACTGCAACAAAGAGACGTATGGCCTGGTAACTTGAATGAAGCAGTATTATGAAAAATGCTTCTCAGAAGGCAATAAATTTGAAAATGGCAACGTGGACATGTACAAGCCATCTGGATCAACTGGTTTGTAAACATAATTTTTTAACAATTCTTAAGGATAAGTTAATAATCACGACCAAAGTCTAGCAAGACAACATAAATGAAGACAGCTTGGTTCATTTACGCAACAAATTCTTCTTTCCATCATGTTCAGAACAAACATTTCACTGACACAGTTTAGTCATTACAACCAGATTACAGTCCACCCAGCTGAGCAGACATTGCTGGAAGGCTTCTGGATACAGTGTATGACAGGAACTGACAATTATTTCAGGTGGAGGGCCACTTACTGAGTTTTGGCAAGCTGGCAAGGGCCACATGGGTAGCCTCGCCCCTTGACAGATGTCCTGCCCCCTGATCACCATCTTGTGACTAGAAGTCCTGCCCCTTAATCCCTGACCTTTGCCACCAGAAGTCCCTCCCCTTGCCCCCAGAAGTACTCCTTTTATCAAGGAGTTTTGCCATGTCAGAACCAGAAAAATACCCAATTACATTCTAAAAATTGAACATCTACAACATTCATTAATTTGATTTTAAAAAATATTCATAGATTGTTAGGGGCTGGAAGGGACCTTGCAGATCATAGGGTCAAGCTCCCCCCACCCCCCAGGCAGGAAGACAACTGGGGTTAGGTGACTCTATGTCTCCTCTTGAAAAATCTCCAGGGTAGGTGACTGCACCACCTCTGGAGGGAGTTTATTCCACAGTCTGGACACCGTGACTGTGAAGGAGTTTTTCCTGGTATTAAGCCTGAAGCTGCCTTCCAGGAGTTTGTATCCATTGGTCCTGGTCTTCCCTGAGGGTGCCCTAGTGAACAGTTGTTCATCGAGCTCCTAATGCACTCCTCAGATATAGCAGTAAGCTGCTATCAAGTCCCCTCTCAACCTTCTCTTCTTTAGGCTAAAGAGGCCCAGGTCCCTCAGCCTTTCCTTGCACAGCTTGCCTTGCAAGTCCCTGATCATATGGATGGCTCTTTTCTGGACCATCTCAAATTTTTCTACGCCCTTATTGAAGTGTGCCACCCAGAACTGGTCACTACTCCAACCATAGTCTCACCAGTGTTGAGTAAAATGGAAGTATCACTTCCTTAGTTTTACATAAGATGCATCAGTTGATGCATGCCAGAGTGCTGTTTGCCCTGCTGACCACTGCTGTACAACTCATATTCATATGATGGTTAATCATTATCCCTAGGTCCCTTCTGGCTGTGGTGCAAGTCAAACCATCACCACCAGCCTGTATGTATATTGAGGGTGGTTTGCCCCCAGATGGAGCACCTTAACAGTTGGAAATGTTAAGCTTCAGCTGGTCCAGGTCTGCTTGTATCTGCAACTTATCTTCTGGCATGACCACAATGCCGCATAACTTGGTGTCATCCATGAACTTGGTCAGCAAGCTTTTCACTCCCCTATCCAAATCATTGATGAGGGGCACCACTGGCATCTTAGCAGCAGGACAACACAGATCCCTTCACAAGAACTCTCTGGGTCTTACCCTGTAGCCAGTTTCCCAACCACTGAACCATCAAGCAGCTAAGGCCACAATCTTCCATTTTTTCCCACAAGGATATCATGGGATACTAAATCAAAAGCCTTTTGGAAGTCTAGATATAGGTCTAACACGTCTCCTGTGTCCAGGTATCAACAGACCTGGCCATAGAAGGAGATAAGATTGGTAAGACAACACCAACAAAGCTATGCTGGCCATCATTCAGAATCTTACTTTCAGTGACTGTATTGCACATAGATTTTTTAATGAGCAATTTTCTAGGATTTTCCCTGGGGTGGAGGTTAGGCTGACTGGCCTATAGTTGCCTGGGTCCTCCTTCTTGCCCTCTTCCAATCTTCAGGGATTCCCCTGTGCCCCACAAGTTCTAAAAGAACTTTGCCAGGGGTTCCGCAATGACCTCAACCAGCTCCTTCAGCACTCTCAGATGGAGTCCATCTGGTCCTGTTGACTTACAAATGTCTAGCTTTTCTAGTTGGTACTGCACCCACTCAGTATCCACAGTGGGGAAGCTGTCAGTCCTGGCATGTCCCCCATGAGCCTTACCTCGCTGGACTTTCCCCTTGGTCCAGTGAAATACTGAAGCAAAGTGGGCATTCAGAAGTTTAGTTTTTTCCTGAATATCAGTTACCAACTGTCCTGAGGTGTTCAGCAGGGGTCCCACACTTCCACTTGTTTTCCTTCTGCTGCCTACATACTTAAAGAAGGACTTCTTATTGTCCTCGACTCCCATGGCGAATCCAAACTCAGTGGCCACCTTGGCTTTCCTGATCATTTCCCTTCAAGTGCTAGCCACTGTTGTATAGTCCTCCTTGAGGACCATCCCTTGCTTCCACTGTGCATGCACCTCATTTCTTTTTTAAGAGGACCGCAATGTCCCTATTAAGCCAGGAGAGCTTGCCAGCCCTTCTGCTACCTTTCTTCTTTGCAGGAAGAGGGTTTTTTTGCGCTTTGAGGACTGTATCCTTGAGCAACAACCACTCTTCGTGCACCCCGTTCACTTTCTCTTCCTGGTCCTGCATCTCCTCCCCTTACTAATGCTCTGAGCCTGTCAAAGTCAGCATTTTTGAAGTTCAGAACTTCAGTCCTGCTGGTTGATTTATGAACCTTGCAGCAGACAATGAACCTGATTAATTGAGGGTCACTGTCACCCAGCTTACCCTCAATGTTCAAGCCACACACCAGATCATCTCCCTTGGCAGGAGAGTGTTACCTCTAGTTGGCCCTTGCACTTCCTGGGTCAGGAAGACCTCCTTGATCGCAGCCAGGAAATTGTGTGAATGATCTGACCTAGTCAAGTGTTCAACCCAATCTATGTCCGAGTAATTGAAGTCACCCATGACAACCAAGTCCCTTGCACTTGCAGCCTCTGTCACTTCTCAAGAGTACTCCTGGTACCCTGTAAACATATTTTTGTCCTGACTTGCATGCATTTGTGCAGTGTACGTAGAAGTGATAGTTTAATAGCTTAAAATGAAATCTTACTCTTGTATATTGGGGGGAGAGGGCAAACGTTTATGGGGGGGCTGTGGGTATGTGGGGGATGTAGGTGTGAGGTGAGGGAGCGTGCATGTGTGGGGGGGATATGAAGGGTGTATGTGGATATGAGGTTTGTGGGGGGCTGTGTTAGGGGGAGGGTGGCTGGGTCTACAAGCATGACAGTGTGTCGGGGGGTGTGGGTGCGTGTGGGACTTGCCCCCCCCCCCACACACACACACTCCCTCCCCCATTGCGCAGACAGTAGATATGCAGGCATGTACACGCTTCTAGCACCGTGCTCCCGCAGTTTGGCGATGCAGCCAGGAGTCACGTCCTGTGTGTGTTGTGGGGGGAGTGGGCGTACAGGAACACAGCATCAGCTGGGCCAAGTGCGGGGCCCACACTGGTGTCCCAGAGCCAGCAGGGCCCAGAGTGGGGTAACAGGAGAGCAGAGCCCAGGCCAGCAGGAGATCTAGAGCAGGAGCTGGCTCCCCCCTCTCCCTGCTAGCGCAGCCCAGCCCAACTCCACCAACCTCTGTGGGCCCAGATCCCATGTTCCTGCCACCCCACTCAGGGCTCTGCTAGCACTGACCCTGGGACACAAGTGCAGACTCCACACTCCCACCCAGCTGTTGCTGCACTCCCCATTGCCCCTCCCGACCACCAAAAAGGCACCACTTTCTGCATGGGCCTTGCCACTAGCTTCCACCAAGTCCTACTGCCCCTGGCTCCTGTCATCTTTGACAGGTAGCCAGGGCAGATAAATGTTGTTTTCCTACATTTTTAGGGGCCTTGCAGGCTGGTTAGAATAGCCTGGTGGGCCAGATCTGGTCCACGTGCCATATTTTGCCTACCCTGGTGTATGAGACGCTCAAATGACTTGCACCTAGGCATTTGTAAAAAAAATTTCCCCAGGGTAACCTGAAATAATTGGGGCCACTGACCAGCTGGGGCAGTATGATGAGCTTGGGGTCCAGGGTGGGAATATGCAGCTTCAGAGCCCGGCTGAGGAACAGAACAGAGCTGTGAGCAGCTGACTCCCCACCACGACGAGCACTCCCAAGGGAGGTATATGCCTCCCAGATGCCTACAGGGCATGGACAGACGTGGGCTGCTTGCTGAGAAGCTCCATGCTGCCACCATCAGGCACCCCACACCACCATAGCAAGGTGCTCCCTGCTCACACAGCAGCAGGGGTGGGAGCACAGAATTGTGCCCCCACCACCACCACTGCCAGGCAGGCAGGGGGCACCTCACCATGGCAGTACAGGGCTTCCAGCAGCAGCACCAAGTCTCCCCACCCTGTCCTGCTGGGTCCCACCTGCTGGGCTGCAGAGGCCCCAGGGGGAGGGCAACAAGGCAGAGACCCCTTAGCCCACAGCCACCAGCATAACCACCCTCCCCTATGGACTTAAGGGGCACTGGCAAGGCCAGGGGGCTGCAGCTTGAGAGTGAGAGGCAATGGCATGGGAAGGACACTGGTATACCAGGGGTGCTCAGCACCATGAAGGGTGGGGGGGGAAGAAATGCAGCTGGACCCACATCCTGATAAACAAAGGAGGCAATGGAAGCACTCTGGTCAGCTCACTCTATCCAGGGCCACACTGGGACACATCCTTTCCACTGTTCTGGGACACAGAGCTTGAATAAGGTCCTCTAGTTGCCTCCTCTCTCCCACAGCACAGACCCTAGCCAGTATGTGGTTTGCTAGCTAATGCCAAGAGGTGTCTGTGCAAGTCAGAGAGTGATCGCTTAGGGCTTTTTGGAACCAATCTACAGGTCAGCTGGTAATGTCCCTACATTCCTTCCTTTGGAAAAAGGTGTTTAAGAATTGCTTGAAAGTGGGGGGGGGGGTTCAGACACTCAGACAGAAGTGATGGAAGAAATTTCACAGGAAAGTGAAACAGAGGAGAGGGGTGAACTTTCTGTGATTGATGCAGCGTAGAAGATGAGAGATGGAATGGAAGGGGAGGTGGGAAAAGCAGACAGCTCAGACATGGCGGGAGGGGTGGGGAAGAATGAAAACACCTACAGGGTGAAGCTGTAAGGAGGGGTGCACCAATAAAGATTTTCTTGTCCAATACCAATATGCTTGGTGAATAAATTGGCTATTGGCCAATACCAATCTGATAACCAATTTACAGCAACGCAGCCAAGCAGCATGGAGAGCAGCACCCTGCAGGTAAGCCTGTGAAGGGGGAGGGAAAGGACATGGGGGCTGCAAATCAAGGCCCCCCAAAGTGAAGGAGGGAGTGGGGCAGAGGTCAGGGCTGGGGGCGCAATCTGGCCAGGGCAGTGAATGGGATCCTAGGGCTGGGACAGGGAACAGGACAGAGCTGCAGGGATCAGCGTCCTGGCACTTAAAGATGGTGGGGTGGGGGAAAGGAAGTGTTGCTTGAACTAATGCTCATCTAATGAGCTTTTCATTCAAGCACTGCCACTATCATTTTTAAAGTGCAGGGATGTTTCTAACTGGAGCCAAGCAGAGCAAGGGCAGAGACAGGCTGCCTGTTGCAGGCTCAGGGCTCTCCACCCTGCTGCCTTTCCTCTGGGAGCCATGCACTGGCCTCACATTCCCTGTCCATCTGGCAGCAGGAGGCACAAGTTGCCACCACCATGGCTGCTGGATGGGCAGGAGACGTGAGGTCAGTGGACAGCTCCTGGGCCAATGGCAGGAGGGAGGAAAGCCCCAAGCCCACAGCAGGCAGCCTGCATCTACCCTTGCAAAAATCCCTAGGGGTGTGCACAGCAGTGGGAGAGCCTCCTGCCCCCAACCCCCAACATCCCCTAGACAAGCCACCCATACTGTCTGGCTGCATTCCTGGCCACATGCATGCTGCAGCTACACACAGCTTCCAGGGCTCCAGCCAGAAGGCACATTAAATTTATTGGTATATTATCGACTACACCAGTCACAAAAACCAATAGGTCAATAATATTAGTTTTCTGTTTACTGATGCCAATCTAATATAATACCAGTGCACCTCTAGTTGTAAAATGAGATGCTTTTTACCCCATGGTGATTTGGGGGGGGGGGGGACACGACACAGGACCTCATTTTATGTTTCGTAACCTCATCTTATTACTAAATGCAGTAATTTTGCAACCAGTTGTAGCACTGGAGTTTTAAAGATTGTTTACAGTTTATGCAAACTGGGATTTTTTTCCTCTTAAGTTAGATACAGTTCCTTTATACTCTAGCAATCTACAATTAAGTTCTGAAACAGCAGAACTTCAGGGAAGATAGATGTGCATATATACTCTATTTCTCAGGTTAAGTTTCTCTCTTCAATGCTTTGTTTTAATTACTAACCAAATACTCATTGACTAACAGGTGCCCAACTGCAATAATTCCACTGGTCACAGACCCAGGAGGATAACACATACATGCCCAAAACCCAGCCAGACCTGAAAAGCAACAAACAATATCAAGAGCAGTGTGTCCTGGTCTCAGTGGGATGACTCACGGAATTCTTCAGAGACAATTAAGGGCAAACAACATTAACACAAAGGGGTAAAATCAAAAAAAGGACAAGTGCTGATAGCTCTATGACCATGAAATCAAGCATTTAATTCTGCTCTACTTTTCAGTTTTAAATCACAAGTATCTCTTCAATGTAGATAAAGTACTGAATACCCTTTGAAGGATGGACCAGTAGTTAAAATACTAATCTAGTACTTGCGGTTGAGCAGATCTCAAGTTTCCCATATCACCTTGGACAGGACCCATAGATTTTGAGTCAGTTCTCCATCTGCACAGTGGGGATGTTAATATTTACCTGCCTCAAAGGGGTTTTATAAGGATAAATATGTTAAAGATTGTAGCATGCAGGTACTACAGTAAAAGTGGTCTCTGTTGTTAATTGCATTCAATTGTAATCTCCAGATATTCTCTTCCAAATCCTCCAAAAATGTTTGTCTAAATTTTAAAAAGACAACAGAACCATATTTAGGTAAGGGCTCAATGGGATTCAATATAGCCTCTGACTTTACTATTCATTCCATCCAAGAAGAGCACACATCAGATGCAGGTGCTTCCTCAGCCTGAGGTGGTATTTTTACCCATAAGCTTGCAAAGAAGAATTTTTCCAACTATTTGAGTTGGTCTAGTAAAAGATATCAGATTTACCCAAAGAACCTTGTCTGCTTATGTCCTTAGAACAACATGGCTACAACCTATACCCCTGGTAACAAACTCAAGAAAATGATGGGCAGGATATCCTGGGAGACAAGTCGGAGGGAAAAAGGAGGAGTCGACAAGAGCTGGCTATAATGTTAAAGTAGACAATATGAAGGGCACAAGAGCTAGCTATTTTTGTACAAAGGAAGGATAGGGAGAGACCACCACAGCTGAACAGCAGACCCTTCAATGATCTGAAATCCAGAAAGGAACCCTATAAAAAAAGTAGAAACTAGACCACATTACCTGGTAAGACTATCACAATGGCATGCTTGTAAGTAAGGGCCCACTCTAATAAATCTGGGCTAACTGAATCTGAAGCCTCCCTGCTGCCCTGACAAGGACAGGGATACACCCAAGTCCCCAGACTGAGCAGGGCAGCAGCTATAGCAAGTAGATTCATAAAAACCATGGGCAGCTATTGACAGACCACTGTACAAGACCCTGGGCTGGAAGTAAAGTGACCTACCTAAAAAGTCTGGGATAATTTCTGTTCATGCAATTCTCAAAAGCATCATTAGCGGCCAAGAGCTGATGAAAGGCATGAAACAAGGATGACCGTTCAAAGCTTAAAATAATGAATGAACACATCAAGATGGGGAAAGCCAACCAACCTTCAACTCACTTTTTTCTTTGACACTAGGAAATAATGGGAGCAGAAAACCCTTCCTCTGAATTTAGAAGGACTATTTCTGCAGCTTTAAGTTGTATTACAATATTCACTTCTCATTCCAAAAGTCTCCTACAAGAGGTCCCTGGAGAGCTTAAGGAAAGAAGACAGATGCAGACTGAAACTGAATAGGACACATCATGAAGTGGCTCCACAATGTTCAGGCCCAGGAGAGTATAAAAGGAGAGACTCCCCGAGCAACCAAGCACAGCATATAGGGCAGTTTGCAAGCAGTTCTCTTCCTCTTGCTCCCAGTGAAGACCCAGGCACCATGTACTACTCCTACAAGAAGTGAGCCAGGTCTCTCTCTGCATTTGGCTTGATGAGTGTTTATTTGGTTGGCGGTGGGTTTGGGCATGTGTTCTAAGTACTTGGGAGTGCTGCTAGCCAAGCAATTGCTCCCTATGTCTGACAGCAACCCTAACAAGGGGTGAAGCCAGTCCAGGCCCAGGAGAGTATAAAAGGAAAACTCCCCAAGTGACGTACAATTAGGGCAGGTTGCAAGCAGTTCACAAGTCAGTTTGCTGCTCCCTTTTTGAAGGGGAGCCTTTAAAACGTAAGTTCTTGCTTTAAATTAAGCATAACAAACCTAGATATTCAGCATAAGCAACTAAAACTCAGCGGTTAGATCAATACCCAAGTCCCTTGTTTAACTAGAGACCAGAGTTGGAAGGGGATTTCACCTGGAAACTCTCTCCCCTTCCTCTCACCAGCTTGGTGAGAGGAAGCAGGCTAGCAGGAAATAGGAACTAAGGAGCAACAAATAAACCAGCTTTCAGGGGAGTTTGCTACAAAAGTTATGCTTGGAGAGAGGGACAGGAAAAGTTAAGAGACAGCTGGAGGATGTTCCACAATGCCAGAGCCACTGCACTGCCAGCTCTTCCTCTGCTTGCACGCGCCAAGTATCTGTCCAGGCAGGACCACTCACAGGTGAGCCTTCCACCCAGGTCCTGGTTTGGTGCTGCAGGGACTGCAGTTTTCAGGTTCCTTCCAGTGACAGCCAGATGGGGGGAGTGCAATGTGAGCAGCATCTCTTAGTGGTTTCCCTCAGGAAGTAGGCAAGTCACAGGAGGTGGTAGCAAGGGTCTGAAGTATCCTCAGCCATGAAGAGTCAATCGATTCAGTGCTGAAGGAGACCTCTATGACTGCAGAAGAACTACCAAAGCAATGCTGAAGAAGAGGACTTGGATTCCTACAAGGGTAGAAGCTGGAAGCTTGGGGCCTCTGGCAGCAAGAAGTCTTCACCCCTACTTGTAGTGGTTTAGCTGGAGAACAGACATGGGATCCTAGCAATAGACAAGCAGCATGTTCTGTCAGGGGAACAGGCCAGGCTAGGCCTCCCCAAATTTGGGAGGATTGAGAGCTCTGCCACCAAGAGAAACCAATGGGTGGTGGTGGTTGGCAACTCCCTTTGGAGGGGCACGGAAGCTTCTGGGATAACAGAGGCATCCTTCTGCCAGCTTAACTTGTTGTCTTGGGAGGTCTCCCTAAACCCAGATCCGAGATATCACTAAAGGATTGCCAAGAATCATCTGGCCCTCTGCTGCTCATTCATGCGGTCATCTATGATACTGCCTGTGCAAATAAAAAAAATAACTACAGAGTTCTGAGTACAAGGCTAAGGAAGAGGACAGAGGCTCAGGTGGTGTTCCCCTGGATCTTTCCATTCAAAGGTAAGGCCCCGGGCAGGAACAGACAAATCTTGAATATCAATGCATGGACTACACAGATGGTGTCACCAGCAGGGCTCAGGCTTCTTCAACCATGGGATGTTGTTCCAAAAAAATTGCTAGGAAGAGACAGGATCCACCTGATGAAGAGAGAGAAGAACATCTTTGCAGGCAGGCTTATTACCTAGTGAGGTAAAACTAGGTGCACCAGGAGATGTAAGGTAAATCCTGAAGTAAGCGCCAAAGCACGCATGGCACAGGCGTTCCCCAGGGACAAGTAGCTGCAGCACAATGTATGCCACTGCTAATTGTCTCCAGGGGAAACAAACGTTTACACATGTCTGGACGCACCCAAGAAGTCTACAGGCCAACCAGGTGTAAGGCACTCCTGGATTTGGTTCTGGCCCAAGGGGATGATCCAGTGAGTAACCTGAGGATTGGAGGTAAGCTAGGTGATAGTGACCATGAGATGGTCACCTTCTCCATCCACTGTAAGACAGGGAAATTAGTCAGTAAGAAAACCTTGATTTTAGAAAGCTGGGTTTTTGGTTGTAGCTGTGTTGGTCTAAGGACATAGGCAGACAAGGTTCTTTGAGTAGATGTGATATCTTTTATTAGACCAACTGAGCAGTTGGAAAAAAGTTCTTGGCAAGCTTTCAGGCGCAGTCACCCTTCTTCAGGCATAGGGAGTCTCAGAACAGCAGACTCCCTGTACCTGCAGGGTGACTGTGCCCAAAAGCTTGCCAAGAACTTTTTTCCAATTGCTCAGTTGGTCTAATAAAAGATATCACATCTACTCAAAGAACCCTGCCTGACTCCAGAAGCTTAGGAGACTGGTTGGCAAGGCCTTGTGGGACCACGATCCGATTGGAAAGGGAGTCCAAGAAGAGTGGTCATTCCTCAAGGATGCAATCCTTGGAACACAAAGGAAGTCCATTCCCTTTCAAAGGAAAGGCAGCAAAAGGGCTGGGAGACCCCCTTGGCTCAATAGAGAACTCATGGATCTTCTGAAATTGAAAAGAGGTTATACAGGATGGAAGTCAGGGATTACTACCATGGAGGAGATCACAGCAATAGCCCGCACCTGTAGGGAACAGATCAGATGCTGCCTTTGCTTTTCTAAATTCAAACTGGCAGGCAGAAATCAAGAAAAATAAAATGTCTTTCTTTTGATATGTAGGAAGTCAGAGAAAAAAGAAAAGGGGAAACATGGTGCCCCTGCTGAATCAAGTGGGACCGCTGATAACCGATATTCAGGAGAAAACCAAACTCCAAAGCTAATACTTCAAATCAGTATTCCACCAGTCCAAAAAGGTGCGAGGCTGCTTGACAAGATACAGCATGATTTGGAGGGGGGGGGGGGGGCGGGGCAGCAATACCCTCCCATAGTTGGCAAAGACTTTATAAAGGGAATATATCTCGAGAGGCTGGATGTCAGCAGGACCCAATGAACAGCACCCAAGAGCGCTGAAAGAATTGGCCAACATTGTGTGACCTACGGCAAAGCTATTTGAGAATTCACGGTGCTCGGGAGAGGTCCCAAAAGACTGGAAAAGAGTCAGTGTAGTGCCTACCTTCAAGAAAGGGAGAAAGGAGGATCAACCAATTTGACCTCAATCCCTGGAAAAATGTAAATCAAAGAATCCATTATTGATAGGCTAACTGACAGCAGTATTCTAAACAACAGCCAACACGGCTTCATTGCAGGCAGGTCATGCTTGCCCAACCTCACTTCCTTTTGCGATCAGGTAACTTGCCACCTGGATAAGGGAAATGAGGCTGATGTCATATACTTGGATTTCAAAAGGCCTCTGACTTAGTCTCCTACAATGTCCTCATGATAAAATTGAAAATGTTGCCTCGGCTACTTTACAGTCTGGTGGCTAGGTAATGTGCTCCAAGGTAGGACCCAGAGCGTATTAATAGATAGAACTGAGTCAACATTGCAGCAGGTGACTAGTGGCTTCCCTCAGAGTTCAGTACTTTGAACAGTGCTTTTCAACATGTTGGTCAATGATTTGTATTCAGGTGTTAAAAAAAAAGTGCCCTGGAAAGTCTGAAGATGACACCAAATTATGGAGAAGTGTGGTCACACTTGAGAACAGGCTGGGGATATAGGCTGACCTGGACAGGCTTGCAAGGTAGGCAGATCAAAAACTGAAGCTGTTTAATATGAAGAAATGTAAACTGTTGCATCTGGGGAGAAATAATCCGCAACACACTTACAAGCTTGGTGGCACTACACTTGCCAGCACCACAACTGTCATGACCCCAAGATCTTTCAGACCACAGAAGGAATATGATCCACCAATGTGATGCCATAGCTGGCAGAGTGAACAAAACACTGACATGTAGATACTGTTAACATCCTTAATCTTGCTTGCTTGCTTGCTTGCATCTTCCCACTTGACTCTACCTTGGTGAGGCTGCAGCTGAAATACTGCGTCCAGTTCTGGGTGCCACACTTCAGGAAGGATGTGGAGAAGGTTGAGAGACTCCAAAGGAGGGCCACGTACATATTAGAGATCTGGAGAGCAGGTCATATGAGGAGAGGCTGAAAGACATGGGACTGTTCAGCCTGGAAAAAAGACGACTTAGAGGGGAATCGGTGGCAGCCTATCAGTATATAAAGGGCCATACATCAGGGCCTGGGGGAACTTCTGTTCACCAAGACACCCTACAGGACCTTAGGGGAAGATAAAAACCAATGGCCACAAACTGCTTGAAGATTGCTTCAGACTGGACACAAGAGAATCTACTTTACAATTTGAGTGCCTAGGGTCTGGAACAGACTCTCCCCAGAGGTGGTACAATCAGCTACCCTGAAGATCTTTAAAAAAAGACCTTGACATGCACCTTCCTGAGGTCATCAGACCCCAACAGTCTTTCCTGCCCAAGTGCAGGGGGGCCACACCTGATGATCTTGTGAGGTCCCTTCCAGCCTCTAACATCTACGAATCTACAAAACTGCAGAAGCAGGTAACCCGAAGGAAGCACAAGTAGGAAGGGGCAACAAGGGGGCTCTCTCATTCTTCCTGAGAAAGCAGGGCAGTCTGCTACTTACCTCAGACATCCACAGATGAACACACAGAGCCTGGGAAATAAGCAGAAAGAACTGCAAGTTCTCAGTCACAGAACTACAATGTAACTGGAATAAAAAAGATTTGGTGGGATAGCTTGCATGACTGGAGTGCTGATCAAGAGGGCAAGGCAGGGCAGAAGAGGAACAGGAGTTGCACTCTTTAGGTAAAATGGCTGGAAAATTGCTCAGAGGTACAGTATAATCTGGAGAAAGGCCTGTTGAACAATCTCTGGTTTAGGGTCAGAGGGGAAAGCCACAAGGGTGATGTCATGATAAGTGTCTGCTACAGACCACCAGACCAGGAAGACAAGGTGGATGAGTCTTTGCACAAACAGTTGGCAGAAGTTTCCCAATCACAGGCCCTGGTTTTCAAGGGGACTTCAAGCCACCCTGCCATCTGCTGGAAGGGCAATACAGCAGTGCACAGGCAACCCAGGAAGTTTTTGGAGAGAATGGTGGGGAAAACTTCCTGTTGCAAGTGTTGGAGGGCCCAGCTAGAGGCCATGCTCTTCTTGATCTATGGCTCACAAACAGGGAAGAATTGATGGGGAACTTGGAAACAGATGGCAACTTGGGCAGCAGCAACCAGGGGATGATCGATCCAGTCGAGGATCCTAAATAAAGGGTGGAAGGAGAGCAGCAAAGTCAGGATCTGGAACTTGAGAAACACAGACAAACTCACTCAGGGAACTAATAGGAAGGATCCCCTGGGAGGCCAGTCTGAGGGAAAAGGAGAGCTAGCTGTACCTTAAAGAAACCTCACAGAGGGCACAGGAACAAACTATCCCAATGAGCAGGAAGATTAGAAGCATAGTAGAAGACCAGCTTGGCTTAGCACAGAACTCTTCAGTGAGTTAAAACACAAAAAGGAACCTTACAAGTAGTGGAAATTTGGACAAAACTAGGGAGGAGAATAAGAGCAATGCTTGGGCATGCAGAGATGAAATCAAGAAGGCCAAAGCACAAATGGAGTTCCAGCTAGCAAAGAAAGTGAAGAGTAACAAGAAGGATTTCTACTAGTATGTAAACAAAAAGAAGAAGATAAGGGAAAGTGTGGGTCCCCTTACTGAAAGCAACCTAGTGACAGACGATGCAGAAACGGCTGAAGTACTCAAAGCCTTTTTTAACCTCAGTCTTCACAGGCAAGATCAGCTACCAGACCACTGCACCTGGCACCACTGTTTCTGGAGGAGATGAGCAGCCAACAGTAGTAAAAGAATACATTAGGGACCATTTAGAAGAGCTGGACATCTATCAAGTCTATACAGCTGGACACAATTCAAAGGGTGCTGAGGAAGTTGGCTGATGCACGTGTAGAGCCACTGGTCATTATCTTTGAAAATTTATGGACACCTGGAAGGGTACCAGATGACTAGAACATGACAGATATGGTGCCTGTCTTTAAGAAATGAGAGGAGATCTGGGGAATCACTAACTGTTCACAGCCTCACTTAAGTCCCTGGCGGGGGGGGGGGAAGCAGACATTAAAAAATAAATCAAGCAGCAGGTCCTCAAGGAATTCAGTTTTAAGTACCTGACGAGAAAAAGGTGATTAAAAGCAGTCAGCTTGGATTTACCGAAGGCAAGTCATGCCTGACCAACCTGATAACCTTCTATGACGAGATGACTGACTGTGGTATGCAAGAAAAGCAGTGGACATGGTACACCTCGACTTTCGCAAGGCTTTTGACACAGTCTCCCACAGCATTTTTGCAAGCAAGCTAAGGATGTCTGGGTTGAATGAATGGACTGCAAGGTGGATAAAAAAAACTGGTTGGATCATTGGGCTCAAAGGGTAGTAATCAATGGCTTAAGCTTTTAGTTGGCAGACGGTATCAAGTGGAGTGCCCCATTGGTTGGTTCTGGGGTTGGTTTTCTTCAGTGTCTTGATTAATGAACTGAAAGATGAGGAGGAGTGCACTCTCAGCAAGTCTGCAGATGATGCCAAGCTGGGGGGGAGTAGTAGATACATGGAAGGTAGGGCTGGGAGTCAGAGCAACCTAAACAAATTGGAGGATTGGGCCAAAGGAAGTTTCATGAAGTTCAAAAAGGACAAGTGCAAAGTCCTACATTTTGGACAGAGGAATCCCATGCACTGCTACAGGCTGTGGACTGACTGGCTAAGCAGCAGCTCTGCAGAAAAAGGAGCTACGGGTTACAGCAGACAATAAGCTGAATATGAACCAACAGTGTGCCCTTGTTGCCATGAAGGCCAACAGCATATTGGGCTGCATTTGTAAGAGCATTCATTGCCAGCAGAGCAAGGAAATGACTCTTCCCCTCTATTCGGCACTGGTAAGACCACATCTGGAGTACCGCATTCGGTTTTGGGCTCCCCCAGTACAGAAAGAATCCAGACAAATTGGAAGGAGCCCAACAGAGGGCAACGAGAATGATTAGGTGTCTGGGCTTATTTAGTCTGGAGAAGAGAAGACTATGGGGGGATTTAATAACAGCTTTCACCTACCTGAAAAAAAAGAGGATGTTCTCAGTGGTAGCAGATAAGAACAAGGAACAATGGTCTCACATTACAGCAAGGGAAGTTTAGGTTAGATATTAGGGTAAAAACCTCTCACTAGTGTAGTAAAACACTGGAACAGGCTCCCCAGGGAGGCTGTGGAATCTCCACCCTTGGGGGTTTTTAAGACCCAAGTATACAAAGCCTTGGTTGGGATGATATAGTTGGGGATAGTCCTGCTTTGTGCAGGTGGTTGGACTAGATCTTCTGAAGTCCCTTGCAATCCTAGTTTTCCATGATCACTAGCCTGGGACCTACATATCCAAAGTTATTCTTTTCTACGCTTCTAAAAGAAAACTGACTCCTAGAGGAGGAAGGAATGCTGTTCCACAGGAGGCTATAACAGGTTCTTGACCTTTGTATCAAGGCAAAGCAATTCTGGAACATCTCTCTTATTTATAGAAGCTCGAGGTAGTGCTTCTGACACAGTAATGGGGGCAATTTCTACACCCATAGTAAAAATAGCTGATGTTGTTGGTGCTTTGTAAAGCCACCAAAGACTTAAATGCAGGGGAGAAAGCATGATAGAGATTTCAGAAAGACCCCTACAGCAATTTCTTACCTTCCAACAATTGAGGCTGAGATTGAAGTATCCGATCGGCACCGATAAAAAGGAAAGTTAACATTATCAGCTTTTAATCAGCCAGTATAGCCGATAATGTCACGAATAAATGCCCTGTGCATGCACGCAGTTGCACAGGGCCAGGAATGCAGCCAGGCAGCTTGGAGAACAGCACCCTTCCCCTGCAGGTATGTCTGTGGAGGAAAAGGGTCATTGGGGGAAGGCAGATCAAGTGAGGGAGGGAGTAGGTCAGGGGCAGGCGTTGCCCAGCCAGGGTGGGGAAAGGGACCCTGGAGCCAGGAGTGTGAGAGCTGCAGGCAGCTCATCCATGGCACAGGGGTGGGAAGGGGGACGGTAGTTCCCGGGTGTTGCACACACACCCAGAGGAGGCATATGGGGCATGTGCCCCACCCCCCCCTCAGATTTGTGCGCAGGGTGGAGCCGGGCTGCCTGCTGCCCACAGCTGTCTCTCACCCCACCCTGGGGTCCCATTCACTGCTCTAGCTGAGCACTGCCTGCCTCAGCCCTATCCCTACTCCCTCCCCTAACCATGGGGGCCTCAATCTACCTGCTCCACACTCCTTCCCTCCCCCATGTCCCTTCCCCCAAACAGACTTGCCGGTAGGACACTGCTCTCCAAACTGCCAGGCTGCATTCCCCCATATCAGCTATAGAATAGGTATTGGCTGATATGGCTGATATAGCTATTGGTATGGGCCAAGAAAATCTTTATCAGTGCACCCCTACACTTCCAAGACTATTAAATATTTTTCAGAGTCACTACATTCCAGGATATAAGTGCTCAAGCTTGTAGGATCTATATTCTTTGTTCCTACATTTATAATGTTACAGTCAAATAAGGTTTATATTCCTTAACTGATTTTTGCATCATGTGCTTACCATTTCTTTAAACACAGAACCTTCAATGTTACCTTTTCCCAGTTCAACCTGAAGAATACTTTTTGGTTTCTTATTTTCAAAAACATACCCTCCTCCTGCAAACACACACAAACAACCTCCTGTCTGTCCCGTCCCCGCCATTCCTCCCACAAAGGAGGACACACTGATGTGGTGTAAATATTTTTTAATTCTGTTCTCCCCCACCCCCAGATAACTGTATCCACAGATATTTGGTTCTTTAAAGGTGCATTTAGAATTGTTAGTTGGAAGTCAAAGATCAATTTTTAATTAAGTAGTTCAACTGGTTGCAGCAACAAAAATTTGCAATTCAATACCCTAAGTTAAAAGACTCTGACATTCTAATTTCAGACACAACCATGTTTCGTAGCAAAGACAAACGGTTGTAATTTTATTTTTACTAAAGCAACCTCCTCTGGTTTAGCTACCATTTCTGCAAGAGAATGACATGACTGTGGCTAAAAACCCTGAAACGTCTTTAGTTTCTAGTTACTGCAGACTTGTTGCTCACCTTGGTATGAAGAGATTCTGTAGGTGCTTGAGAATACTCTGAACATAGAGATTTGGTTCCTTAATAACTGGCAGTGGAATAGACTCTTTAGGTAATACAAGAGCCATAATCCAGTCTGTATATACATCAACGCAATACTTCACAGTGTCGCCATCCAGTGGGAGGGTCAAACCATAACAAACCACCTCCATAGTCCATTTTACCTAGTCAAAGATAAAGGAAGTTGTTCAGCTATGGTGCATACCAGACAAACGCCTAGTGGTGCTAACAGAAACTGTCCCTTTCCCATTTTCAGCAATAACAACATGCTAATGTTCACTTTCAAGAAAATAAACTATTACATTTGGAAAAATCTCAAAAGCCACACACCAAGTTAGAGATCTTACTACTACTGAAAGAATTACCATGGAAATTGAAACAATATACTGTCCAATGCTATTTATGAACTTATTTTCAACCTAAAAGTCCACAAAATCTGTTATGTACTGTAACATTGTTAATTCTGCCTTGTGCTGCCATCTATTAATAAGATGATATATAGAAACCACAACAGGATTTTTGTCTTCTAATTAAGAATAAAAATATCACTCTCTGCTGGCAACTTTCAATTTACACCAAATTTAGGTTCACTTGCCAGCTTATTTTGACACAAGCCCTTCATAGTTTTAAGGGGAAAATGGCAAGCTAAATACCATAACCAACAGACAGATACTTTATTAATTTATCTTCATATTAAATTTCTAAGTACTTATAACATTGCAAAAATACTACCTAATACTGCAGATAGTTAAAGCAACATACATATATTGTACAACTGTGAAAAAAGGCACCATGGACAAAACGTCCATAGTTTGTGTCACTGGCAGAAAAGAAATATGAATAAACAGCAGCAGCTCTATTCAGATAAGGAACACATAAACCAAAGCAAACAAATAAATGAATGTACACACACTCCCCCCCACAAAAAAGCTACTTTAAAATTAAGAGAAAACTAATGGAATTACTTGTGTCAGAAAGAAATTAATAGCAAAAAGGCACTAACTGAAGACTGTATTTTCACTTCATAAAGCTTCTGGATTGTCTTCTTTTTTTAATAATCCAAGATAGGTCAAAAAACACTACACAGATCAACTAAATGGCCATTAGCACCTAAAAAGAAATAGCATAAAAAAACTTTGAAGACAGACACTTACTTCTTTATCTGTTTTTAACAAACTCTCACTCCCAGTTGCTGATGGCATATTTAAGGCTTGCCCAAGGGGACGCACCACTGAATTTGCCACTTCTCTCCCCACATTTTCAGGATAGCTGTGAAGTACACTAGTATGACCCTGATCATTTTGAATGACAAGATGCAGGGACCTCCACTCTGAGTACATATTGCCTCTACACTACAGAGGAAACACCTGAAAAAAAAGAGAAACCTAATTACTTAAAATGTTTATGCATAAACCAAGAAAACTGAGGCTACATAAAAAAACATTATCAGCTGCAAATTAAATAAAATGTAAATGAATGCCTATGAAGATCTGGAAATGAAATAAATAAACCTGTCCTTCCGCCTTAAGAAGTCTCTAATGTTGCCCAGTGAACCAGTTACATTGATTATGTGCAACATTTTCAGAAAATCTAAAGTAGGACTTCAGGTGTGAGTACCACTTCAAGTACTCTCTCTTACTTTATGGATGTCACAATTACTCCTGTTCCTCCCCAGCTAAAATAGAGACAAAAGAAAATTAGAGTCAGGGTGTTGTGAATGGTAACCTGTAACTTGTGTTAATGGCTCTTAAAATGGAAGCATCCATACATTAAGACAAGAAAAGACAAGGTTAAGTACCCTCTGCTCCTCTCAGATATAGTCATCTTCACACCAGTAATTCCTTCAGCTGTTACAGATCTTGTGTTGCAGTCATTCCACTCTGCTCCACAGAACTAATTTACCTTGGGAGCAGTCTCCCAGCATCCCAGGAGCCACTGTAGCAGGGAGAGCTGGCAGCAGAGGTGCCCCAAAGGTAAGAATCCCCCACTTTCCCCTGCATGCTCTGCAGGTTCCCTCCCCTCCTGCTCCCATTCTGGGCTCCCCCACCTCACCTGTTCCCTGGGGCTCACAACCCTGCCCCCTCCCCTCATCCCTTGCAGTTCACACTCCTCCTGCCCCTCAGGGCTCACTCACCCCCATGTTTCTCAGGGGCTCATCCCTGCCCCAATCTGCTCCCTCTACCCAGCTCCCTGCTTACCTGTACTACCACTGCAGAAGAAAGCAGAGAGGGAGAACCCACTTGCCTGATGCCAACACCACCAAGCCAACTCCACCATGACTGCTCTCCAGGCAGGTGAGTGGGGAACAGCTGGGGGAGTCACAGGGAGACAGATGAGTGGGTCCCAACCCAAGATCAGGACCTGCTCATCCACTCTTCCCCATGGATCCCAACATCTTCCAGGGGTCTGTACTCAGCTTGGAAAGAGGGAATAGTAGTGGCATCAGGCAGGTGGGTTCCCCTTCCCTGCCTATTCCGGCATCAGGAGCACAGGTTAGTGGGACGCTGGAGGTGGGGACTGGGGGAGGGGAGGGGGAGGAGAGGAACTCCCAGGGGACAGGAGAGCAGGTGAGCCCCAAGGTGCTGGGGAGGGGGAAGGCAGGCAGGCAGGCATGGCCCTAATCTGGGCCAGGGGGACTGGCAGGGCCCCATACTTGGAGTCTATACTACCTCAGAGAGCCAGAGAGCAGGGCAGGCATGGAGCAGACTTGCAGCTCCTAGCCATACCTCTGCTCACTAGTCTTCTAGGAGCAGGTCAGTGTCCTGCATGTTACAAAGGGTATTAACCCTGTGACTGCTCACAGCATATGCAAACTTTAACAGAGCCTAAAATTCCTCAGTTAGCCCATGCCAACTGTAATGTCTACCAACCCTCAGTCTCTCTCTGTGTTACTTTTTCATGACAGAATCAAAAGCTGATAAGCCTTTATAAAATGTAGAATCAATATTAGGAGGCTTGTAATTCTTACTTTAAGAAACTTTCACAAAAAGAGTTGCTTTTGCAATTGTTACTGGCGAGACAAATCTCAGACTTCAGAAACAGAGTCAAATAACAACACATTAACAGCTATCCACAGGTGCCTTTCCTGAATACCCCACACTTTTGAAGATCTGGGCTATCTTGCTTTCTGAATTTCCCCCGTACTGAGCTTTAAAGTTACAGTGTAAATAAAATAAGTCTCAAGCAATGTCAGAAATCCTCTCATCCTCCTCCCCTCAATAAAAAAAGAAATCTTTCAACAATATAATGTTTAACATGGGGACAATTTCACAGCACAGTTTATGGTCATAAGATCCTTAAAAGTAGACAAACTAACTCACCTGTCCAGAAAAAGAGAAACAGTAAATTCAGGTATAGCAAGCAAGAGTCCCTTTTTTAACATACTAAACAAAGTGCATCAGGAAAGAGAAACATACCATTTGAAAAGGTGAGTCTACCACGTAAACAACCTTGTCTATTAGAAAAGGCCTACTTTTGTACCATTATACCAGTTATACCAGCATATATTTTACCATCTTATATTTAGCACATATTATATCATCATATTGTTAAAAGAAAACAAATTTGTCCAATTGTTCAAATGCTGGCCTGGCCCAGCAGGTCCAGATTACAACCCTACCTCTGCCAGGAACACTCTGAACAAGTTAGTTAACTATGTACCCAGGCTTCCCCATTTGTAAAAGTGATATTATGTTTTGGTGCCCTTGACAGTGGTGTTATGAGGGCATAAACATTCAAATATAATTATAATCTCCAGATACCGTTTACATGAAGGTTTACCCATACAACTAATTAATAATAAACCATAATAAAACTAATAAACTTTAATGTAAACAATAATTATAGTAGGAATACTTTCTTCTCAGCTTAGCACAAACTTTAAAGCTAGGGACAGACATTCAAAAAGTCTGAGCCTGAATTGATTCCAGTACTTTTTCCTGGCATGGCCAGGCCCCAGCAAGATGCTATGATTAAGGAGGGGTTCCCCCACTTCTGACCAGGGCAGCACGGAATTGATAAGGTGTTATCACCCCTAACTCAGTGTTTATCACCCCATTAAGAAAACAGAGGAACATCACCAGCCACCTGTTGATTCTGCTTTTGTACTATCTGTTCTGTGGCAGCCTGGAGCCAGCATGTGGTCTGCTAGCTAATACACAGACACCTCTCAGCAAGGTGGGGATGGGGGGAACTCCTGCTTAGCAGGGAGTGGTAAGAGGGAACAGCCTGTAGTCTCTGCGGGAGCTGCAGCCAGGGAGCAGAGAGGAGGGGCCAGCCATGCTGCAGAGCAGAGAGCCCACTCCAACCCAGACAGCATGCCAGGATGCTGGGGGAGTCCATAGTATCATAGTTGGTAGGGTCGGAAGGGACCTGAGCAGATCATCAAGTCCAACCCCCTGCCATGGCAGGAAAAAGTACTGGAGTCAAACAGCCCCAGCAAGATATTCATCTAACTTCCTCTCAAAGACCACCAGGGTAGGAGCCAGCACCACTTCGCTTGGAAGTTGGTTCCATATCCTAGACACCCTCACTGTGAAGTAGCGCCTTCTGCCGTCTAGTCTGAATCTACCCTCTGCCAACTTGTGACCGTTATTTCTAGTCACTCCGGGTAGTGCTCAGGGGAACAGGGACTCCCGCAATGCCTGCTGGCCCCCTCTGACTAGTCTGTAACAGGCCACTAGATTCCCCCTCAGTCTTCTCTTCTGAAGGCTGAACAGGTTCACGTCCCTTAGCCTCTCCTCGTAGGGCCTGCCCTGCTGCCCCCTGATCACACAAGTGGCCCTCCTCTGGACCCTTTCCATGTTGCCCGCATCCCTCTTGAAGTGTGGTGCCCAGAACTGGACACAGTACTCCAACTGTGGCCTGACCAGTGTTGCATAGAGGGGGAGGATCACCTCCTTGGACCTGTCTGAGATGCATCTGTGGATGCCCGACAAGGTATGGTTGGCCTTCCTGACTGCATCCCCACACTGCTGGCCCATGTTCATTTTGGCATCAAGACTGATTCCAAGATCCTTTTCTGCCTCTGCACTGATGAGAAGGGAGTTCCCCAGCCTGTACGTATGCTGCTTGTTCTTCCTCTCCACGTGCATCACCTTGCACTTGTCAGTGTTGAAACCCATCCTGTTCCCATCCGCCCACCCCTGTAACCTGTCTAGGTCTGATTGCAGCCTATTCCTCCCTTCTAGCGTGCCCACATCCCCCCCACGTCTTAAAGTGTCATCAGCAAATTTGAACAGGGTGCTTTTTACCCCCTCGTCCAAGTCACTGATGAAGATGTTGAACAGTGTGGGCCCAAGGACTGAGCCCCAGGGAATCCCACTGCCCACAACCCTCCAGATCAAAAATGACCCATCCACTACCACTCTCTGGGTGCGGCCCTCCAGCCAGTTAGTGACCCATTTGACTATGTAGGTGTTGACACTACAGCCCCCTAGTTTTTTAATGAGAATGGGGTGAGAGACAGTGTTGAAGGCCTTCCCAAAGTCCAGAAAGACTACGTCCACTGATACCCCTGCATCTAAGGATTTTGTGACCTGGTCACAGAAGGCCACCTGGTTGGTCTGACAGGACCTGCCTCTAATGAACCCATGTTGGTTGCCCATAAGCATAACTTCCCCCGCTGGCCCCTTGCAGACATGCGCCAGGATATTTCTCTCAAAAAGCTTACCCAGGATCGAGGTAAGACTAACTGGCCTATAGTTTCCTGAGTCCTCTTTCCTCCCCCAATTTAACTTAAACCAGCAAGGGGTCTGGGACAGACATTGCATAAACTGATTTGACCCAAATTAGTTAAGTCCTATTAGTACATTCAACCAGGCTTATCTCAAACCGATTTTAGCCATTTGCAAACTGGTTTATGTGCACTAAAACATGTTCTGTTACAAGTTTAAAACTAGTTTTTGATCACTTAAACCAGTGTGTGTGCAGTGTCTGTCACTAGCCAAATTGACATATGGCAGTCCAAAAAGGCAAATATAACAACTAAACTGGTTTAAATTTATACTTTGTTATAGTGAAAAACTTCCCTATGCAGACTTAAATACTCAGGCTACCAGCTTAAAGAACACAGAAACCTTCAAATTCTAGTCTTTCATTCTGTATTGGAGGAGGGAATGACATCCCTTCTGCAGCATCCAATCTCCCTGGTAGCACAGCAAAATAGCAGTGGGCTTCTTCATCCCACCAAGCTTCTGCAGTACAAGGGAAAATCTGTAACAGAAGGAAGTTAAACATACTAATGCATGAAAACAAGAATCTTGACAGTGAGAAGCAATAAAGCACATTCTCCATCACCCTTGTACATGCAACGGCTTGCTTGACCTTAAGGCTATTAGATGCATATATAGTTAGCTCACACAAGTCTTGTTTTGGTCTTATCACATGAAGATCTTTTGCCCATCTTGTCAAAGTTTGGTAAATTTAATTTGCCCAAATAGTGTAATCACAGATCCTGGTTTTCTCTATTTAAAAATCACCAGTTATCTCCCACAAATTCTCTGATTAAAAAACCCAATATCTGCAATTAAAATGAGATTTTAATTGCATACATACTATGCATATAGGTATGAGTTGAACACAATGGTTTATAGATATTTTTGCATGTTTGAAGCAATTTGGAAGCCTAACAGTGCCTTGGTCACTATAATAAAATACATTCTAAATACCTATCAATTTTGCTGTTTGATTTTTGGGGGGGGGTTATATAAAAATCAGAGCTTTCCCTGCCCCCTTTGCTCACCAGGACTTGGGGACAGTTGCAATTGTCCCGATATCACTTTGTGTTGCTGAGCAGCCCTGACATGCCAGTACCCTCCCCATACCTTTGCCCCTCACTCCCCACCCACAGCTCCTCGGGCCCTGCCCCTTGCTCCCCATCCACACACGCTCTCTGCTCTGCTGCCCTCCCCACAACTCCTCCACCTCCCAGAAGACAGAACTTGACACTGCAGGACAGAGCAGGGCACAAAGGCTTGTGCCGTTGCTGGGAGCTCTGCGCTGCCATAGGAAGTGCCTCCTGCCCGCTTGGCAGCAGCCTCTCTATAGCTATGTGGGGCTCTCAGCACCAGCACAAGCCTCCCCTGCCTCACTCTGCCTTGCCACACCAAGTCCTACCCTCTGGGCTGTGGAGGCCCTGGGTAGAGAGCAGCAGAGCAGGGAGCCCCCACCCACCCCAGCCCAGACAAATTTGAGGAGCACATACTCCCACTACCCCCCCCAAGAGTACACACAGCAGCAGGGAGCCAGCCCCCCTGCTTGCTGGACAAGCTGGCCCCATCCTACTCCCCACCTGGGCCCTACAGCCATGCATAGCCCCAGGCCCTAAGTCTCACACCCACACCAGCTGTGCAGCAGCGCCAGCCCTGCCAAACTCCCTCCATCAATGTGGGGGCTCAATCCGCCCCCCCCCCCCACACACACACACTTTACCTGAGGGGAGCTGCAGGAGCTGCTGTTGCCTGGTGCCTATGTGCATGTGTGAATATGCACATGGAGCCCCCTGCCTAACAAACCTCCTCCCGCTCCCCCAGACCCTTGCAGGCTAGAACTCTACCAGCCAGACAAAAAGGGGAAACCCATCATTTCCTGCGTTTTTCTCCTTAAAATGAGAAAATCCACTTTTACCACATTTTTCAGTGGAAAACCACGATCCCTGGTGATCATGCTATATAGACTGAACTTCCCATTTCCAAAAAGTTCCTGTGCTGGCATGTGTCCCTTGCTTGTACTTCACAACTTGGTTGAAAGAATTGAATTAGAAACTTTTTTTTGTTCATTTCAGAAAGGAGACTTTTCATGCAACAGCCACTTAAAGATTAAACTTTGTTACAGTTTGTTGGAGTTCTAATTAAATAAAAAATAATTTTGATTCCAAAGCCTGATAACTCCTCTCCAAAGATCAGAGCAATTTCTAGATTCCATGGACTTTTCTTTCAATAGTGTATAAAATTAGCCTCAGGGAGACTAAATGCCTTTCTGATGCTTCGTCTAGGACCACACCAAGGAAAGCATTTGTATTGGCTCCAAATTGTCTTACAGCTATAGCAAGTGAAGAGAAATGGGTTCTTAAAAAGGCAGACTGCTTGCTGTCTCCTGGTTGCCTACCACAACCAGCCCAGGTTCTGGGCAGGCCCCTGCCACCCACTGCAGAGTCAAGGCTGTGCACAGCAGACAGCAAGGAGACTCCAAGCATTTGCACCATCCTCTGTGGAGGCCCAGCCCACCTCACTGCCAGCAGCAGGTGCACGCATGCCTTGGGGAAGATGGTGGGGAAGGGGTCCAGGCTGCAATGCCACAGGCCCCTTGTAAGATGTTGGTGTGCCATGGGCAGGTAGCAAGGGAGGTACAAGTCGAGGTTGGGGCGTTTTTGGCATTCTGCCCAAAAATGTTGCCAACCCCTACCCTAAAGTATGTTGGGTAATATGAAAAAAGGGGGAAGGAGGACACAGGCTTCTTCCCAAAAACAAACATGACACGCAGCAAAATGAACCAAAATATTTCATTTTATTTTCAGTTCCAACAGTTACTCATTTGAAAACTGGATCAAACTTTGGTTGCTAAAGTTAACCTAATTTCATAATAAGTTAAACAGTAATTTCATACATAGCTAAAAGTGAGCTTATTTCAAGGTGCTGAGAATCTACAGTGCATAAACACTTAAGTGGAACTGAATTTAAAGAGCTTACCAAAAAAACCCAAAAACACAAAAACCCTCAAGCCATTTTAGACTTAGGTTTCTAGAGTTATGCTTCCACATTAACTTTTAAAGTTCAAAAGTTCCAAATCTGAACACACAATCTCCTGGGGCTTAAATGTGCATCATGGGGACATTAACAGCTACATCACAGTACAGGTAAGAAAAGCCATTTTAAATGCTTGATAACATTTAAAAGTTAAGACTCTATAAATTGACAAAATGTTATAAAAGATATAGGGAGCTACATAATTCCACAGGGACTGAAAGGCAAAGCACTTATTTGGAAGCTGCAGGCAATGTTAATGTTACAGTAGATGCTAAGTTAAAATCATACGAGAACAGGGAAAGTGGAGGAGAGAAGCCAAGAAAGCATCTATGAAAACTAAATCCCAGTCTAGAATGGCTGCAGTTGAAGGGATCCAAATGGCAAAACTGTTCAGAAGT
>NW_017728946.1:2042400-2051843 GCF_001723895.1 Crocodylus porosus | reverse complement strand
AACCTTAGAGAGTCTGAGAAATCCTTTGAAACAGACAAGTGGGTGATTCCCCTTGCTGTATGGAATTCTCCCTGTGATCACAGTATAGCCTTAAATAAAGAAAAGCTGGCTCTGTCAGTTCTGATTCAACCACAACGCGAAGTTTGATTTCTTCCACAGTACCACCTCATCACATGCCCCTATGACATCTGAAGGCCCAAATCCTGGTTGCCATGCTGACAGACATCTTGGCTGCCCTGTCGGTGGCCATCTTGACTGCCGTGTTACATCCCAGAACACCCTGTTCCATCACATGATCTGCGACCTCATAAGGCTCTACCCCAGCCATCATGTTGGCGGCCTTATTGCCCACCTACCAGAAGTCCTGCCCCATCACATGCCCGTATGACATCATAGGGCATGTGTACACAATATGGGATTTAATGTAGACTGCCACAGAATTTAAATGAGGCTTTTTTTTGGTGTGGTATAGTTCTGTTTGCACAACACAGCATTCATGTTTGCATGAATGGCACTTTCAAGTGACTTAAGCCTCTGTGTGTCATTCCCTGCAGATGTCAGTAAAAGGAGTCAGATACCAATTAACCCTCTAGAATGTCTTTCCTAATGCATTACAGCAGGAGGTGCATGTGAGCCACCCAGGCTCCTCAGTCCCTGGACTCTCATTGGGTAGTCCTGACTGTCTGAGAGTCTCCCCTGGTCACGGTCATGGTCACGTCAAAATCGTTGTCACTCACACCCGCCTATGTTCATTCAGTCTGGTCTCTCTGTCCATCAGTACATGATCAAAAGGAGCCCGTCCCAGTCCCAAAGACAAGCCACATGGGTGAATACTTCCCTTCAATTCATTCCTTTCCCTTTCCATTCCACTGTGGACTTTTTTATTAATATAGAGGCTTAATAATTATCTACCACAAGAGTATTGGGTGAGTGCTTCTTGCCACCTGGTTGACAGGTGATTACTATCTATATATATGTTCATGGTCTTCTGCTTATATGTTGGTGGTCTTTTGTCTTTTTTTTTCCTTTCTTTTTGGACTACATTTCACAGCATTCCCGAGATAATTGATATTCTTTACAGTTTCCAATGGGAAAGACTCCAGTTCCCAGGCCAGGTGCACCATCAATCTGTTTGTGCCGTGCACATCCAACTTTTGGAGGTCTGTTGTGAATTGTTTTATAAATGTTTTTGGAATGTTTTTTTCTGGGCCCAGACAAGGTGGTGATTGCTGAAGTGGATCGGCCGGATGCCAGAGTAGTAGGCCTGGGTAAAGTGTGGCAATGAGGTATAAATTTGGTTCAACCAGGAGTGGCATGCCTGCTCCTCCCCCCACCCGGTGAAGGCAGGGGACCATTAGGGTGACAGGCATGTCAGACGTCCACCAGGGAGTATTCTGTCAGGATCTCCCTGAGTATGACCTCGGTGACCTGGTTCTGCTCCCTGCCTTGTGTGGCCAGGGTGATGATAAAGTCCCCGCCAAGGACCAGGAACTAACGAGGGCTGAGGGTGCCACTGTAAGTGGCCACCTAGTGGAAAAAATCCACCAACTCCGGGTCCTTTGCAGGGGCGTGCACATTCAGAAGGTTCGGGACCAGCCCCTGCACTTGGAGCTGGAAATGCAGCATGCGGCCTGACACCACCTCAACATCCTGGAGAACCTCCGGCTGCAGGCCTGTGGAAAACAGGGTGGCCACCCCACAAGAGGTGGCCGAGAGGTAACTAAAAAAGACCCTGACTCCCCAGTCCAGCCACCAGTTAGGCTCATTGGCTGGAATCATCAGGGTCTTCTGCAAGAATACCATGATGTACCCCTCCTCCTGAAGGAAGGAGAGCACCCAGCATCTCCAGAGACCCTTCCTGCAGCCATGGACATTGAGGGTCATGTTTTTAAATGACCTCATGGCTGGGAGGGTGGAGTAGATGTTCAGCAGGGTCCTCTCATGTCTCAAAGCACGGTGTAAGACACACTGGCTCACATGGCATCCTCCCATAAGCATAGACAATGTCTATGAAACTGCAGGACTGCCTATAAACTTGGGGGGTTGCAGCTCTTGGTCTTCTTGCCTTCCCCCACCAGCACCCTCGCAGTGGCAAGGACACTGTCAAAATCTCCCAGCAGTCCAAGGCGAGCTGCACCTTGCTGGCAGACCGCCATGTGTAGTCACAGTCAAGAAATGCAAGTAGCTCGCCCCTAGGCGAGTATAAACTAGTATAAACTAGTATGAACTAGTATATGAAGTTTAATTTATTGTCATCAGGTTCAGCATTTTTAGAAAACCTGGTATTTACCATAAAAAGCAACATTTATGCAGTGCACCTTGCCATGTACCCTCTGCCCCAGTTTTCTTTTTGTGGCATGCCAGCACCTTACAAGGTAGACTTTCCGGCTTTTTTGGCACTCCAGCCAAAACCGTTGCCTACCCCTGACTTAGACCGATACAGGCCCATAGGGCTATTAAGCAAATTCACCTCTATTTTGTCAGTTAATTCAAAGCGTGCCTGAGGAATCTTTCTGTGCTGGGCTCGCACAGCAGCAAGCAAGGGATTTTCAACTCTATGGCTGGATGGTGTAGGCAAGGAGGAAGACTTTTTGCATCCTGTGAGCAGATCGTTCAATAGAGACACACCTCCATTAAAACCAGAAGACGGGGGCCGAGAAAGTAAGTGCCGAAGCAAAACGCACATGCGCACAATTTAACTCCGGAGATTTATTAAACGCCCAAGCCTCAGGCGCACGCGCAATCCGGGCTGAGGGGGCGTGCGAAAGGGAAGGAATTTCGCGGGGCGGGGCACGTGGAGGTGCGGATGCGCAGTACAGGCAAGGCCTGGTCGCTTGTGGTGAGTTCTCCGGCGCTGCCGGAAGTGCGACCAAAGACCGAGGTTCCGACCCTGTCGCCTCATCTCCTGCGAGCACCATGGAGCCGGAAGGCTGAGGGTGAAGCGGCGTCTCTGCACCCGACATGCCCGCCGGTCCGGGACCATTGGCGCAGGTAACGGCGGCCGAGACCCGTCCGCGTAGGCCCCGCTCGGCCCCTCCGTTCGGCGCGGCCTGCAGCGCCTGGGCGCCGCCCGAGGAGGCTTCATCCGCTCCTCCCTCTGCGCCCCCCCTCCCCCGCGCCGGGCTCGGGGCTCTGACACGAGGCGGCGGGTTTAGAGGGGCCCGCGCGGCGGCAGCTGCTTTGTTCCGGGGCAGCGGCGGGACCAGCTCCCCGCGCCACCTCCTGCGGCTGCCGCTCGCGCCCCTTCGGAGCAGAGGGTGCGGGGGTCCAGGGCCCTGGGCCGTAGCCGGCCGTGCCTCCGCCCGGCAGCGGCCGACCTGGCCCGTGTTCTGAGGGGTGAGGGGGGCCTCGGGCGGCGGGAGGGCGGAGTTGAGAGCAGGCGGAGCGCAGCTGGAGGGAGCCGGTGCCGCTCGCGGCTTTGCCCGCGTGTGACTCCTGAGCCGGTGCTTCCCTCGCCCGGGGCCTGGCCTGGCCTGGCCCGGCCCGGCCCGGCCCGGCCCGGCCCATCTCGGGTCCCGGGAGGCGAACCGTGAAGCGCTGAGGCCCCAGTGTTCTCTGTGTAGTCTGGCCCCTGCAGTACCCAGGCCTGAGCAGCATCCTGGTTCCTGGTTGCTGTTGTGTGTCAGGGGAAGTGTTGGGCTCCTCTTCAGTCAGGTGTATGGAAAAATGGCTGTGCAGAGCTGTAGTAGTGTGGCTGCACGGGGTAGGAGATGGCTTCATTTAGGTAAAGAAGGGGTGAGAGAGAGAATGAAGCTGGACACAGTTCAGCTGAGCTTCTGTTGCAGGAATTTTCCTGGCCCCTGTCTCCAGGAGCGTTGTTGGAAGACTTCATTTTGATTCTGGCTCAAACGTACTTATCTTGGCTGGGGAATTTGTTGGCTATCTAGTATCCCGACTGATATAAAGTATTAAATGGGCCGATATATAAGTTCAAGTATTTGAACTGAAATATTTGAGTAGGAAAAAAAAATAACACACTTAATGTGGTTTAAATGTTGCATTCAGAGCTTTATGTGGAAAGAAATTTAATTTTTATTGGAATGCTTGTGAATATGTAAAGACAATATACAATAGTATCTACTTCTCTTATGCTGTTTGTTTAAATGTAAGGGGGAAAAAAAAATGAAGGCACTGAAAATTTATTGGCACGCTAATTTAAGCACACCCAAAAAACTGCATGATGTGCCATGGTTGTCCATTCATGTACTTCAACAGAGTTTAAGTCTCTTGCACTGAGGTCATTGCGGCATCTCCAGATTCACTGTTGCTACCTGTAGAATCACTTGCACTACTTATTAGTTCCATTTCAGAATCAGGTTGAGGCAAATCTGATTCGGAGCTACTTGTAAAACCATCCTTTAGCAAAAGAGAAGGTGGCTCAAGTGAGTCTGGGCAAGGGCAACTTATCACACTGCATCTTCTTCACTAGTGGTGCTTCTGACTGATTCTAACTCTGAATCTTACTGTCTGTAAATTTATGGACAGTTGGTAAACCCGGCCTTAATGAACATGGTCATTGGCAGGAGAGTGGGAAGCAAGGTTTGTGCAGGTGTAATCCCTGTGGAATATTAGTGCTTAATCTGAGAACTGATCTGAGCTCTGCAAATTCATATAGATGGCTTTCTGAAAATTAACCTTTAAGAATTTAACATGGTAACTTCATCGTGTGATACAAGTGATTATACCCATGTTTACGCCATTAAGCAAAACAGACCTTTCAGGATAAATTTGGTAGTATTTCCTTGCTACAGGGATCTGTGTTTTCTGTTTCCCACAGAAAAACAGAGTAAACTGTGGATTTTACCTTTTACCAGAGGGAAATGCGTATTTCTCCTTTTACTGGAGAAACCTGGCAACTTTGCAGTTTTGCAGCATGCTTGCTGGAAGCTGGCAAAGTTCCAGCCTGCAGGGGTTGGGGAGGGAGCCAGGAGGGAGGGTGTGTTGTTAACATGTACATGCACACTAGGGCTGTATGAAATGGAAGCATTCCATTTCAACAGAACAGTGTTTCATTTCAACTTTTGTTTAGAGTCAAAACGGCTGTTCCGTTTTGTAGCAGGGCACTAAGGTGCCTGGTACTTGAAAAGCAGCAGTATGGGCTCAGATGCTGGTTGCTAGGGGCAACCAGGAGGAGCTAAGCGCCCACACCTGGTGAGTAAGCTGACCTGAAGAGGCAGGGCTGACTACTATAAGACACAGACGGGATGCTGTGAGTGCTCTCTTTCTCTCTGTTGGCAGCCAGGAAGCAGGAGGAGTACTGCCTGACTAAGGGAAAGAGATCGGCTGTGAATGTGGGAAAGAGAAAAAGGCCTGGATGTATGAGCCGCTAGTTACACAGGTGAGAGATGCAGTGTGGTTTGGAGAACATTTAGCCATGAGGTTTAGCTTTGTGTTATAGCCCAGGGGCTTGTGTTGTTGTTTTTATTGTTGTTGCACCAGAGGACCGGGTGAGGCTATTAGGAGTTGGAGGAGGCCTCATAGGGGCTCCACAGTAGTGTGGGGACCCTGGTGCCAGAGAGGGCACAACATTCAGGGATGCATTGACCCCAGCCCTGAGATGGGGAGCAGAGGATTAGGGGGGGCTGGGTAAGGCCAAGGCCGCCTGAGCCCTACAGGAGCTTTTAAGACTGGAGGAGGAGATTTTGTGGGGATGGGGGCAGGCACGGGTATGGCCACCTGAGCCCCAAGGCTCCAGAGTGGGCAGTGCAGGAAGCCCCAGAGCGGGGGCAGAGATTGACGAGTGCCAGAGAACACGGTTGCGAGGCAAGCCTGAAGTGCCTGTGGGGTGCGGAGAGTGAAATTGACCAAACAATGTCCCATACATCTGCGAGGCTTGGGGTGTGGTACAGGGGTGGTTGGAGCCATGCATAGCCCATAAGGCTGGGGTGCACCAAGTCACCCAAACTAGAACAGAGACCGAGATCCATCAGAGCACTGTGTCAGAGGGGACCAAAAGGCATCCTCCCTTGTACATAGTCAACGTCAAAGACGTGGTGGGCGAGATGTGAGGGTGCTTTTAATATCACATTGGCATGGTAGGGGGCGCTAGGGGAGATCATGGCCACCCCTAGGACCCCACGCTGCTACACGTTCCATTCTGTCGAAACATTTTGCCATTTTGATGTTTTGCCCATAGGATATAAAAGGGAAGGTTGAAACAGGCTATAACTTCGTAATTTCTGGCCAGATTTGGATGAATCTTGTAGGAATGGTAGCCTCTTCTGAGGGTATAAAGCATGCCAAGTTTCAAGAAGATAGGTGCAGGGGGACTGGAAAAACTGTATGTGTTAAGCCACAGCAGGGTGAAAACTGCAGGCATGTTAGCCCCTGTGGAGGCCACAAAGCCTGCCAAGTTTCAAGGAGATGGGTGCATGGCTTTAGGGAAACTGCACCTCAAGCTGTGGATAAACAAAACCCACGACATGGGTGACACTTTGTGTTAAGGCACAGCAGGAGCAAAGCTGCAGTCCTGCCAGCCCCTGCTGAGGCCAGGAAGCCTGCCAGCTGTCAATGAGATAGGTGCAGGGGTTCTGGGTTTTGGGGCCCTGCACCTTTGGCCACAGGTAGGCAAAACTCATGTCATGTGCAACTGTGTCTGTCTTGGGGCAGAGTGGGGGGAAACCACTGAAGGCCTGGCTGCTAGGCCCTGCTGCAGCCACAAAGCCTCCCGGCTGTTAAGGGAGATAGGGCCCCAGAACCCGCCTGCACCTGCACCCCTAGCTGCTCACAGGCAAAACTCGTGTCATGGGTGTTTGTGCACCTGCTGCCTCTCATCTGGCAGCAGGACTGAAAATCCCTTATTACTTGTCACCAAAACCTGAGGGTAATAATTGACCACAGTATGAGCATGAGCCGGCAGTGCGGTGCTGCGGCCAGCAGGGCACAGACTCCTGGTTTTAGGCTCAACATTAGGAAAAACTACTTTACAAGTAGAGTGTCCAGACTGTCACCATTGCTCCTAGTTTTCCCCAAGGGTGCCCTGGTAAACAGTTATACATCTAGGGCTTGGTGAATGCTTCTGATGTAGCAATAAGCTGCTACCAAGTCCCCTTTTAGCCTTCTCTTTTTTAAGCTGAAGAGTCCCAGGTCCCTCAGCCTTTCCTTGTATGGCTTGCCATGCAAGCCTCTGATCATATGGTTAGCCCTTCTCTGGACTCTCTCAAGTTTTACTACATCCTTGTTAAGGTGTGGAGTCCAGAACTGAATGCAGTACTTTAGCTGCGGTCTCATCAATGCCAAGTATAGCTGAGTAGAGCAGGAGAATCACTTCTTTGCGATGGTTTTGCTGGAGATGCATCAGTTGATGCATGCCAGTGTATTGTTGGCTCTGTTGGCTACAGCATTGCACTGCTGGATCATGTTCATACTGCGGTCAGTTATTACCCCCAGGTCTGTGGTGGCAAGTGATGGGTGATCTTCACTCCTGCTGCCTGATGAGAGGCAGCAGTTGCACAAGCACCCATGACATGAGTTATGCCTGTGAGCAGCCAGGGGTGCAGGGCCCCAGAACCCCCCTGCAACTATTTCGTTGACAGCTGGCAGGCTTTGTGGCCTCAGCAGGGGTTAGCAGGCCTGCAGCTTTCACCCTGCTGTGCCTTAACACAGTGTTACCCACATCATGAGTTTTGCTTGTCTGCAGCTTGAGGTGCAGTTTCCCCTAAAGCCCTGCACCTATCTTCTTGAAACTTGGCAGACTTTGTGACCTCCACAGGAGCTAGCATGCCTGCAGTTTTGACCCTGCCGTGGCTTAACACACATACATGACACAAGTTTGGCCCTCAAGACTTCAAGGTGCAGTTTCTCTGAACCCCCTGCACTTATCTGCTTGAAACTTGGCATGCTTTATGTTCTCAGAAGTGGCTACCATTTCTGCAAGGTTTATCCAAATCTGGCCAGAAATGACAAAGGTATAGGCCATTTCAACCTTCCCCATTATACCCTATGGGCAAAACATCAAAACAGCATTGAAACGATGAAACGTTTTGACTTGCCTCGTTTTGTTTCGAGGCTGTTTCAGTCATCTCTGTTTCATTTTGATTTTGCTGTTTCGACCTCAAAACGGGTCAAGACAGCATTGAAACAAAACTGGTGGCAAAATTTTGCACGGCCCTAATGCACATAGCTGCCAGGCAGGTTGGAGAGTAGCTGTCACAGGTAAGGAGGGGAGGGGGATTGAGACCCCCATACAGAGGGAGGGAGTTGGGTGGGGCTGGGGCTGCTGCCCAGATGAATAGTGCTTGGGGTCTGGGGCTGCAGTATGTGGGTGCAGGGCCCTGGCAGGGAGCGGGACGTGGCTGTGAGCAGCTTGTTTAGGGGTGGGCAGGGTGGAGCTGGCTCCTGGCCATTGTGTGCACTACTGGGGGTAGAGGGAACCCAGACCCTGCAGAACTGTGCGTGGGGCAGGCTGTGTGCTGCAGGCTCGGGTGGGGTGGGGGCTACTCTCCGCTGCTGTGTGCACTCCCGGAGGGGACCCATGCCCCCCAGATCTTTGTGCAGGGTGGGCTCAAGCTGGGGGGCTGCTCCCCACTGTTGTGCACTCCTGCGGAGCAGGGGGGACCTGTGTCCTCCAGATGTGTGCATGGGGCAGGCGTGTGCTGCCTGATTTGGGCTTATGCTCCCACCCTGTTGTCCTCCCTTGGAACCTCTGTGGTCTGGCATGTGTGACCCAGCTGCCACTGCAAGCTCTGCGCTGCTCACATCCCCTGTGTGCAACTCCACTCTGATGTTCAGGCAGGGGACTCCTTGCTAGGGCAGCTGCATCAGCAGGGCTAGAGGGGGGAGGGGGAGTGAGGGGCCCCAGGATGGGTGTGGGGGGCCTTTCATTTTACGAAGCAAACCAGAGTTAGCAGAGAGTTTGCAATTTATCAGAGAACTAGCCAAATGCCTGTCATGAATGACAAATTTCAAAGGACCGCTTACATGGCTGACCCCAAAGGGTGGCCCTGCCCCTCCCCTTTCTGTTGCCTCTCACTGCCAAACAACAGCTCCCCCAGCCCTGCTGCTGCTCACCCCCAACCCTCTGACCCCAGCTCTGCCAGTGCCCCTCTGGTGCCAAACTGCAGTACCTTCCCCCTTGGGCCCCGCTGGTACCCCTCACTCTTGACCCACAGCCCCCTGGCACTGCCATTGCCCCCTGCATTCCCAACCAAGAGTCACCTGCCCCTTCAGCCCTGCTGGAGGGGCCCTAGCTGTCCCTGGCCTGACCCAGCTGGAGCACAGTGGCACCGATTCATACAGGTGGCAGTGGAACGTGTCTGGCCCCAGCACGGGCCAAGGGAAGAGGAGGGGAGGCTTGTGGCTGTTCTTGCTTTGGGATGAGGCTACCGTACCACACCAGGCAGCCTGGCCACGGCCCCCTCCCCTTCCTTCCTTCCTTCCCACTGCCTCACCCCCCTGCAGTGTCTTGTGACTGTTTGGGTCTAGAGCACAGTGCCCCTGTGCTG
>NW_017728946.1:2039919-2042300 GCF_001723895.1 Crocodylus porosus | reverse complement strand
CTCCATGCGCACCCCCTCCTTGCCCATCCACTCCAGTGCCTCAGTCCCTGCTATTGTTATGGGAGGGAGGGGAGCGGGGATGGAACTCCACCATTACTTCTCATTGAGCCCCGTTTCACCCTCTCCGTCCCCCTCTGCCTCCCAGGAGCAAGGCCAGGGCCAGGAAGAGGGGTGAGGACAGCAGCGCTGGGCTTACCACCCACACTCCTTGGAGGCAGAGGGGGATGGCACTGCCATGACAGTGAGGACTGATGGGCTGGGCAGGGGATGAGCCAGTGCTGCCGGTCTCGTGCCCCCCACTCCAGTCTCTCAGTCCCTGCTGTCATGGCGGCACTTCTGTCTGTGCAGAGCACTCTGGTTAGTTGTTTCAGTAAGCATTGTGACTGGCTGTCAGGACAACAGATCAGAGTGCAGATAAAGAGTTGTGGACAGACTAAGACTTTTATAATATTAGAATTTGCAATTTTCTTATCAGGGGAAACCAGGATCCCTGCTGATCAGACACCATTTTCTGTAAGGATTCTGCAATATTAAGTATCCAACCCCTCTGGCTTCACTGTATAAAAATATCAGCAGCACCTCAGTGACTAATGGGGAAAAAAAAGGTCCAAAATTCTATCGTCTTTTTATTTTTTACTATAACAACAAATGGATAGTAAGCAATAAATGAAAAACTTACAAGGTAAATATGAAAGACCACAATATATATGCATTATATTCTTCCTCTGTGGTGAATAAACTGCAAATCAGCTGCCACCTCCATTGGAACTACTTATATTTTGAGTTCGTGAAAAGGGAGCAGAAAAGGGGAGGATGGAGGGGGGAAGCTGTTCCTGGAAAATTCTTCTCCATTTCAGGTCTAAATGCTCAGTTCTTGACGTTTGCACCTGAGACTCCAGTTTATGCAGGATTCATTGCTTAGTGTGGCTATTCAGATCTGAGAGCAGCTCTCATTTAACACAGATTGAATCTGCCTCCCCTGGAACCTCTGGATGAATCTAACACACTTGTTATATTTCTCCCAGCAGGTGCTCATAGCAGGATGCACATTCTCTGGTTGAGAAAGTCATGAAAAATGCCCCTTAATTGCTTTTTCCTGGAACACTGGATAGATGTGTTACCCCTCTGCCAGGAGACAGAGCTCACCCAGCCCTGATGCATCACTGTTTTTATTTTTACTTTTAAAAGGACTGTCTGTTTCAGTCAACCAGACCCTGTCTCTCTTCACAGAGTTCTCACTGAACTCTCTGCTCTGGACCCCAGCTGTCAAGTGTAAATTAGACATCCCTGTATAGGGGAAAAGCTCATTCCCAGCAAGCTGCACTCTCACTATTTGTCTTGAGGGTTCCTGATATTCCTAGTTACTGTCTTGGCCTATAGAAAAAGAGCCAATCTGTGCTATAGCCAGAGCCTCACTTTGAACTGGATATTGGTATTGGATGTTGTTGGGCTTCTTTATGAAGTTTGTGTACCTGATAGATTTGTTCAGTTATGTGCACAGTAGAGAGGGCATCCCAGTGCCATACCACATGCTTTGATGAATATTGTCTACCACAGCAACTAGGGGCCCAACTGTAGCAACATCTAATCTTAGATAAGAGCAGAGCTTCTGACTGATAAGAAGCCCAGGAGATATTTCTAGCCTTCTAAAATGAGTTTTCTTGGGATAAAAGTTAAGGGCCCTTTTGAAACAACTGAAAATAGTTCAGAACGTCACAAAAGAAAACTTTGTTACACTTGCTGTATTGTCCTTGCAAAAAGCTGCTGGCAGATGATTTTTACTCTCTTATACCTTTCATATAAAGTAGCTGACATATTTCCTTGTCTTTCTTTTAAACAAAGCAACTAGATACTCTTAGAAACAGAATCTTTAAATAATGCAAGTAAGAGGCTGTAAGTCTGATTTTTCAGCTCAAAAAGTTCAATATATACACACTAAGTTAGAACCTTGGTGGTACCTCTCCATCCACAAGGATCACTGTTCACCTCCACTACAGGACTGAAAACTAGGGGATAGAGATTTTTTTGGGCTGGTACAGATGGCCAATTTTTAACAAGCCATGTTGTATGATACCAATTGCCAGTATGCAGATGGGCAGCTTGGAGAGCAGTGTGGGCTGGTAAGTCTGTTGTAAGGGGTGAGGGGGGGCATATTGAGGCTCCGGTGGTGAAGGAGGAAGTGGGGCTGGGGCAGGCACTGCACAGCCAGGGTGTCCCGCAGGGTGGAGCTGTGAGCTGCTCACTGGGGGGGCACATGGGAGGGTATGGATCTGCATGCGGGGTGAAGGCTGGCTGCTGCTGTTGGCTGGGGCCAGGGGTGGCACTTGGCTTTTCCCAGTGGGGGACTGGGCCAGTCTGTGCTCAGGGCGGGCAGCAGCCAC
>NW_017728946.1:2030999-2039819 GCF_001723895.1 Crocodylus porosus | reverse complement strand
CGGGCTACAACTATCCCAAAATTTGCTGTAGTCCCCACAACCCTTTCTCCCAGTGCCACCTCTGCCTGCCCTGAGCACAGCCCAGCCCCCTTGCTGGGAAGAGCGTAGCACTGCCCCTGGCCCTAGCCTGCAGTGGCAGTCTACCCTCATCCCACATGCAGATCCAGGGGCACATGTCCCCCATGCCCTCCCAGAGCGCATGCAGTGGCGGGAACCCCACCCCGTGCCCCTAGGACAAACCACTCGCAGCTTTGTCCTGTACCCTGCCGCAGCTGTGCAGCCCCTGCCTCAGCCCCAACCCCACTCCCTCCCTCACTGCAGGGGCCTCAATCTGCCCCTCCCATGACCCTTCCCTCACAACAGATTTACCAGTCAAACCCATCTGATCTCTACACTGCTGGGCTGTGTTCCTGGCCACTTGCATGCTGCACTGGGGCTGCGCTCGTGGCATTTATCGACCACATCAGCCCAAAAAGGCTGATTGCTGATGCTGTCAATTTTCCGTATATCAGTGCTGATCTGATATGGGACCGATGTATTGATGCACCTCTACTGAAAGTAGAGTTAAAAATGTGGTCCTTCAAAAGCTTTTGTTGTCTTTTTTTTTCAAGTTAAAAAATGCATGGTCTCTTACCTGCCATTAAATTAATCACTTGCAGCTTACTCATTCTAGGTAGTGAATATGGGGCAAATTTAATGGGGACACATCTCTGCCAAATTATGAACTTCAGCTTGTGTTGTGTCTTGTTGCATGCCAGTATTGGACTGTATACTTGGCAACTGCTCTACTTGGGAAAGCTGTGTGACAATCAGTAAAAGATTGAGTACCATTAAGACCACAGCTTGAAGTCACTGACTTTGTGCCATTAACTTTGTGTCACCTCCAGAAGAGGGACCCTGAAGTCCTATCACTGGAGGGACCTTTTTCCAACACAGTCTGCTTCACAGCTGCACCTGTAGATGCTGTGAAGCTACAGTTGTAGAGCTGTTCACCTACAGAACCAGCTGAACAAGCTCTTGGCATGTTGCTGCCATCTTCAAGAGGAGCGTGTTCTGGAAGTTAGCCCATTCACAAGGAATAATATTTTCTGCAGAGGGGCTTTTTATTTGGGCAGGCCTCCAGCAGGCACACTTAACCTTTAGGCATTCTGGGGAATTTGTTCTATGTTGTACTGTTTTATTTTAGTAATTTTATCTGTTTTTACTTTTATTGTAAGCTACCTTCAGTTTTTTTGCAGAGCATGGCATAAATCTAATAAATAAGCCAGCAAAGTCATATATATTTAACACTGAAGGGTTAAAATCTAATTGCACTCTTTCTCTGTGGGCTTTGAATGTTGTTCACCAGGAAAGTGAGACTAGACTGGTCCATTTCATCTCTGGCTCTATCTTACTTATCTGCTCTGACTTATGATCAGTGAGGATTCAGGGGAAGCTTACAATTTGATTCAGTTACGTAAGTCCATTTGTATTCTTATTGGGTTTGTAAACCTTTGTTTTGTTTCACTATTTATGTAGAGTCTAAGTTTTTAGTTCAAATCTAAGCTGTGGTGACAACGGGTTTTATTCTCAGGGAATACCTGGTTTATTTGGAATTCTAAAAGAAGAGAAGCAACTTTTTTTGACTTGTGATATTTTGTTGGACCAACTGCATTGTTTTTGTAAGCTAGTCATGCTCAGGATCTCCACAGCTGTCAGTAGCTAAAATTGAACTCTGTCTCTTGACTTCTGATTTTTTTCCTTTTAAACTAGACTACAGGTGCTGTAAATCTCCTGGTGTCTGTTCTTTGTTGCTCTGTAAATTAGAGCCAGAAGCTAGAGATTATGGTCTTTTATCACTCTACAGTTCATCTCCCTAGGATCACTGCAAGAGAATTTTTCCCCTAGTTGAGTTGTCTTGCACAGGAACTTACACACTTGAACAAATTTGGTTTCTGGAATTTATTAAATTATTCTACTGTAAGTCTTTTATGGGTGCTTTTGCTGGAGAAGCAGCTTGCTGAAGCCTGCTGTTCCAGCTCCCTTCTCAAACAAGCCCCAGCGCAGCTTCTCTGGCCTTCACCTGTACACGCTCCTCTTGAAGATGGCAGCAACATGCCAAGAGCTTGTTCAGCTGGTTCTGTAGGTGAACAGCTCTACAACTGTGGCTTCACAGCATCTACAGGTGTAGCTGTGAAGCAGACTGTGTTGGAAAAAGGTCCCTCCAGTGATAGGACTTCAGGGTCCCTCTTCTGGAATTAATTTGTAAATACTTACTATGACCCAAAATAAGAGTCCTTTGTAACCTCAAAGGATTGTGATATATTGCTGGGTCCTTATGAGAAGCCATGTGTTGAAAAATCATGCATGAATAGCAACACTGTCGTCATCTTGGTATAGGCTGTTATTACTGTGTAATGAAGTAGCTTTAATTCTAGTCAGACATTTCTCTTAATCAGGGCTATCCAACTTCTAGGTAGCCAGGAGAGCATGCAGTATGGGCTGCAGACCTGGGGGCTGCACACCTCAGAGGCTACTCCCTTCCCACTATGCACACAGCCCTGCTGTGTCCATTCCTGCCACATGCATTGCACCATGTGTGCCTCCCCAGGAAAGGGTTGGGCTTGTTCTCCAGAGCTTCGTCTTGCTGCCTTTCTTTTCTGTGATGCCTTTCAGCGACTCGCCAGCCATGTCTTGACAGAATAAACTGACACAAGCTCAGCCTCTTGCGGCATTGTAGCTTTTGAACACCAGGTCTGTGTCTGCTCATGGGTACCCCAAGTTTGCTTTAGCTATGCCAGTTAGCTCTGGGCCCACTGTCCAGGACCAGAGGCTTCCATTACAGTGGGACACACTCTCTTGGTGCAGGGTCGCCAACCTCGAGTCAGATTGTCCACTTTACTGCCTCAGCTCTTCCAGGTCCAGCGTACAGTCAGTCTCTCATCATGCTCATTCCCATCTGCCATTGCTAGTTTCCTGCTGCACTGGTGAGGCCACATCTGAAGTACTGTATTTAGTTTTGGGCCCCCCACTACAGAAAGGATGTGGACAAATTGGAGAGAGTTCAGAGGAAGGCAACGAAAATGGTGATGGGGTTGGGGGACATGACTTGTGAGGAAAGACTGAGGGAACTGAGCTTATTTAGTCTAAGGAAAAGGAGACTAAGAGGGGATTGAATAGCAGCCTTCAACTACATAAATCGTGGTTCAAAAGAAGATGAAGTGTCCAACCTTTTTGAATGTGGGGCCAGATCATGAACTTCTTATCACCCACCGGGCCTGCCAGCCATAGTCAGCAACCTCACAGGAAGTGGTATCACATCAGGAAGTGATGTCACGTGACCTTTGACACCAATGAAGTTGCAGGAAGTGACAATCAAATGGGTCTGGAAGCGTGGCTTAAAATCCAAAATAAAAACCATATAAAAGCAAGAATAAAATAATATCAAACACTTGACTAAAATAAACACTTTTGCTTCTATTCACTTCTCAATGAATGATAGAAGCATAATGCAAGTTGACGGATCAAATGTGGAAAAGATATCGGGCAGAGTGGAAACGAATCAAAGCAACAAAATATGGGCATTTTTGAGAATAATCTTCAAGAAGATTTACATTTATTGAATTAATAACTTGTTAGTAACATATCTTTAACAAGTTGAACCCCCAATCCCCCACAAGGAGAAACAGAAGCAAACACAATCCAAACTCTAGACAGTACTTTTACAAAGACTTTTACCTGCTCCAAATTTGAGTTGGAGCCCAGATCATTCATGCTTTATTCTTGAGCATATTGTTGCCGGCACAAGGTGCCCGAGGGAGGCAACAATTGGGTTCGTTGCCCGGTGTGCATCATCCCAATAAACACACTGGGGGGAAAAGTAGGCAGAGTTTATTTGAGCTCAAGTAAAAGGCGCAGGGAGACTGTATTGTCTCAAATCCTGCGCCCCTAGCCCTGCAACTGTGTATATTTATACCCTGGTCACTTTCTGCAGTAGTTTTCCACTAGTTAGCTTCTACCACCCCCTTCCCTCCTCCCTTCTCTCTCTGAGCGGTGTCCTTGCATTCCACAGATAACAGTTTTAGGGAGTTTCAGCTTGCCTGCTACTCATCCTGTTTTTCCAGTATTACAGGAGGTTACAAAAAGTTTAAAGAAAGGGTTACAAAGGTTCAGGAAGGGGGGGGGGGCCTGGCTCGCCTGGGCCTAGAGCAGAGGGGCTTCATCGACACTCATGGTCTTCCATCCCTCTGAGTTACCTAGGGTTATGCACAGTGACACCAACAATATTGTTCAGTCTTAAAGGAGCATATAGCTCAGCTGCAGGGGGCTTTGCCACAGCTTTCTCTCCCTGGTGCAGCACGGCCAGCCCATCCCATGCCCTATCAAGCGGTGGCTACCCCATGTGCTGCTACACTTTCCTCCTACCTGTGCCAGCTGGTTCCAAAAAGGCAGGAGGCTTCACCACTGCTTCTGCTGTCTGGTGCCGATCTGGGCGGGTCTGTCCCATCTGGAGCAGTGTGCAGCTGAAGCTGGAATCCCACATGCTGCTGGGGATATGTATTAGATCTTAACTTGTGGCACTGGTTACTTGCATGACATGGAGCATTATAACTGTCTATGGCAGGGGGCCTCAACCCCCCAAACCTCTCAAATCAGGCCTGCAGAGTCGTGGCATCTGGCTATGGGGCTCCCCATGGGTTGGGAAACTTGGCAGCAGGGGGACAGTGGCAATCCTGCCAGCCCTCCCCGTTGCCAAATTTCCAAGTCCAGCATGGCCAGATTGAGGCCAGGCTGCCCCCTGGTTCTTCCTCCACGCAATGGAATCAGGCCACCACCATTCCTGCCTGTAACAGGGAATCCTGGCCCTGTTACTAAAGAGCAGGACAGCCCCTTTAAAGCCTCTTTAAAGGCAGAGTCTTTATAGCACAGGCAGCCAGCACAAAGGGTGGATAAAGGACAATCTTGCAGTCAGGTTAGCTGCCTGGGGCTTCATGTGACCAGAAGAGGGCTCGGGCCAGAGTTTATATAAACCCTGGCCTTGAGACAGTTAAGGAAGCCAGCCCTGATAGTTGTGAAGTGCAGAGCTCCTGACAGCAGCACGGCAGGGCCTCCAAATCTAAAATGGGACTAGAAGTAAGCAGCTCTGCTGGCCTGGGAACAAGGAAGAGCTATCTTGGGCAGAGAGAGAGACTTGCAGACAAGTGGTCTTTGTTTTATGGAGTGGTCTTTATTTTATGTTAAGCCCAATGAGGATTTGTGTGCCTAGCAGAAGGCTGAAGCATTTTAATTTAAGTTAAAGGGGTAGTTTGGGACTAAAAGGGTGGTTTGAAGACCCCATTAGTGTCCGAGGGGCACTTGATTTTCTTAAGCCCTACTGGGACCTGGCTCAAGGTAAAGCAGGTGCTGAAGCTGGCAAAGCGTGGGGCTGCAGAGGCTGAAGCAAGAGAGAGCTTGAGGCTATAAGCCCAGAGCCTGGAGCAGGGTGGAGACGGGTCAGAAACCAAGCACTTGAGGAGCAAGACCAGAGGCCAGGCCTAGAACAGCGGGCCTTTGCTGTGGAACCTGGGAAGGCTAAAACTCCATCAAAGTGAAGGAAGGCCTGAAGATGTAGGGACAAGTTTCCCACTCGATGGGTGACTCAAAACACCTGCAAGGCATGGGTCATGGTGTAGAGGTGGAATGGAGCCATGCAATTAACCGTAAAGCATTGAACCCCCGACACCAGGGGATTCTAAGTATAATATCAGGGCAACCTCCCGTACTTTAATAAACATGTGCATCAAGTGTGTGGCAGGCAAAAGAAGGGTAGACTGTCCCAAGAACAGGGTGCAAGGAATTTTCTTGGCCTCCAGGGGCTTCACGGCCACCCCCAGAGATGGCATTCTGTTACACTGCCCCATGTGAGGTTTTGCAAGCACATTCCCGTTTTATTCAGATCTGCACAACAACAGAAGAAAAGAAGAAGTAGGTGGGGCTAGGTCACAATAGGTGGCCCACATCAGCAAAAGGTTGCCAATCCCTGCCTTATAGTTTTGGTAATATTAAGGGAGTTTCAGCTTGGCTTAATGTCACCTATTATTGTTGGTCCATGATGACTAGAGAATGATATTTAGAAATTTGCCTTTAGAAATTGGCTTGCAGAACAGTGGTGCAGGGGAGTGGCAAGGGTTAATAGGTTTCTAAAATCTGTTTGTGGCAAAGATTCACATTCTCATCACTGTCAGACAAAGGGGCACATACATCCTGGAAAATTTTAAATGTAGCGACAAAACAGGCACTGTGTTACCTTAGAACCCACAACAAAATAGGAACATGCAGACTTAGCATCAGGTTATAGTGACCAGCTGTGACTTGTGGAGAAATCCCCGACTTTGATAGAATGACCAAGTTCGACCAGAGATGCCCAAATTAAGGTACCAGCAAATGACTAAATTAAGATGCATGCATGTGATGGGTTTAGGGAAACAGAGGATTATGCTGATGGGACAGAACATGAACAGCATAGTTTCATAGTAGCTAGGGTCAGGAGGGACCTGAACAGATCATCTAGCCTGACCCCCTGCCACAGGCAGGAATGAATGCTGGGTTCACAAGACCCCAGACAGGTGATCATCCAACCCCCTCTTGAATTTGCCCAAGGTAGGGGTGAGGACTACTTCCCTGGGAAGTTGGTTCCATATCTTGGCCACCCTAACTGTAAAATATTGCTTTCTGATCACTAATCTAAACCTATTCTCCATCAGCTTATTACCATTGTTCCTTGTCATCCCAGGTGGTGCTGGGGAAACAAGGGCTCTATCTATTTGCTGTTGATGCCGCCTGATGAGTTTGTAGGCGGCCACCAAGTCCCCCCTCAGCCTCCTCTTGCTGAGACTAAACAGGTTCAGGTTGCTCAGTCTCTCCTCATAGAGCCTGTCCTGTTGCCCTCTCACCAAGCAGGTGGCCCTCCTCTGAACCCTCTGCAGGCTGGCCACATCCCTCTTAAAGTATGGTGCCTGGTACTGGATGCAGTACTGCAACTGCGGCCTGACCACAGTCTCGTAGAGGGGGAGTATCACCTCTCTGGACTGGCTTGAGATGCATGTTTGGATGCATGACAAGGTATGGCTGGCCTTGCTGGCTGTGGTCTGGCATTGGTGGCTCATGTTCATGACCACCAATCAGTGGTACCTGGTTTATGAAGATTCATCTGGAGAAGGAGACTACAGGTGGGATCCTGAGGCCACCATGGGCAGTGGGCACACCACCAGCCCATCTTGCCCAACCCGTTGAGGGGGTGGGCATCAACCCCCAACCTCTGAGGCTGCTGATTGTAGTTCTTGTTTGAAGGACGAGGTAGCACTCACATACTGGCCAGATGTACAGACTCCCTGTGAAACCTTAAGACTGGTAGACAAGTAGTATTGTGTAATCATTTTGCTTACTTTGCTTGCATTAATCTTATTTGCTATTGCTGTGTATCAGTAAAATTCTCATATCTAACGGAGGTGTCATGGTCAAATTTAAATAGGTTGGGCCTGCCTGGAACAAGCTATCAGGACTGGTTCATAAACCCAGTGCCAACAGTCTGTAATTCTCAGGATCGCTGGCCCTTGGCATTTTTTTTATGTTTAATCAGTCATATAATGAGACCCTGTCCCTTCATATGGGTGACCTAAGGGTGATGTTCTGTTTATGGGACTTCTCGTAGCTTATACCAAGGCAGTGTAATAATTTTCATACTTAGAATTTGACACTTTTATTCTCCAGAAATTGATTGACAACTGAGCATGAATACTTTCCTCTAAAATGTGTGAATTGCAGATCTGTTTTAGGCTCCATGTTGGGAGTATCCAAAATTTAGAGGAGCAAAGCTTAATGTTTTAAAGAGCCCTTCTTGGTTTATTAACAGTTGCTTGGGTAGTGAAGTAGATGGAATTTTGGTTCTGTCTTTTGAAGGCTTACACTTTGACTTGTGGGTGGAATATACAGATTCTGTTGTGCTACAGCCTCCAAAATGTCATTGGCAGTTCCTTGCAATTGAGGATGATTGTCTTATCTGTGAATCCAAAGATGGCTGATGAGGCCTATCTGTGATTGATAGGCTTTGTTGTATCTCGGGCACGTGTTTCCATGCAAGATGGGTAGGCTCTGGGTTCTTGATTCTGTCTGCTTTTTCCGCTCCCACTTTTCCGTCTCCTGTTGTCATTGTAAGGTTTCAAAGAACTGAGATCCTTGCAAGTGGACTCTTCCAGCATTTGGGTTGGTCCTGGGTCATAGTCTCCCACGAGTTGATGTCAACGTTGCGTTTTTTTCAAGTTAGCCTTGAAGATATTGTTGAAGTGCTTTCTCTGCCCTCTTTTTGAGTGTATACCTTGACTGAGCAGGGAGAATAAAACTTGTTTCAAGAATCTGGAGCCAGGCATCCGGATGATGTGGCCAGCCCAGAGAAGTTGATGTCAGGTGATCATCACCTCAATGCTCGTGGTGTTTGCCTGTGAGAGAACTCTAATGTTAGTGCATCTCTTCCCACTGGAATTATAGCTGTTATAAGAGGGATTATGAGGACAATAAAAAGAGAGCATTAAACTTGGATGTGTATTTAGATCTTGACCTTCCTAGCTGAAAGTTTACTGTGTTAGCAAAGATATGTAAATATGGGAAATGATCAAGCCTCTGCAAATGGCTGGTGGGAACTTGGCTATCAGAAACTTGGAGAAGCAGAGGACAGCAGAATTGATGCGGGTGCTCGACCACCTGGGCGACAGCGATCATCGCCTGCTGGAATTCACCATTCAGCGCAAGGTGGCAAAGACATGCAGTAAGGCAGCGGCCCTAGATTTTAGGAGGGCAGACTTCAAC
>NW_017728946.1:2028054-2030315 GCF_001723895.1 Crocodylus porosus | reverse complement strand
AGGGGTAGCAGTGGATATAGTCTTCCTGGACTTCTGGAAGGCTTTTGACACTGTCTCTCACCCCGTTCTCATTAAGAAACTGGGGAGCTGTGGTGTAGACACCCACATAGTCAAATGGGTTGCCAACTGGCTGGTGGGCCGCACCCAGAAGGTGGTAGTGGATGGGTCCTTCTCAACCTGGAAGGATGTGGGCAGTGGGATTCCACAGGGCTTGGGCCCGCACTGTTCAACATCGTCATCAGTGATTTGGATGAGGGGGTAAAAAGCACCCTGTTCAAATTTGCTGATGACACTAAGATGTGGGCGGACGAGAATAGGATGGATTTCAACACAGACAAATGCAAGGTGATGCACCTCGGGAGGAACAACCGGCACTATACCTACAGGTTAGGGAACTCCCCTCTTGTCAGCATGGAGGCGGAAAGGGATCTGGGGGTCATTGACTCCAAGATGAACATGGGCTGGCAGGCTGATCTGTATGTGATTTGTTAGTATATAAAGAAGTCTGTGCTTTGCTTCTGTTGAGAACGAGCTGCCCCTTGCTGTTCTTCCATGGCCATGCAAAATAAAGCGCTTCTATTAGCCAAACAGTGATCCTGTCTGAATTTCCACATCAAGGCTTGGCGACATCAAACTGGCTAGCATCACGAATGAAAGGGACCTGGGGGTAATAATAGACCACGGTATGAATATGAGCTGTCAGTGCGATGCTGTAGCCAGGAGGGCAAATAATACTCTGGCACGCATCAGTCGATGCATCTCCAGCAAAACCGAGGAGGTGATTCTTCAGCTGTGGTCTCACGAGTGCTGAGTAAAGCAGGAGTACTACGTCCAGTTCTGGGCACCACACTTTAACAAGAATGTGGACAAGCTTGAGAGAATTCAAAGAAGGCTGAGAGGGGACCTGGTAGCAGCTTACTGCTATACTAGGGGAGTATATCAAGAGTTCGATGAGGAACTGTTCACCAGGGCACCCAAGGGGAAAACCAGGAGTAATGGCCACACACTCCTGGAAGACTGATCAAGCTTAACATTAGGAAAAAAAATTCTTCACAGTCCGGGTATCCAGACTGTGGAATAAGCTCTCTTCAGAGGTGGTGCAATCACCTACCCTGTAAATTCTCAAGAGGAGACTAGACAGTCACCTTGCTGGGGTCACCTGACCCCCAGTTATCTTTCCTGCTTGGTGCAAGGGGCTGGACCTGGTGATCTTCCAAGGTCCCTTCCAACCTATGAAAGTCTTGGGACCCTTCCCTCTAACCACTGACCTTTGCCACCATAAGTCTCTCCTTTTGTCCCCGAAAGTACTTCTTTTGGCAAGGGGTTTGCCATCAGAACCAGAAAAATACCAAATTATATTCTAAAAATCAAACATCTACTACGACATTAATTTGATTTTTAAAAAATATTGTTGTCCTGATTTGTTTGTGTAGTATTCATAGAGGTGATTTGTATAATACCTTGAAATGAAGTCTTACTCTTGCATAGTGTGTGTGTGTGTGTGTGTGTGTGTGTTGGGGGGGGGAAATGTAGGTTTGTGGAGGGCTGTGGGTATGTGAGTATGTGGGGGAGGGTGTGGAGGTGGGCTTGTGGGGGAATGGATAGGTATAGGGGGTGGGTGTCGCTGTTTGGGGTGTGTGTATGGGGTTGGGGAGCATGTGGAGTTGTGTTGATATGTAGGCTGTGGGGGGCTGTGACGTGTGTGGGGAAGGTTCTGGCATGTCTGGAGGAGGAGGATGACCGGGGTGTGTGAGGGAGCGTGGTATGTGCATGGGGAGTGTGGTTGCCTACAGCCCCTGCAGCAGGCTGTGAGGCCTCGGGGTGCTCAGGGCCCACAGCAAGTGAAGCCTCTACCAGCGCTCCTGCCACCTCTTGCCCCGGGGGTGCCAGTGTGGGCCCTGTGCTCTTCTTCCCTCCCCCAATCCTGTCTTCCACCACTGCCCTTCTGCCACTTCCCTACGTTCCTTATCATAGAATTATAGAATCACAGAATCAATGAGTTGTAAGGGACCTAGACAGATCATCTAGTCTGACCCCCTGCCATGGGCAGGAAGGAGCACTGGGGGTGGCAGGGGTCATAAGACCCCAGCCAGGTGCCTATCCAGGCTCTCCAGGGAAGGTGAGAGCACCACCTTTCTGGGAAGCCTATTCCAGGCTCTGGCCACCCTTACAGTGAAGTAGTTCTTCCTAATATCTAACCTAAACCTATCCTCCCTCAGCTTGTGGCCATTGTTCCTGGTGACTCCAAGGGGGGCCCTGGT
>NW_017728946.1:2013575-2027954 GCF_001723895.1 Crocodylus porosus | reverse complement strand
CCCAGTCTCCTCTTGCAGAGACTGAAGAGATTCAGGTCCCTCAGCCTCTCCTTAGCCCCAACCAGATTTGAGCCCTGGGGCTCAGTGCTGCCCTCACATGTCAGAATTGCATCCTGGGGGGCAGTGCTGCCCCCACCTGGCCCTGTGCTAGGATCAGGTACCCAATCCAAAATTCAGGGCACAGGGCTTCCTATAGGTATGGAAATTTGGCATCAGGGAAGCAGTACCAGTTTCACAGATTCATAGAAGTAGGGTCAGAAGGGACATCATCAGGTCCAACCCCCTGCTCTGGACTTGAAGGGAAGCCCTGTTGACTGGATGATATGGTGCTATGGGCTGGATCTAGTATGCAGGCCCGGGGTTAAACATCCCTGTTCTAGGCCAGTAGGAGCCTACCTTTTGGCAGGAGTGCCACAAATAAGCCCCACACTGCCCCCAAGTGACTATGTAATCCCCTTCTGCTTGCTTTCTTATCTGTTCTCTGGGATGCCTGAAAGAAAGCAGAGCAGATTGATTTCCTGCCTCATTCCTTGCTTGATCTGCTATTCTACTTTCTGTTCCCTTCCCTAATCTGCTACTCTGCCATTTGTATCCTCTCCACAATCAGTTGTGCCAAACAAGGCTACCCATGCCTCTTGTGGCAGTCCTGCTACAGGTTGGTCACCCCTGCTCTAGGCAAGGCCTAAGCAGTGCTGAATAGGGTAGAAATATTGTCTTCTATGTCTTAGGTGGGAGCCCTGTTACTGAGTCAGGTCAAACAGAAGGTAAGAATCACACACCGGGTTGAAGGCTGAGTGATTAGCCCAGCATGGCCAGGATAAATTTGGTGGTGGGGCATAGGCATTTTGTCTTCGGGCACCAGAAGACTTGCATGAGGCAACCAAGACTCAGAAGAGAAGAGTGCAAGGAGCTGGACTCATGACTGCAGCACACCAGGACCACAGGACTCTGGATGGTGGAGGATCAGCAACAGGACTAGGTACTTACCTGGAAACAGCAGCATCTCCATTGAGTCCAGAGAAGAGCCGTGGCTCTTTGAAGTGGCTTGGTGGGAAGCCAGGAGAAAAGTAGAGGTCCCCGAAGCTGGAGGTGGCTAGAAGAACTAGACTACGCCCCTACTCGGTGGGATAAAACAGCAGCCTTGAGCATGGCGGCACAGACAGTGAGGGAGCAGCTGGGGCCACTTCCAGCACAAGGCATAAGCTGCAGATGTGGAGAATGTGCCGCACTAATGAGGCAATTAGCAACTAGGACTGTAGTGATTATAATGCATCTTTGAGGCATCTGGCACTGGTTCCCTTATCGGCAGCCTGGGTTTCCCTTGCTAGTGAAGTAACTAGCAAGGCTCTTGCTGTTCACCAAATCTCCTGCTGCGCAATAAAGCTAAAGTGTGAGAAATCACTATCTGGGTGACTTTACTAACTCTGTGCAGGGCAATGTCACTGAATCCCTCTTGTTATCTTTCAATCTAAGTTGTGGCAGGCGAGTACAGAGGATGACAGAATTAGCAATCGCAACCTGCTCACGATGTCATATACTTGGATTTCAGAAAGGCCTTGGACTTGGTCTCCCATAATGTCCTTATGGTAAAGTTGGGGAACTGCAGCCTCAGCAACTTAATGGTCTGGTGGCTATAAAACTGGCTCTGAGGCAGGACCCAGAGAGTATTAGTAGATGGAACTGAGTCAACGTGGCACATGGTGACCAGTGGCGTGCCTTGGGTTTCAGTACTTGGACCAGTGCTTTTCAACATATCAATGATTTGGATTTGAGTGTTAAAAGCGTACTGGCAAAGTTTGTGGATGACACCAAATTATAGGGAAGTGCGGTCATGCTGTAGGATAGGCTGAGGATACAGGCTGACCCGGAAAGGCTTGTAAGGTAGGTGGATCAAAATCTGATGACATTTAACACCGAGAAATGTAATGTGCTCCATTTGGGGAAAAAAATTATCCACAACACACAGGCTTGGTGGTGCTACACTTGCTAGCACCACATCTGAAAGAGCCCTGGGGGTGGGGGGGGGGCAGTGTGATAGACCAGAAAATGAACATGAGTCATCAATGCGATGCCGTAGCCAGCAAAGCAGACAAGACACTGACATGCATCTACTGGTGACATCCTTAGTCTTGCTTGGGATGCAGTCTTCTGCTCTGCTCTGCTCTGCTCTGCTCTGCTCTGGTGGGGCCGCAGCTGGAGTACTGTGTCTGGTTCTGGGCGCTGCACTTCAAGAAGGATGTGGAGAAGCTTGAGAGAGTCCAAAGGAGGGCTATGCATTTAATTAGAGGTCTGGAGAGCAGGCCATACGAGGAGAGGCTGAAAGACATGGGACTGTTCAGCCTGGAGAAGAGAAGACTTAAAGGGGACTTGGTGGCAGCCTATAAGTATATGAGGCATGCACATCAGGACCTGGGGGAGCATCTGTTCAGCAGGGCACCCCAGAGGAAGACTAGAAATAACGGTCATAAATTACTAGAGGATCACTTTAAATTAGACATAAGGAAAAACTTCTTTACAGTCCAAGTGTCCAGGGTTTGGAACAGACTTCCCCAGAGGTGGTACAATCACCTATTCTGGAAATCTTTAAAATGCATCTGGACACTCACCTTGCTCAAGTTACATGACTCCAGCAGTTTTTCCTGCCCAAGCAAAGGGGGGCTGGACCTGATGATCTCATGAGGTCCCTTCCAGCCCCTAACATCTATGAAGCCCTCCTTTTCTATTCTTTTTCTCCTGATCACTCTTCATTTCTGGGTACTGTTGATTAGTTTTCCTGTGGTTGTCATACTGCCCATGTTCTGCCCTGTTAGCCTAACCCTTTGTTTCTTTAAACACATCGTGTGTACGCAGTTTAATTTGCTTGTTTGCCAGTACCATAATTTGGTCGTTCCCAGTCTCCTAATTTAGTTATTTCACCAAAAACAGGGATTGTTTGCCACGTTACAGCTAGACATTGTGACCTAATGCTTATTTTTGCATGTTCTTGTCTTGTTAAGGGTTTTCAGGGAACATTGTCGTTGTTTTTGCTGCTGCATGTTTTAATTTCCCAGGATGTATGTGCCTGCCTGTATGCTGACTTTGGACTCTTAGATGCTAAAATGTGAAGACATGAAACTTTACCACAAACAAACTTTAGAAACCAGTTAACCCTTGCTGTTTGCCTGGACCATCATTTGCCAGCTTCTAAAAGCAAATGTCTAAATATCATTCTCTAGCCATCACTCCCCTGCTGCTAAATTTCCAGACCCGTAGGGAACGCCATTGGCTGGATAATATGGCCCTGTACAGCAGGTTATGCCAGCATACAGTCAAACGAGCACATGGAGCTGCTTCATGGTTAGATCTGGGTGTGGGGGATCAAGCTGTACATAGGGTTGTACCAGTGTGTGATCAGATCCAGTGCACAGGGTTGGGGTGGCATACTAGATTGCACCTGTAGACCAACCCCATGCCACTTATCTGACCTGCAGGGCCAGAAGGTTGGGCATTACTGGCCCAGTGTAATAGCTCACACCCTCTCTCTATTCCAGGTACAGTGTGGCCTCCATTCCCTGCTCCACCCTAGCCAGACTTTTTTTCTCCAGATGTCGCTGGTTCTTTCACCTGCCATGTCTTGATTTTACTCCATGTAGGAGAGAAGGACAGGGCTTATGGCTTTGCTGGACAGCATGGTATGTTGGATTCTTAGCCTGGGCCTGCTTCCATCTGGTAAGGCCTCTGGGTTCTTTCTTCTTCAGGCCAGTTTCTTTCTCTTGAAGCTTCAATCTTCCTGAACAGGCCCAGCAGCAACCTGGCCTTTCCTGCACCTTATTAGGCCTCCCTCGGTTTTCCCCAGGCTTACCCCAGTCAGTTCCTATGGCTCGCTCTCTCCAGGCAGAGCCTGTCTGCCTCTTGTGTTGCGGGGGCCCTTCCTTTATACTGTTCTCCAGGGCTTGGCCTCCAGCCCATGTGGTTTCTCCTTTCAGGGTACCAGAACCCTTTGCCTCTAGTGAGGATTGAAGGAAGCCTGTTATACCTAGCCATATTTCAACTTAGTCTATTTCTGCATGTTCTAGAAAGATACTTTGCAGAACCTTATTAAAGAAATATGTCTGCTAAAAACAAGGACACAAAGTTGGGCAGGTATATGAAACTACTGTGTGTGGAAAGCAGTGAGGATCCACAAGAGGTGTTTAAAAATCTTCCTTTTATAATGACTATATAAGTTTAATGAGGATGTAGACTGTAATAACAAGATAAAGCTAAATTTGAACTAAAATCATCTTTTGTTGACCACTGGAATCGGACATGGTTTTAGCCCTTGTAGCAGAAGATTTTGGGGGAAAAAAAGTTTAGTGGTCATGAATCATATCACATTTCTGCACATCATATTGCACATAATATCTATAGTATATTAAGGGGAGGATTTTGAGGGTTAATGGTGGAGGTGCTCCAATATATTGGCTGCCTATTGGATCAGCACCGATTTTTTTTTTTTAAAGGGGGAGGGGGATGACGTTATCAGCTATTGGCTTATTTAGGTTGTTATAGCGAATAATACTTACCAATAATTATGCCTTCTGGCCAGGATCCTGGACCACCTGGATTTCCTCTTCCCCATGGGGTCAGGGCCCCTGGATGCCTGGGTTCTCTCAGGAAACTGCAGGTTTCCTCTTTCAGGTGGGCAGCATTCTAGCCTGCAAGGAGTCCTGCTTGAGGTTGCTGGGAGTGAGATGCAGGAGGTGCCATGTGCATGTGGCTATGGAAGGGAAGTGGGGTGGGGTGGGGTGCTGGGGCTGGGGGTGCTGCCTAGTCAGGGTGGTGAATGGGACCTGGAGCTGAGGGCAGGTAGCAGGTTGGAGCCATGGGTGGCTCGTCTAGGAGGTAGGGGAAGGGCAGCAGCTCCTTGCCACTGTGCATACCCCTTGGGGAGGGCATGTTCGCCCCAAGTTTTGTGCACGGGGTGGATGCAGTATACCTGCTGTGGGCTTGGGGCTCTCTGCTCTCCTGCCTCTTCCCTTGGGAGCCCCACGCAGACCATGTGTCTCCTGGGAGCAGCAGGGGGGGCAGCAAGTTGTGCTGCCCGCTGCCAGAAAGGGGTGTTCAGCTGGCATGGGGCTCCCAGGGCAAAGGTGGCAGAGCAGAGAACCCCTAGCCCACAGCGGGCAGCCCTCATCCACCCTCACTCCACTCGGCTCTGCTCTGCTTAAAAGCATTCCCCGCACTTAAAAATGGCGGCAGAGGTGCTTCAAGCACTCCTGCCACAATTTTTAAGCACTGGGATGCTGATACGTGTGACTACAGGAGGCTGGTGGAGCCTGCCAAAAAAAAAAAAAAAGATTTAATACCTTGCATTTTAAAGTAAACTGGCTACTGGATTGGCATTGGCTGATAGGGTTGCTTAATAATCTTTATTGGCACACCCCTAGTTAATGGCAAGGATTCCTTCTGTGCATTTCATGAAGTGGAAACCTTGAAAATAGATGTACCAAGTTAACTCATTTAACTTTCTAATAGTCATACTTGTCACGTCAGGATGTTCGTGACCAGGTCTGGAGTCTCTTGGGGATTGAGTTGTCAACAATGGTTAAGAAGGGTGAGCAGAATCCAGGGACAAGCTGGGTTAGGAAGCCAGGAGGTCAAGCAGGGAATGGAGTCTGAGAGCAAGCCAGGTTGAAAAGCCATGAGATCAAGTAGAGAGTGGAAGCAGAGAGCAAGCTGGAGAGAACAGCAAAGCAGCCTTGGGTCAGATTGAACTCCGCTGCTCAGACTCTTTCTGTTCCTGTGCAGGGGGCTTATATGTGGGGTGTAAAGGGTCAGCTGACCCTGACCAGACACTCTGGTGAGAGGGAGTGGGAAGAGGGTTAGGTCTGGGTGGTCAGCCATAGGCTGGTAAGCCTGGATGAGTGGCCTTGTTTGCTCTTATGTACAAAGTTAAATTTTGGAAATGAAAACTTTGGCTGGGGAAAGAAATTACCTTTCTCCTAGGAGATGTGCTCCAGTGACATTTTCATATATACGAATAAACTGGTTGCTGGCTGCAGTGTAGTAAACGTATGTTAATAAGGTGACTTTTACAGGACTACTTGTCACCTGATGTATAGTTTTGAGGCTGCTGCTGTCATCTCAAAACTCATTTAGTGCCTGTAACCTTCATTCATCATCAGAATTTGATTCTGCATTTTTGGAACAAAAATGCCTTAACCCCAGGATAGTGGTAGGTGGGTTCCCCCTCTCTGCCTAGTTTCTCTGTGTTCCCTGCCAGCCTCGGAGATAGATGCAGTAGGGAAACCTGCCTGGGACTGTCACTGGAGCAGGCAGGAGCAGGTGTGGAGCCTCCCTCTGGGTCAATGAGGACAACAACAGTGGTGGGCAGGGGAGGGGAGGAGAATGTAGAGGATGTGCCTCTGAGCAAGGAAGGGAAGGGGAGAAATTTTTAACTGGTGTGGTGACATAAAAAAGAAAAAAAAGTCCCTGGCTTCTACTCCTGCAGTGTGTTTTTGGGAAATGGTGTCTGGAGTTAAGCATTTAGTTAATATTGTTGATAATATCACCTAACAAACTTGGCAATGCTCACTGCAGGCATGTCAAGGCTAGGCTAGACTAAGAGCTAGGTTCTTGGGTTTCGGTTCAAGTGCATCCAGGAAGCTGTTCTGTAAATGTAATCAATTACCAGGGTTTTTCATGGGGAAGATATTAACATCAATACTTGTGAGACTCAAGAACTAAGTTGTCCCCAGTGGCACTATGACTGACATGTGACAAGGCATTAGTCATTTTGAGTAAACTTGCCTCGTTATGGAGGCAGATAGATGAGAGAGACAAAGGGAAAGAGCTGTAACCTGATGTCACCAGGATCCACTCTTTCCTCTCACAACTGTTTGCCACATCTGCAGTTGAGCATGCGGATCTCAATTTGGCCTCTTTCGTTATCTCTAGATTCACCAATGACTTCCTTTTTAACTGGAAGACTGTCATCTTCGTGTCAGGGGACTGCTGCCACTGCTGTGTAAGTGAATGAGTTGGAGACCATACTCATGGGCTGCTGAGGTTGCTTACTGCTCCACAGTACAGTTTATTGTCAGTTCTTTTTGTTCATTGTCTGTCTGCCTGCATTTATTGAACCTGGTGGTTACAGTAGTAACGTTTTCAAGGTTATATTGAGTAGCTATAGCTGGAGAACACAGGAAAGCCTAACAAGTAATTAATTTCCCTTCATGTATTGTTACTTTGCACTTGTCACCATCTGTTTTTGTTGGCCATTGTATTGTCAGTCACCTATTTTGTGAGTTGTTCATATTATGGGTAGTGCGTAAGAAACTCAAATTATAGACCTGGATCCCGTTTTTCTGGGCTTCTGCAAACAAAATTAAAAAATGGTTTCTGCCTTGAGGAGCTTGAAGTTACTTAGTCTGCTCTCTCTTGACATTGCCTTGGCCAGTAGTGGCAGCACCATGCTGAACACCATTCAAGTTGTTCTTTTTTTTTTCAGAACTTGCTGGGATTTGATCCCAGTTGAGCAACAGCTTAACTGTTCCCTTCTTTATACTGTCTTGTTCCTTTCTTTATGTTATATCTAAATTGCATTGTGTCGAGCTGGATGGTCCCAAAATGCCATATCTTTAAATGAGCTCATCCATACAAAATGCTTGGGGACGTGAACCCCTGTTAAGTTAAATTCTGTGGTATTGCATAAAAAGGAAGCCACCAGCATTAGAACTCTACCCTCAGATCCTTTAAGTGAGAATTCATTGCAACACAGTCTCTGTTATGGGAGAGGCCAGAGTGTTGTGCATTCTTAGTAATGAGGTATCTTTACAGTGTGGGACCACACTGAGATTCAGCCAAACACAAACTTGGCTCCCCTCACTGCTAGCATACCTTGTAACACTGAGAACACAGCAGGAGGTTTCAGGCGCTTAAGGTACCTATACATGCGCTCTGGGATGGGGGTGGAGGTACATTTTAATTAGAGCAGCTCTAGGGAGATTCTGTAATTAAAACACTGCAGCGTCTCGTGCAGTTAGTGTCCCGCATTTCAGAATGATGGTGGAGAATGCTTTAACTAAAGTTCTTTTGATGAGCTTTAGTTAAAGCACCCCTGCTGCTATTTTGAAATGTGGGATGCTGAGTATATGAGATACTGCAGCACATTGGAGCATGTGTATAGGCACTCTTAGGTTTTAGTTTGAAAGTATCCAGGAAGTTCTGCTGTGAACTTAATCAACTATCATTTTCTTGGGGAAGCACATTTTAAAATGTCATTTTTATCATATCTTCTGTTTCAGTGTCACTGGTTTGTTACTTTGAAGATTACGTGGCTCCATATCTGTTGCCATGGATGAACTTCAGGATGTTCAGCTGACAGAGGTCAAACCTCTCTTGAATGATAAGGTAACATTTGCTGCTCCTTAACTCAGACTCAAGGACCATAGCTAACTATCTCTGTGTAGCCAGCAAGAACCATGGGCTGTGAGAAATCTCTAGCAAGTCCATCCTCGAATGATAAAATACATTCTGGATAACAAATTCTTTCTGTTGACTTAGTTCAGAGGCGGGCGATTGTTTTGGGTGGAAGGCTGCTTACCCAGTTCTAGCAAGCTGCCATGTGGGTAGCCCTGCCCCTTGACAGGTTCCCCACCCCCTGGTCACCATCTTGGGACCAATGTCCTAATGTCTTAAGACCAGTGTCCCAGGGCCAGCACTGGTGGGGCCCAGAGTGGAGTGCAGGCTGCACTAGCAGGGAGAGGGGGGGAGCTGCCTCAGCATCACAGAGCCCCTGCCGGCTGGGACCCTGTACTCCTGCTGCCCTGCTCTGGGCCCCACCGGTGCTGGCCCAGTGCTCCCACTGACTCCCACACCCACTCACTCCCAGTTCCCCCCCCCAGGCCCATGGTACAGGTGGTGGACAGCATGCAGCCCTGACCCCCTGCTCGCCAGCAGGGAAGGAGCTGGTGCTGAGTGCAGGGAAAAGCAGCCCCTCCCCTGCCCTGTGGCTGGCACTCCTTGCTGCAGCTGCTCACAGCCTGCATGGGGCTGTCCTGAGCAGGCACAGGCAGCCCCACAGTGGCTGTGAGTGGCTGCAGCGTGGGGTGCTAGCCATGGTGTGGGGAAGGGGCCACTTTTCCCCGTGCTCAGCACTAGCTCCTTCCCTGCATGGGGTTCACTCGCCAACCACATCTCTCCAACTGCCCTGTAAGGATAAAGGAGTAAAAAATAAATAAATAAATAAATGACCAAAATCTTGCATGTGTTTCACTCAATTTGATTGGGTTGGGGGAAGTTGGGTTAATACTGACACTAGGACAGAGCTGCAACCCAACTGTGGCACACTGGGACAGCTGAGACCAACCAAGATTGCTTCATGTATGTCATGCTAGGGCAGAGCGGAGACCTGGGAAGCTCACTGCATGCCACACCAGGGCAGAGCTGAAACCCAGTAGACTCCCTATATGCATGTCACATCAGGGCAAACTGAAACCCAGTGGGCTTGCTGCAGTCTAAGCACTAAAAGCCTATGCTCATTAGCAGTTAGTTGACTTTTAACTATTCTCCTTGAACCAATGGAGTGCTAGAGCAAGCAGCAAACTGGTAAGCTGCATGTGCATGCTCAGAGTGGTCAGGGTGTGCTGGAATTGCATCTTTGAGAGTGGCAAGGAGTGTTGGCTTGGGGCCAGCACCACCCCACAGAGAAACTGAATTTAAGAGGGTTGAAAGTTTGCCCACAGAGCAAAGCAGTGGGAAGGTCTGGGAATGGTGCATCCAGGGATGCTGAAGGAATGGAAGTAGATCTTTTTATCTCCTTGGAGCAAACTAATAGTACCATGGCCCAGTCTGTGTAAAACAGATCAGAGATAAGCATCACTTGAGCTGGCATAACTTTTTAGAATGTTTAGAGCAGGGGTGGGAAAAGTATGGCTTATGGGCTGGATCTGGCACACAGAAGGTCCCTTGGTCCTGCCTGGCCCAGGTGCAGGGTGCAGCCTAGGCTAAGGCGCATACAGCTGGTACCCCCACTACTGGGTGTGGAGCAAGTCTGGGACAGAACAGTGGCCAGACTTGCTTCCTGGCACCCCAGCAATGGCTGCTCTTTCCAGTGGCTACTGCTGTCGGAACTAACCCTAGTGCCCAGGCACCCCGACCCATCTGCCTCACTGGGATTGTGGGACTGGGGCAGAGCTATGACCCAATCATCTCATGCCCCTGCCCACGGAACTGGTAACCGTCACAGCGATGTGTGGGTAGCAGATTGCAGCTCTGGTCCGGGCTCTGGGCCCACACTGTCACTACCCTGCCATCCTGCCCTGTGTTCCCAGGCTCACCTGCCCATCCCGCTCCTGGATGCTTCTCCCTGCCCACCCATGACCCCATCCCAGCCGCCTAGCTGAGTGCAGAGTGCAGCCACCTAGAAAGTTTTAGTGAGTTGTTTTTGGGGGGAGAGGGGGCAGGTGCTGACCCAGCCCACAACAGCTCGCCAAAACTCTGTGTGGCCCTCTGGCCCAAATAATTGCCCACCCCTGGTTTTGAGGGTAGTTAGCACAGGTTAACACCTTGTTTTAAGTGCCATAATGATGGTTTAAAAGTAACCTGTTATACCACCCTTACAGTCTCATGGTATAGCAATGAAATAAACTGTCTGCTTTTGTCAGCCCTGTGCCAGTGCCCATGAGAAGTTTCAACCCAACATGGAAAAAGTTTACATGTTGAAAGTGTAGTTAGCAACTTGGTAGGATGCATAGAGTTAACCTCACACAAAGTTGTAGGCTGTGCAGAACAATTCCCTACATAATGACATTGGGATTCATGCTGTTAGGGCAGAAAATGATGTCACTCCTAAGAGAATCTCCATTCTTTAATGCCCTTCAGGTGTGGGTGAACTCTTTGATTCTGATACTATGGCAGTACATTGTGCTTGGTTCACCCTTCAAGTTACACCATGATTCTGAGCACAGGGTTTCAGACACCTAACTTATTGGGGTCAGTTATAGAAAGTACAATTAGAATGAGAAGAAATGGGTGGAACAGGCAGTGCTTTAGAGCAGGGGTCAGCAACCCCCGGCATGCAAAGCCATTTTTCTTGGCACACCACTGCCAGCCTGGGCTCTTAAGTAGCTGCTGCCAGCTGTGGAGCCCAGGCTGCTCCCAGCAGGTGGCTGGGAGGCTGCAAGCAGACTGGGCTCCTTGGGCCGGCTGTAGCTGGGAGGCTGCAAACAGCTGCTCTGGGCTCTGGCATGTCAGCATTCTGGCACCTTCCAAGGTAGACATTGTGGGGTTTTTTTGGCACTCTGGTCAAAAAATGTTGCCTACCCCTGCTTTAGAGCTATGATTAGCTGTCTCTTCCTGACAGTGCTTCAGAGCTGTGTTAAGTCAGGAGCTTTGTTCCTCATATATATATTCCTGAGCAAAGAACCAATGGTGGCTGCCCCTTTTTGAACTTTTCCTTTAGCTGTAGTGAGCATTGCCTTTTCTTTTGCTCCTTCCTCCTGCAGGTCCTCCATGGTGCTGATGTTCTTTCAACAATGAAATGTCTTAAGGAAGTCTTATCTCTGATGAAGGTTCATCTGGTAGCTTGAATGTTTAGAGTTAATGGAGGAATGCCCTTTTACCCAGTAAACAGCATGCAGAGGTACTATGTCACAAGTGGCCAATTTTCTTCTCACAGCCATCTCCTCTGGCAACTGAAGTCCTAGCTGCAATGTAAACGCAATAGCAAAACCCAACAAATTACAATACAACTTGTGGCGGGCCAGTAGGGGACACTCCTGTGTTGAGCCACCCACCTCACTGCGGTCGACGACTTTCCAGGCTGCGAGTGCCTCCCTAAGGGCGCCTCACATCTGGCTGACCCCCTTCCTGGGGCACACTTACTAGCCTGGGGGTAATGAAAGCTGCCACCACCCCGAGAAGGGACTCTCTCAGCCCTGTGTCCTTGGGGAAACACAGGCCTAATAGTCCTACAGGTAGTTGACCCAGTACAGGCACTTGGGGCACTTCCCCAAGTCGGGGGCCAAAAAGGAAAGTCTCCCTTAGTCTGCAGACCTAAGAGGCCTCTTAGGCATAATTTAGACCCACCCCTCAATAAGTCTCCTGCACCAATCACAAAGGAGAACTTCATTGATTACAGGGGTAGGGTGAAAATAGGGTATGAGAGAGCAATCTCATAGACATCCCATAGAGCAAAACAGTCTGGCTGAGGTAGCCTTTTGATCACGCATCTGAGTTACTGCCAGCTATATATCTAACCAGATCTCAAGTAGCTTACTCACAAGCATCATCCAGAGGCTGTTGGAGATTCCCTATGGAGGCAGGACATTCCCAGCTCATGAGTTATGGGGGAGAGAGCTGGTTTCAGATGAAAAAGCTCCTCTCTAAGTCTGAGTCCCCCGCATGGCTGCTGCCTCCTCCTCCTGGGCAGTCTTAACTTATATAGCCCCTGTGACCTCATTCACCTGGTCCCATGGAGGCCAGCACCTGTTGGCTGTCGGCCAACCAATTTGAAATACATCACTAGTTGCCGGGCAGACTCTAGCCCACCAGGCAGGAGCCACTCACCCAAGTAGCTGATACCAGTCATGTAGGCAGAGGGAGCAGGTTTCCCCCCTCCCTTAGGAATGTAGCCAGCTCAGGTTACCTAAAGAGATAGGGTAAGGGTGTGTCTCCTCTGCTGGGCCCATCCTAATCAAATTGTCACAGAGCAGAGATTTTGGGGAGAAACAAAGGTGGCTTCCTGCCACAACTGTCAGGGCTTTTGGATGTGGCTTCTCCCTGGTTTGGGAGATAGGGAAAGGTTCAACATTTGGGAGAAGAAGGTACAGTAGAATTTAAATGGAGACAGGCAACTTAATATTCATGTTTTGAAAGTAGTGGGGCTGACTGGAAAATGGAAAACTGCCACAGTTTGGGCATCTGCAGAGCTCCATTTCTTTTTCCTGAAATCTCAAGGTAACCTGGTGAGGTTGTAAAAAGGTTATTTAAACAACCCAAGCACTTTTTTTCTGTTTGGATGTAAATTTGTCCTGCAGTGATTGCAGGAATGTGATATTTACTAAATTGATTAGTCTTCCCCCATTGCACCCTAGTGAACTTTGACAAACATTAAGCAACATAAACGTAGAAAAGAATCTTCTCTTTGAAAACGATGCTTCTAACAAATATGTTCCTTCCAATCCACTATGCTCCTTTTTACCTGCAAACTGAAGGTTGTTGTATATGAATCTTGTAGGGTTAAAGCAAGGTTTTGTAATGCTAAAAGTGAGGCCATTTCTTTTTCCTTTCGCCTCCATTTCATAAAAGCAGACACAGCACTTACAAGATGGCGGGGAGGGAAAAGGGGTACTGTGTGAGGGTTACTAATAAGATATGAAACTAGCTGAATCCAGTCAGCAGGGGAGTCTCGTCAACAGGAGAACCTTGAAAGTCGAGCATAATTTGTTTTTGTTAGATAAAGAAACATCTTAAGACAAAATATAGGGAGCATGTAATTCACGAGAGTTAAACTTCAGTGTTCGCACCCACAGTGCCGCTTGATTGGATAGAATAGTGATTTAGTTAATAGATGATTGGGTATTTTTACGAGCACACGCTAATCATGAACTTACGCTTTGGCTTTTAGAAAGTATAAAAAAGTAGTATAACTAATAAGCGAGGTCCCTCTCTGTAGAGGCACCTCGCTCGAGCAAATAAAGATTCTGTATTTGACTTTGAATACTTGCTCTGCGTGATCATTGCCCCAGCCTAGAGTGAACTGCACGTGGCTTTAAGAGCGTAATTCATAACAAGGTGATGTGAAAATCTGTAGCTCTTACCATAGTTTGTATCCCTTGACCTTTAATCTCAGAGATCTTGATACTAGGGGTGCACCGATAGAGATTTTTGGGGGTCAGTAGTGATATTTAAAGAGGCATATCGGCCAATATGGAGCCGATATCCAATACAGCTGCCTCCCAGGTGGTAAGTCTGGTGTGGTAGAAGAGGAGGGGGGAGGGAAGGGGTGTGGGGACAGATCAATGCCCCCCGCAGTGAGGGATGGGGCAGGGACAGGCATTGGGGGGGAATGTGGGATGGAGGCATGTGTCATGGGGTGGGGGCAGCTCCTGCTGCTGCTTGTACCCTGGGAAGGCAAGGGTGTATACCCCCAGATGTGTGTGGCTTGGAGCGGGCTGCAGCTGCAGGGTGGAGCTGGCACTGCACAGGGCTCTTCTTACCAGGAGCTGAGCTCGAAATGGGCTCGGGCAGCACTGGGAGGAAGCTGCAACCACCCCAAATCTTGCTGTGGTTCCGGTCCCAGCCTGCGGCGCTACAGCCCCAGCTTTTCCCAGTGCTTGGGTGGAGCCAGGGCGTTCAGCCAGGGCTGTGCCTTGTGGCGGCGTGGAACTGGGAGCAGAATTGCAGCGAAATTTG
>NW_017728946.1:2000236-2013475 GCF_001723895.1 Crocodylus porosus | reverse complement strand
CCCCCTCCCTTACAATGGGGGGACTTGATCTGCGCTGCAGTTGCACACAGAATGGGCATTTATCAGCCAAATTAGCAGCCCCATAGGGCCAGCCGATACCTGATATAGACACTTTTCTTCATATCGGTACTGATCCAATATTAGACCAATGTATTGGACCAGTGCACTTCTACTTGAGACCAGAAATCAGAGCAGTAGGACTAGGTAGTGAAGATGGTTTGCATGGCAGTCAAGAATGCTACATTGAGTACATAACTGGTTGTTTTTTTACACAGTCTGGAGTGCAGTGGTGGTTCTGTAGTCTAGTGGTTAAACTTTACTACCTTTGTCTTTCCCTCTACTGTCCCTGTCCTGTAGCATGTTCCCAATCTGTTCCCACCCCTCTGTATTTGAATCAAGTTGCTTCCTTCTCTTTGTGGCTGAGGGTCTTGTTACACAGAATTTTGGGTGGCTCCTGGAGCTCTTAACCCCTGGATTGTCCACATGTTAACATGTGAAAATGGTTTTAAGCACTCATTATGCAGCTCAATTACACCACTTCAGAGCAGGATTATCTTTGATCCATGGTAAATGGATCCAAGCTGTGCTAGGCTATACCTAGTATAAACACCCCACCTGCCCCCTTCCCCAGCACCCAGATTTCTTCTCACTGCCTCCCCCATCCCTTGCTTACTTGTAGTTGCCTGTGGTGTCTGTCCCAAGAGAGCAGGCAGGGAAGGATTAAACTGCCTGCCCAGGTTGTGGTGGTGGTGCTGCTGCTGCTTCCTAGGTCAGAAAAGTAGCAGCCCAGCATCAGCAGTGGCAAGCCAGGAAGTTTAACTCTTCCCTGCCTGCTCCCCTGGGACACAGTGCAAGTAGCCCCAAATAAGTAATGCCCCAGAGGCGGGGAAGGAGGAAAGCAGAGCCCGGGACTATTTGATGTTCTCGATGTATTGCAGTCTCTTTGGGCCGCCTGCAGATGGCAGCTGGCAGTGAGCGTAGCACCCGTACCCCTGATGGGGTGTGGGCAGGGACCTGAAGTGAAAACCATCTCCGAAGGGGTGAGTCCCGCTGGTCATCGACATTGCTGTGGCGAAGGACGACCAGCACCAGAAGACATCAAGTAAAACAATTCAGAATGGGGATCCTTCTTGGCGTCCGGCGCTCGCTGTCTTCTGGAGGTTAAAAAGGATAAAAGCTTAAAAGCATAAAAAGCTAAAAGCCTAAAACCACCACGGGGCCACCACTGGGTAGAGCGACCAGCGCCTTAAAAACACCAATAAATTACGGGGGGCAACAAAAGAGAAAACAGGGTACAGAGAAACCTGGAATGGGGGCAGAATTTGTACCTTTCAGTCTTCCGGGCCCCTGCTAGCCTTCAGTGTTACTGCTTCAAACTCGAGCTAGTGCTAAACACGCATCAACTTTAGTGTGGCTCAGTATAAGGTGTAACAAGACCCTAAAGTACTACCAGTAAAGAAAGTATTGAGACCATGAAAAACACTGTCCCTGAAGCTCTGGCTTGGATTATGCCTAGTTCCTGTCAAATGCTAAAAACAGACAATGGGTTTGATACAGTCCTGATTAGATAGGGATCTGAATGAACCAAAACAGGCAGGACCCAACCATTTACACACTAGGCTTAAACTGCAAGCAAGTCAAATCAGCTGGTACTATTTGGAGGCAGAGTGTTAATTCAAAAAATTAAGTACTTATATGGGACAGTAGGCTTATCTGTTTGTAAGATCTGGGGTTTGCTGAGAGACAAGGCACTTAACTGCAAACCAAGCTGGTTGTCTGTTTTAGCCAAATCTGCAGAAAAAAATGCTGCTAACTTCTGTCATCCCTGTACTGACCACATATAAACAGCAAGCTTCAGAAGCTTACAATATAACCAAATCTGAGTTGATTTTTACAGGTCAGGAAAAGACACCTTCCTGACCCTAGGACAATATACCTGCCAAATTCTGAGTTTCTCCTCCAAAGTATAGAGGCAGTAGAGAATCTGACAAAATGACTGTTTTGTATTTTGAGGGTGACCAGAACATCACTCCTTGCCCACAATATTTACTCTTAGAAACAACAGAGCTGTTTTAGCTAAAACTTTATTAAAAAAAAAAGTTGAGCCTATAGGTAGACATCTTCAGTCTGACTAGTATAGTTTGGAAAACTCAGTGAGCAATTTAAGTGGACTTTAAGAGAAAATGTTAGCAAGTTTAAATTTAGGTGTTGCTACCAACTCTGCCTCTAATTAGAAAAAATAAAGAACTGAATTTCTTAGTCTGTAATAGATTTTATAATCCTGCAGACAAAGGCATTCTAAGATCTCCTAGCTAGAAACTGAAGCTAAGACCAATTCACACTAAAAACAAGGTGCATCTTTTTAATGAGAGTATTATTAACCACTGTAATAACTGAACAAAGGGTTTGGTAAGTTGTCCATAACTTGAAATCATCAAACCTGAATATTTTTCTAAATCAGTGATTTTCACCCAGTATTCAGCCACACCTCAGGGTGCCACAAGATCCTTTAAGCCTCCCATGGAGTGCAGCCCAATATTACTGCTGTTAGGTGCATGAACAGCCTCACATGATTCACTAGATAAAACAGAAATTTCAAATAGGAATCCATAGTGTGCCAAGCCTTCTGACCTGCTTTGGTTTTTCGGAGCCTTGTGCAAGAAAAGAGTTGTTTATTATTTTTCTGTAGTCAAAAAAAAAAAATGCAGTTGGCCCAGTAAAAGATACAACAAAAAACTGCTGCTTATACATTTCCTGGACCACCATGGCTACAACATTTCAGTTTTTATAAACAGTATCTATCTCATCTCTTATCAGATCTTGTTCAAACAATCAGGCTTCCTGCAAGAATCACTGGGTAAGATTCTCTGGACTGTATTTTGTATCATGTCAGGATTACTGATCACTGTGGTACCTTCTGGATTTAAAACTGAATTTCTAAATATCCACTGTCTCTTGAGAAATGGATTTTGTGTCATTTAGGAGGTAAGGGAAACGGAGAATTTTTTCAGCTAAGATTTAGCAATATTTAGTTAAAGATATCTCCATTCAAATGGTAACAACAGGTGTAACCATCAGATGATCAGAAACTAATGCTCTTTGATTACCTGGCCCTTATGGGTAGAATATTCCACCATTACTCATTCCAAGGTACTTTCATCTTCCTCTGCAATCTCTGTTTTACCTGCTGGAGGAGAATGGAGGTCCTGGACCTCCTTTCTCTATTCCGGATGAGGAGAGTACCCAGCAGTCTATCAAGAGCCATTAGAACCAGACCACAGATCATATATGAACAGATCACAGCATATATGTCAGCTCACAGGAACAACCAGCATTGTCAGCAGTCCCAGACCCAGGCCAAATGTCCTGAAAACATAGTACGGAAGAACTTGTAATGTCAACTGAATCTCAGGTGCCTGTTGAGGGGTAAAATGTGAAGAACTCTATCAGATACTTGTGGGTGGTGACAGAACCACATTTCATTGCCAATTTCGGGATGAACCCAAAGCCATCTGACAGCAAAGATACAGAAGACAAGGACTGGGCTCCGGCTCTGGCTCCGACTCGGACTCAGGAGGATCCAAAAAAATCCATCCTATGGGGGACTGCCAAGCAGGAGATATAGCAGCCATTGGGACAGGACATCTTGGATGACGCTGACATCATGAAGGACCATGTGACCTTCCTGTCCTCTTCCCATTTGACTACCCTGCCCTCATTTTCTCAGCACCCAGGCCAGCTGTTTGGAGGGAATGCCTGCATGGCCAGACACCAAACCAGCTGGTAAGTAACAGTGTAACCCTCACTCTGGCAGCATCACTACCCCCTCTTTTCCTCTCTCGAAATAGTCAAAGGCACCCAGTGCCCTGCTTTGCATGGAGCTTGGTGTATGGCTGGACCTGCAAATGTCCATTTGCAGATTCATGGTATCAAGATAGTCAGTACAGAAGGGGAAGCCCAATATTGGCCCCAAGCAGAGGACAGAAGTAGCTACAGGCAGCCTGTGGGGTAGTCAGTGAGCTTAGGGAATTGTTCCTATTTTCTGAGCCTTAGGGGATTGTTCCTATATCCTGGGCCACTAGAAGACCAAACTGCTAACATAGCCTATTGTGGTCTGCTGTAAAGGAATTAACTGTCAGTTTCAGCCACAGGCCAATAGGGTTGCCAAGAGGGTCCTACCCTATCATGCCAAGAGGGTCCTATCATGCACCCTGGGAAGGCAGGGTTCTTTTGACAGTGACAACTGAGGCCATTAAGAGACTTGTTTTGAGTCATTCAGTCAATGGTAATTTGCATCATCACTCTGTTATATCTCTCCTTGTAGTGGTTAGCTTGAACCCCCCATGTAAACCTGAGGGGCTGCCAATCCGTAGGAGGTCATGTCCTCCTCCCTTTCCTCCTCTTCCCCACTCTCCCTCCCCCAGTTTCTCCCTTTCCTCCTCTTCCCCACTCTCCCTCCCCCAGTTTCTCCCATCATACATGATTGTGTGCCCACCCCTTAGGGGGCGAGTCAGATCTGCTTGATTTTTTTTGAAGTGGTGGTCCAGAAGCAGGACCCTCCCCTGTTCCAACTGCTGATTGACAGGACCCTCCCAACTCTGAGCCGAAGTTAACTTTTGCATGCTCATACCTCTTCCCTTCTGTTGATGTTATGTCTAGCTGTAAGAATGGAGCTGCTTCTCTCTTCCCTACTCCAGTCTCTGGACTGGCAGGACCTCAACCCTCAATGTGCTCCATCATCCTGTTTGTGCCCCCTTGTTTCCCTCTATGCTGGCTTTGGGATCACAGCCACTTTTCCCTCACCCTCACCATCCTTCAGTATTCTAAGACATGTGCAAAGCTCCCTGGGAAGGCAACTTGAAGGGAAAAAAAGACCTTTTTAGCCAAAGTAGTGTTTGTAGTTGAAAATATAGACAAGTTCAAGCAATGCAGCTAGGTTCTAGGTGGAAGGAACACTTACCAGAGCTTGCCTGTGGTGCCATATGCACCCTTTCTCCCCTCATCCCCACCATTCATGTGTCTCTGTAGCAACAGCAGACTTGAGTCCTTTCAAAAATGAAGTTCATAACAGAAACTCCACATAGCCAAATGGGCAGAAAAGCACTGGTATGTCATGTGAAAAAGGGAAGAAGGTAATGGGTCAGGGTGATTTGCACTTTTTAGAGCATGCAGGTAAGGCCTGTGTTTTGTTCATTCATTCATATCTTCCTTGCAGTTAGTTTTCTCCGTATGGGTGCTGAAGATATTCCAGTAGCTATCTATAGAGTGCCTTATTATTCCCTGGTGTCCTGGGGTAAAGTACTCACGTAGCCTTACTCTGATGTTGAAAAGTTACTCTTTTCTTTCTGACTTGCATATCTTCAGAAATAAAAGAAAGTAGGCTGCAGGGCTTCCTTCCACCATGGCATATAGCTCTTATGTCTTGCAGATGTTACATGCAGGAGGGTCACAGCCCCTCACATGATCATGATCTGTAAAACTGAAGAAAATATCAAGAGCCTCAGGGATTGAGGGGTCAACCAAAGTACCCAGCTCTCTAGTCAACCCCAGAATCTGGGCAGCCCAAGTGAAAGGCACCTTTTTCAGGTTGATCCTATATCTTGGGGCTACCAAAAACATCCTAAGTGCTTGTGGTCAGCAGATGAGGTTTGATTTCCATCCCAGCATCTTGAGGCAGATATGCTTACCATTTAGGGAACCTAGAGCAAATGTGAAGAGGCTTTCAAGATGGAATGCAAAAATTATTTGGGAATTCATTTATCACTAGGTCATGTAACAAAGATTCCTTGCCTACTGTCTTTCGAGGGTCAGCTTGCCTACTGTCTTTCTAGGGTCAGCACCCACAGCTGTCACTGCTCTTACTGGTGTTGCTGTTGACGTTCCAAGGTCTCTGCATGTGACTGCAGCTCACTGAATTGTCAGGCTGAGGAGGGATAAGGAAGAAGAGCAAGACGGAAGAATGATGAGGCTGTGACATGGGAAAACAGTATGGAGATGTGGATGGAGAAGCTTCATATGGAGAGGGACACTAGATTTTCATAGCCACCCTTAACAGGCATGTGAAGATCTTCCACGCCATGCTCTGTTTTGTTCAACAGACATACGTCTCTCTCCCACTGGGGAGGGAGCTCAGGGGTCTGTATATGCAACCTCAGCCAGGGCAACCCACATGTCCCAAATAATTCCCTCTACAGAGACACACCTTCATTCTCCATGCCCCCAAGAGTTCCTAACTCATGCCTAATCCTAGTCCCTTCCATTGCATTTCCAAACATTCCTCAAGCTGTTAGCCATACTGTGAACAGGTCTCAGGCCTTCTCAAACACTGTCACAGCCCCCCAACCTTGTCTGTCATTCAGTTCTACTGCATCCTCATGCCAGCCTTTTCTGCTGTAAGGTCACATAACCTTTTCACCAGCATAGGTATAAGTTTTAGAGTGGTGTCCTTCCAGGAGTATTTGGAGTTGTGCGTCCAGGATGCACATCAGAAAGTCTTCAACAGCACTTATCCAGGGAAAACAGCTCTTCAGTCCCTCTGCCCAGTGACAATGCACTCAGCTCCCAAGACGCTTCCTTCCCACAGACCCCTACCCCATCCCCAGGGGCATGATGAGTCTGACCTTGCAAGACACAGCTGCCTGCCAGCCATCTTCAGAATACTTTATCTTTCTTTGAGATCACAAACCACCCCTAGGATGCCCTACCACAGTTTGCAAAGCATTTTCTTTCAAGATCACAGGACACATCATTTGAATACTTGTAATACTTAATAAAGACTCTTTTTCTTCAAATAATTTTTCAGTGCATTGACATAAACTTCAGTCAAAGGCACAAGTCTTTGTCCTGCCATGTGGCATAAAATGATTGGAGTAGTTCACCAGACCATCTCTCAAAAGAACAGCCCAACAGTTGTGGTGCTTAAGAGGCTCAGTTTCTGGGGCCTGGTACCAGCTAGAAATCTTATGGGGTTCCACTGTCTTTGGTCTATCAAACAGTTATGCAGCGCACAGGCTGAAACAGCCACCCAGAATAGGTACTGCTTACTAACATTCAGACGCACTATCTCTACTGTGTCTTGATGTAGTCGAAAGGTGTATCCCCTAGTAAATAGGTAACTGTTTAGCAGCTTGTTAAAGAGCTCCTTCATGGCATTCAGGTGACTAGCATAGAACTTTGTGAGTCATGGGAGAAGCTGTGAAATAATCATTCCTTCTAGTTCCATGCTGGAAGCACTGCCACCAAATGCTCCATTTGTCCTCAAGGCAGCAGGCCAAAGTTCACAGTATCTATCTCAGAGACCTTGACCAACCACCCAGTACTCTCATATATGAATGCTGTGCAGCACAATGGAAAAATACCCTTTCTGGCTTATGTACATCATACCTTAGAGGACACAGGAATACAATATGCATGCTGTTGATGACTCCAGTGCAATTCTGAAATCCTGTATGGGCAAAGCTGGCGGTGGTTTGGAGAGGCAGAGGAACTGTGATGCTAGCTCCTTCTGGGTGATGCAGCACACTTCCCAGACAACCGGTTCAGTTGTAGAACTCTGCTCTCCAGACACTAGCTGTGGAGCAGCACAACAGCATTGGCTCCAGCATATTTTGAAGTGCATTTGTTAGGAGGGATCTGTATGTTTATGTGGTCTTTATGCATTTCAGATAAAGGTAGGATTTAAAATGTTTTACATGCATCTCTGTCCAGAAGCTTAGTGAGCCACAGGTTAATCCACACAGTTCTATGAATTGATGGGTTTCCAGAGACTTTTCTGTGTGGTGCCAATCCTTTCTTTTGTTAACTTGTTTTCTGATGGAATACTGGCAGACCAGATTGATGTGATGGAGCGTAGCCCTCCAAGAGATTCCCTTACATTAGTTTTGATGCTGAATTTTTCAGTTGTTTTGGAGAAATCACACTGAATGCTGATTCTGTCTTATTTTTTGTTGACAGAATGCTTCCGGAAACTTTCAGGACTTTAACTGTCAGGTAAGGAGGATGCAGCTACAGGGTACCTGTTGACAGCCTTTGTACAAAAAAAAATGATTGATCTAGGTCAGGGGTCAACAACATTGTGCAACAGGGCAGAGGAAGGAAGGGCTTTGCTTAATCAGTTTAGCTCCAAGCAAGGATCACTTACAGCCTAGTCTACAGCACCACCATAACTCTGTCCCCTAACAGTGCTTCTGCCATGCAAGAAAAGTCCCAACTGCCAAAATGCCTCGGAAGTCCCCCTGGCTCAGATAAAATGACTCTCCATGCTGTAGGTTGCTGACCCATGGTCTAGGTGAAAAGCAGCGCTGGTCTGGGGTGATGCACTGAAGCTAAACTGGACCTGGAAAACACAATGTCAATCCAAGTCTTTGAAGATGTCACTGAGCAGAACTGAAAGTCTCAATTTAGAGAAGCAGCTCCTGTTGCCAGCTTTCCACCCTCCCTCTTTCCAGCTGTTTTATTATGTGCTGACCAGCCTATCTCCTCAGTTCAACTTTTCCCTTAAAATTCACAATGCTAAGTGGTGATGCAGCAGAATTCAGGAATGTTAGTGTAAGAGTAGTGGAAGAATGAACTGCAAGAGCTAGTGAGCTGACAAGGGAATTCCTGTTACCAATAGACACTTTCAGGACTGAAAAAGTATCACAGACAAATTGTTGGACATCTGAATATGTTCCATGTGTATTCCACTGGTGCACCCTCACAGTTTGACAATGTGTCCTCCTTCCTACATTTCTTCGCTACGCTCAGGTGCTTTGGCTTTTAGAAATGCATACTTATGCAGTGCTAACCATTTGACTTGAAGGCTGGCTTGAGTGGAAGGAAGAATGGAGAAGGAGGAGTGCACTTTTCCTGGGCTACGGCATGCTCAGCTAATCAGCAAGCTAGTCTGATGGATGCAACAGATGTCTGGAGTAAGAGACCTTGATTCTATTTCCATCTTTCCTAGGAATTCATTGGATAAATGCAAGAAAGTCACTTCTTTTCCTTGAGCTTCACTAGCACTTTTTTTTCTCACAAGGGTGGTTGCGGTGCTACATAAGATGTGTATTAAATACTTTTATTATGCAGAAAAGAAGGGCTAGGTAACACCTTGTATTTTCAGTCTATTTCATCAGATGCTATAAATGGAGTTGCAGAGAGCAAGGGTACTAAATAGAAAAGAATAACATTGTTTAAAAGTATTGTTGTTCAAGAACAGCTAGTCTGAGGCCAGTTATGGTATGTCCAGGAAGGTTAAAATGCATTTACACAGGCTTTTGTCTTTTTGGAATTGGTGATGTCAGTGTCCAATCATTCTTTTATATAGAGATCACCCTCTCTCTCCAATGTAAACAGTAGAGTGGCACTGAAAATGATTGCTGACATATATGACAGTGGTAGGGGAACAGGCAAATGACTCTGCTACAGGGGATGACCTAATCAGTGACCTAACAATTGAAGGGAAGCTGGGTGACTGACCATGAGCTGATCACCTTCACCATCCACCATAAAGCTGGCAAGTCAGTTAGCAATACAGAAGTCAAAGTCAGCTTTCCTGAAGCCGAGGACAAGCTCAGGAGGCTTGTAGGTGAGGCCCTAAGGGACCACGACCCAGGGGGGAGGGGAGTTCAGGATGAGTGGTTGCTCCTCAAGGGAGTGATCCTGGATGCACAGGCAAAGCCTATTCCATCTCGGAGGAAAGGCAGCAGCAGGGCACAGCAGCCCACTTGGCTCTGCAGGGAACTAGCGGACCTCCTGCGGCTAAAAAGAAAGACCTACAAAGGACGGAAGACCAGATCCACCTCCGAGGAGGAATATTCTGTGCTGGTCCGGACTTACAGGGAGCAAACCAGGGAAGCCAAGGCTGCAACTGAACTCCAACTAGCTACAAGTATCAAGGACAATAAAAAGTCCTTTTTTAGATATGTGGGGAGCCGGAGGAAAAGCAAGGGCAACGTCAGACCCCTGCTAAACCAGATGGGACAACTGACAACCAGTGCCCAGGAAAAAGTCAACTTGCTAAATGGGTACTTTGCATTAGTTTTTCACTAGTCCCAAGGGGCACCCCTGCCAATTACAGGACAGGAACACCTGGGTGAGGATGATTCTTTACCCTCCATCAATGCTGACCTTGTGAAGGAACACCTTGAGAGGCTGGACACCTTCAAGTCAGCTGGCCCTGACAGCTTACACCCTAGGGTACTCAAGGAGCTGGCAAGCATCATAGCTCAGCCGCTGGCATGGATCTTCGAGAACTCCTGGTGCTCTGATGAAGTGCCTGAAGACTGGAAGAAGGCCAGTGTGGTGCCTATCTTCACGAAGGGGAGGAAAGTGGATCCGGCAAACTACAGGCCCATTAGCTTGACCTCTATCCTGGGGAAGGTCTTTGATAATCTTTTCTAAGAGGCCATTCTTAACAGACTGGCCGATGTCAGCATCCTGAGGGATAGTCAGCATAGGTTTGTTGTGGGTAGGTCTTGCTTGACGAATCTTATTTCCTTTTACGACCAAGTGACCTATCACCTGGACAGAGGAGAAGAGATTGATGTCATATATCTTGACTTTAAAAAAGCCTTCGATCTGATATCCCATAATCACCTCTTGGCAAAACTGGCCAACTGTGGCCTTGGTTTCCCCATGATCCGCTGGCTGCAGAATTGGCTCCAGGGTTGGACCTAGAGGTTGACGGAAGTCAATCGTCACGGTGCCCTGTGGCCAGTGGTGTCCGTCAAGGCTCTGTCCTTTGGCCACCGCTATTCAACATCTTCATTAATGATGTGGACCGTGGTGTCAGGAGTGGACTGGCCAAGTTCACCGATGACACCAAACTCTGGGGTAAAGCGTCCACACCTGAGGATAGCAGGACGATCCAGGCTGACTTTGACAGGGTCAGGAAATGGGCAGACGGAGAACCTGATGGTGTTTAACACTGAAAAATGCAAGGGAAGAAAAATCTGCAGCATGCTTATAGTCTTGGCAGTGCTACACTGGCTAGCACCACGGACAAAAAGGACTTGGGGGTCATGATTGACCACAAGATGAACATGAGCCTTCAATGTGATGCTGCGGCTAGTAAAGCGAACAGAATGCTGGCTTGCATCCATAGATGCTTCTCAAGCAAATCCCAAGATGTCATTCTCCCATTGTACTTGGCCTTGGTGAGGCCGCAGCTGGAGTACTGCTACCAGTTTTTAGCTCCACAATTCAAAAAGGACCTGAAGAAGCTTGAGAGAGTGCAGAGGAGAGCCACGCGCATGATCAGGGGTCAGGAAAACAGACCTTATGATGAAAGGCTAAGAGCTATGGGACTCTTCGGCCTGGAAAAACACAGGCTCAGGGATGATTTGGTGGCCACCTATAAGTTTATCTGGGGTGCTTACCAGGATGTAAGGGAACATCTGTTCACCAGAGTGCCCCATGGGATGACAAGGTCAAATGGTCACAAACTCCTCCAGGACCATATCAGGCTGGTGGACACAAGGAAGAACTTCTTTATAGTCCGAGCCCCCAAGTTCTGGAATAGGCTGCTTCCGGAGGTGGTTCGAACACCTACTTTGAACACCTTCAAGAGAAATTCAGATGTTTATCTTTCTGGGATCCTATGACCCCTGCCCTTGGCAGGGGGCTGGACTCAATGATCTTCCAAGGTCCCTTCCAGCCCTAATGTTCATAGAATCTATGAAACGGGTCTCAAATCTGATTTTTCATATACACCATAGCCAACAGTAAAACTCTGTGTTTAATTTTCTTTAATAATTTACAGCCCTACAAAGGGCTGTATACAAGCACAAGGTTGGAAGCCAGATTGCAAAAGAAATGAAAAACTGGAAAAAAGTTCTCCCTGCTTTTCTGATCTAGAACAGTAACAGCAATTTCTCCAGTTGGTTTCCCCAGCTAATGATCCTGCTAGCTGCCATCATATCATTCTACCTCTCCAGATGATGGACAAGACCAGAAAATTGTTCCTTAGGAATAAGGGCTTCCTAGACCACGGATGGCCAACCTGTGGTACACGCATGTGCGCATTCTCTGACCACCCAAGCTGTGGCACACATCAGAGTGGGGAAGGGACAGGCAACATAGCAGCAGAAAGGACAGGAATCAAAAAGCAGATCAGCAAAGAGCACAGGCCAGAAAAGAGAGCATGAGGTTGGGCAAGAGAATGTTTGGTGTTGGGCTTGGTATAAATGTTTGGGATAAATACTTCTTTTCAAAAAAGGTAAACTAGTTTATTTCCAGTTCCTGTTTGTTGATGAGAGGTGCTGTAAGGCCTAGGTCCTCAGTGTGGTGATGTCTTCCCCATGTGTGGTTGGGCTAAGGAGGCGCTATTGTTACCTCATTTAGCCACTCTCCTATGTTGCCTTCTTTTCTGCCATGACTTTGGTGTTCCTTTTTTTTTTCCTTTTGCTTGGGAGTTGGTTCACCGGGGCGATGACCTCAGATTGCCAGGCAAAACCTCTCTATGGGGCTCCTCCTTTCCTTATACCCCATCTTTACTACACCATGGCTTCTTAATTCCCGCCTGGTCCCACTCTGCCCTGACATACCAAGTCTCACTTGCTGGGCCACGGAGGCCCCAGAGGGAGGACAGCAGGGCGGGGAGCCCTGACCCCACAGTGAGCAGCCCACACCCACCCCCCTGTCCCACAGGCTTCACTTCTGCCATGCTACCCATAGGGGAAGAGAAGCCTGGCTCCATGCCCCACTCTGCACAGCAGCCACCACCTCCCATGGGTGGCAGCTGGGTCTTAGGCACTGCTCTGGGGGGATAGGGTGCTACAGACCCTAGTCCCTGGCCCCATAGCTCTGGAAGCTGTGAGTCCCCTCTGGGATGGCTGAGGGTGTTGGGAGCTGTGGGTGGGGAGGGGAGGGGCACCACCAGGGCCCAGGAAGCCATGGGTAGTGAATGAGTGGCACTAGCAGGGTTGTGGATGGGGAGTGTGGAGCATCAACGGCAGGGGGGAGCTTTGGATGGTGAGTGAGGGGCATCATCAGGGCCAGGGGGATGTGGGTGGGGAGTGAAGAACACCAGCAGGGTCCAGGAGACCATGGGTGGTGAGTGAAGGACACTAGCAGGGCCTAGGGGACTTTAGGTAGAGAGTGAGGGGTACTGGCAGGGCTGGGGGTCTGTGGCTGGGGACTGAGGAGCACCAGCAGGAGTGAGGGGGGGTCTGTGGTTGGGGAGTGAGAGGCAATGGCATAGGCAGGGTACTGGCATATCAAAGCGACCAAAACACTGGCTTGCATCCATAGATGCTTCTC
>NW_017728946.1:1954592-1999876 GCF_001723895.1 Crocodylus porosus | reverse complement strand
AGCTGACTTCCTGCCCTTTGGGCAGGGGGCTGGACTCGATGATCTCCCGAGGTCCCTTCCAGCCCTAATGTCTATGAAATCTATGATTTTCCCATAGAAATAATGTTATAATAAGGGGTTACGTTCCTGACCAAGGGCCAGATGCCCAACTTTTTATAAAAATGACCATAAACGCCATATTTAAATCAACTATTTAATCAACTATAAATGATATACACTGTACAGTACAAAGCGTTCTAAAGTGTACTGTATATAAATCGATTAAACAGGGCAATACAGTAACTAATCAAATAAAATGTTATTTAATCAGAAGGTGAAGGAACTTCTTCATGAGGGTCATGGAATTCAGAAGGGCTTCTTTGGGGAGATTTTTGGGGAAATTTAGGGCCACTTGATGGCTTCTTGAGAAACTGTTCCAGGGATGTTTGTTTTGCTGCCCTACTTTTCTCATCGTAAATTTCCCTGTAGTGCCATAAGTGTGAGAATCCAGTGCCATAAGTAATAACATGGGTGTAAATGGCAGAGCACCGCAAGTGCAAATCGCCGTAAGTCGAAATGCCGTAAGTCACGATTGCCTGTAATATGACATAGTTTCCACTTTCTTTAGAATTTCTTTTTGAGTTTCAACTCATTGAAGAGATTGCTGGTTAGCCAGGCTGGTCTCCTGTTGCGCTTTTCATTCTTCCATCACATCAGGATAATTCCCGTGCCCTTAGTACAGCTTCCTTAAAGTACAGCTACCTCTTCTGAAGTCTTTCCCCCTCAGACTTGCCTCCCAGGGGACTCTGTCCCCCTAGTCCTGAAGTTTGTAAGTCTGCTTTTTTGCAATCCAGTCCATCCCTTAGGATCTTGAACTCTGTCATTTTGTCATCATTATCACACCCTAGTCAATCTTCCAGGAACCTCCATTGTTCTTCACTCCCCCTCTTCCCTCTCCCAACTGCTCCAGCTGGCCACTCTGGCATGCAGCCAAAACTCTGCTGTCTCTTTTTCTTTCATTTTGTTGGTACTTTTTATCAAAGAACTGCCTTATGTTGCTTGTTCAATAAAAGCAATCTTTCTAGCAACCAGTTGTATTCTCACTCCCTTAGTCAACCACAAACACTCATCATGCCCCAGTCCCTGGGACCCCCAAAGCATGAGTCCAAGCACTCTCCCTCATCCCAAGTCAGGTAAGCACTGCAGAGTTTAGTCAGTTACAAGCTACTGTAAGGTACTGGCTAGGTTTGGTTGTCCACTGAAGTTCATCAGCATCCTCAGGCTACTCCATGATGGGACCACCACCATCCTTGGCAGTGGATCAGACATGGACCCATTTACCATCTATACTGGTGTTAAGCGGGGCTACATCACCGCCTCAATCCTATTCTCCATCTATCTTGCTGTGATTTTGGTTATCATCCATGACCACCTTCCTCCCAGAATTGGGGTTGAGTATTGAATGGACGGTCAGTTTTTCAACCTGCAGCTCCTTCACAGCAAAATTTAAAGTTACCAAGACTGGCATCAGCAACCTTCAGGTGCTGATGACTTATCCTTGTGCACACTGAGACTGATCTGCAGCTCACCCTTGACCTTTTGTCAGGTGCCTGTCATAGCCTGAGAGTCTCCCTTAATATTGGCAAAACCAAGGTGCTTCATCAGCCTGCCCCAGCACAAGCTGCCCCCTCCCCCAGTAAATTGCCATTGGTGGAGAGCCCCTGGAAAATGTCAAGCACTTCCCATACCTTGACAGCCACCTCTCTTAGTCAGTCAGTCTTGATGTAGAAATCAAACATAGCTGTGCCAGTGTATCCTTCCGAAAGATGCTTAGCTGTGTCTTTAATGACTGAGATCTACAGATGGAAACTAAGATCACTACAATGCAGTGGTTATCTCCATGCTCCTCTATGGGTTTGAGACGTGGGTGACATACTGAAGCCATCTTAAGCGTCTGGAGTGGTTCCACCAGCGTTGCCTCAGGAAGATCCTTCACATTAGATGGGAAGACCACTGCACCAATGCCAGCATCCTCTCTGCAGCTAACATAACTAGCATTGAGACAAAGATCGTGAGACATTAACTCTGCTGGGTTGGCTGCTGCGTCTGGATGGCTGATACTTGTCTCCTGAAGCAAGTCCTCTTTTGTTAACTCAGTCATGGTAAGAGGACTCGTGGAAGTGCTACAAGGACACCCTGAAAGCATACCTCAAGAAGGGCATCCTAGACAACAGCTATGCCTCCCTCAAGGCACCACCTATTGTATCTGTGGAAAAACTTGCAAAGCACGGTTTTGACTCTTCAGCCAACTTAAAACTCACCAATAATCCCCTTTCCCCCTGCCCCAGTGACATTTTGGAACAGTTCAGTTTTTGACACAGCAAGAGACTTTATAAGTTAATATTGCAGTAGTATGTAGAGGCCAGAGCCTCATAATGCTACATGTTGTGCAAACTTATAACCCATAATAAACGTTTCACTTGGAAACATTTCAGTCAGTAGTCTGCCTGTGTACTCAGAGGAGCTGCAAGCTAGGTTTGGGTTTTAGCCTGTACTAGTGACAAGTTATGGAGAGAACCATTTAAATGTGAAACATGGCCCAAGTCTCCTCCATGGCCCAAGGGCTACTGTCCATGTTTGGGACTCCCTGCAGCTCTCGGCAGGAGTCTACTAGCATTGTTCATCATACAGAGTAGCTAGGCTTCTGTTCTTGTCTCTCTGCAGGAGCACAACATTGAAACTGCTTTTGGAGTTGTGCATGTCACCATGCGGGGCACCCCAAAAGGGAACAGACCTGTTATCCTTACTTACCATGACATTGGCCTTAACCGTAAGTCTTCCTGCACTAAAAGACTCACGTGCACTTGCTTACATTGTTTCATCAGGCATGTGAAGGTCCAGTTTCATGTGGCAGCTGGTCAGACACCAGTTACAGTCCAGTGGGGCAAAACTGAGTCCCAGTAGAAGACAATGCACTGCAGGGGTGCCACGAAACCCCCTCAGGGGTGCTGCAATGCAGACACTGCCATAGTAGTGGTGACAGCCAGGTAAAAGTGCAGCACACACACACTTTTGCTGCATTAAGGCTCTCTAATAACTCGAAAGTAGACAGAGTTGGCTAAGGCCTTTCCCAGTCTAGCTCCTCCCCCTCCCACACCCAAATGGTTCTCCGAAGAAGCAGAACTTTTATGATCTCTTCTTCTATGCCTGAAGAAGGGTGCTTGTCCCCAAAAGCTTGCAATTAATTTTTTTTTTTTCCCAAGAATCATCAGGACATCAGGAAAAAAAAATTTTTACCGTGTGAGTTGCCAAAATATGGAATACGCTTCCAAAGGAGGTGGTGCTGTCCCCTTCCTTGGAGGTATTTAAAAGGAGATTGGACAGAAACCTGGCTGGGGTCATCTGGCAGCAATCTTTCCTGCCTGGGGCAGGGGGTCAGACTTGATGATCTAATAGGTCTCTTCTAACCCTAACATCTATGAAACTATGAGTTCTGATTCCTTTCTCCAAGAAGCAGAGGCATATAGGACAGTTCTACATTTGCGCCTTTGCTTTAGGGAGGAGCATGGGGAGGGTCAGGCCAGGATAATCTACAGTCTGAGCCAGCTCTGTCTGCTTTAGGTTTATTAGAGAGCCCTAATGCAAGAGGAGCATGCACATGGCACATGCCCTTTCTGGATTGGCTGTGCAGCAGGCATATGGGGCAATTTATCTGGCAGCAGCAGCATCCAGTTGAGAAGCTGAGACAGAACCAATAGTGGTGCTGCCATATTAAAAATGTAATGGAGGGGTGCCCTGACTGAAAAGATTGAGAACTGCTGCTATAGACAGGGTATCTGTTTGCACTGATGTGTGCTGTACAGTGGAGTTGGCTGGACAGTGGTACTGGTGAGGGATTATTTCTGCCCTCTAGACTCCACTGTAGCTGTCCTGGCTGCTGTTTTGGCACTGTTCGCTTCGTAGATTGCAGTTGCTTGGAATTTAACCTATTCCTAAGTCACAGCATGCCCCAAGCTGTTAAGCATCCAAATGATGCAGAGCAGTGCATTGGGGAATTGGTGTAGGTAGATGGTACTGCTGTTTGAAAGGTGCATCATAGTGGGGTTTAGGGCAGTGATAGGGGCTCATGATTTGTTATTACCTCTTGCAGACAAATCCTGTTTTAATGCATTCTTCAACTTTGAAGACATGCAGGAAATCACTCGGCACTTTGCTGTATGCCATGTGGATGCACCAGGCCAGCAGGAAGGGGCTCCCCCTTTCCCATCTGGGTAAGAACTTTAGGAAGCCCCTTGTCATGTCTAGAGATTTCTCAAAGCCCAATTTTGTTGAGATGCCAACATTCCTCCCCACACTGGCAGAAATGGGTGCATGCCCAGCCACTGGAGGAGAGGGATCACTACAGCCTTACAGGACTTGTGCTGTCTGAGGCAGAGAAGTTGATTACATCAGTAATAGCTAATGCTGGTGGTAGCTTTCTGATTTAGAGCATGCTCTTAATAGACCTCAAATACTGTACAAATGGTATAAAGCAAGGTGCTTCACCTCCAGCCCACAGGACTGTATTATCTAGTTCATGGGGCTCCCCATGAGCACAAATATTTGGCACTGAGGGAGCAGTGACAGCAATTAAAGCTGTTGCTCCACACCCAGATTTAGCACGTGGGGCCAAGCCAGTGCACAGAGTCACTCTGTGACCAAATCCTGTGTGGGGGGCCAGGCCAGCATTCAGGATCACTCCACAGCCAGATCCAGCAGGTGGGACCAGGCTGGGCTTGTGTGGCAGACTGCATCTGTGAACCAACCCCACTTGCCAACTTCATGCTGGATCGAGCCTGTGGACCAACCCCATGCATAAAATCTGGCCCACAAACTGACCCCATGCCACTTACCTAGCATGCAGGGTAGGAAGGTTGAGTACCACTGAGTACCACAGCTCTACCTGTGCTCTGTCCTTTCTTCCTCTGATATATATGCCACGCCCTACAGTTCTCTCTACATTGTGGCTTCAAGGAATACGATTCATAATGTATAGACATTCTGCAGAGTCCCTGCAAAAAGATCATTTGAGTGTGTGCTAAGTCAGGGGCAGGCAATTATTTCAGGCAGAGGGCCGCTTACCCAGTTTTAGCAAGCTGTCGAGGGCTGCGTGGGTAGCCCCGCCCTTTGACAGGTGCGCTGCCCCTGGTTATCATCTTGGGATCAGCGTCCCAGGGCCAGCACCGGTGGAGCCCAGAGCGGGGTGCAGGCTGACGGGACTGTGGAGCCAGGCTGGGCTGCACGAGCAGGGAGAGGGGGGAGCTGGCCCAGCTCCATAGAGCCCCTGCCAGCCGGGACCCCTGTACTCCTGCCATCCTGCTCTGGGCCCCACCAGCACTGGCCCCAGGACATCGATGCAGGCCCAGTGCTCCCACTGACTCTTGCACCCACTCACTCCCAGTGCCCCCCCCAGCCCCACGATACAGGTAGGGGACAGCATGCTGCCCTGACATCCTGCTTACCAGCAAGGAAGGAGCTCGTGCTGAGTGCAGGGAAAAGATGCCCCTCCCCTGCCCCATGGCCAGCACTCCTTGCTGCAGCCACTCTCAGCCAGTGTGGGGCTGTGCTGAGCAGGCACAGGCAGCCCCACACGGGCTGCGAGCAGCTGTAGCATGTGGGGTGCCAGCCATGCTGCTTTTCCCATGCTCAGCACCAGCTCCTTCCCCCTTGAGTTTCCCAGTGCTGCTGGGTCTTCCAGCTGGGGAGGTGGGGCCAGGTAGGCCCTGCTGCTGCAGGAGTTCTCCAGGGCTCCCCCTGGGTCCTAATGCTCCTGTCTCCTGTCATTTTTGACAGGAACCAAGGACAGATAAATATTAATTTTCTAAATTTTTTAGGGGCCCCGCAGACCAGATAGAATGGCCTCACAGGCCATATTTTGGCCACCCCTGTGTTAAGTGGACCATCTTTGACTTTCTTATCTTTGAATGACCTTTGTAGATTCTAATTTAAGATCTGATCACATATTTTGAGGTTCTCTGACTCTTTCTTTCTGCCTTGGGTTTTAGATACCAGTACTCTAGCATGGATGAGCTGGCTGAAATGCTGCCTGCTGTTCTAACACACCTGAGGTAAGTCTGTAGTGGAACTCAGAATTACTTGTTTGGTTACTGCATGTGCACCCATGGAGGATCTGCTGCAATCAGTGGTTGCCCTAAAGAGGCTTGTCCAACTCGTAGCTCACACAGCCTCAGCTGGGGTGTACTTCTTTTGGAAAACATGTTCTACTGGCAGTTGCAGTTGATGTCCCATAGCAGAGTAAAAGGGGAAATGAACTGTGGCCAATCTGAAGAGTGAGGCTTGAGGAGGGTGGCCAACCTGCACCATAGGTGCCAAAAGTGACACAGGCAGCCTCTGTGTGTGGTATGTCATGGATTGGGGAGGAAACAGGAAGCACAGTGGTATACAGGGTGGGGAGCAGAAAGCAGAGCAGCAGGTCAGGCTAGGAGCATTGGACAGGGAGTGGAAAGCAGAGCAGCAAATTGGTTGGGGAACAGAAATCAAAGTAGCAGATTGGACAGGGGAAAGGGATCAGAAGGTACAGGGTTAATTTGTGGCTTGTCTGCCAAAAAGCTTGGCATCAGCATTTCTCAACCTGTGGGTCACAACCCAAAACTGAGTTGCAAAACCATATGAAAGGGTCATGAGCAAACTTTAAAAATGGATTCTCCTTTAAAGGAGAAAAACATGGGAAATTGTGGCTTTTCCCTTGCAGGCTGTCAGAGCTTCAGCCTGCAAGGGGCCGTTAGCCCCCCTCCCTCACTCTCTAGGGGGCTGGCGCCTGGGTATGGGGGGCAGTGGGTTGGGAATTGAGGGGCACTGGGTCGGGACTGGCCACTGATGTTTACAAATGGGTCCTCATACAAAAAGTTTGAGAGCCACTGGACTAGAGAACTCACAAGTACTTGGGATTTGAGCTTAAATTAACCCTGCTGATTCTGAAGTGTCTGTATTTCAGCCTGAAAAGCATCATTGGAATTGGAGTTGGAGCTGGTGCATACATCCTCAGCAGATTTGCAGTAAGTAGCTTTTCAGCTCCTTGTGGTGACTTCTTTGTCTTTCCATTCCCCTGTGACCACACAGCCCTTCTGCAGGGCCCAGACAGACGAGGAGAAAGCACAGCATGTCTCCAGATGGCCAAGTGAGAATGGCTTCAAGTTCCACAGGGCCTAAACAGAGAGGTTAAACAGCAAGAATTCCTCTGAAGCTTTACTAAATTCAGAGCCTCTCTGGGTAAGCCCCTCTGTATGAGAAGCCTTTATTTTTGGCTACTGAAGAGGTCATTTGAGTAAGGAACTGACCACTGGCACTTACAGGAGAAGAAATACAGTCACTGTACCTATCTGAAGGCTTGTCTGATGTCTTCTGTTCACAGTAGTCTGGCACTGATGGTGTGTCTTGGACAAAACAATTGACACGGTGATGGGCTTACTACAAACACAGAATGGAAGAAACTGACCCTTAGTTGCAGCCTCATTGCTGAATACATATTTTTTAACCAGCTCAGGGAAGGGACTATTCCTCTCGGTTGGAAACCAGTGGAGGTGGTTAGCTTTACTATTATGTTATAAATAAGACTGCTTCTGATTATTTGAGTATTTGTACCTATATGTAAAATTATTAAATAAAGCTTTAGTAACCCTTGGGTGAACATTTCAGGGTTATAAGTAAAAACAAAGGCAAAGTGCAAAGTTTACAGAAAAACTCACTTTAAGGCCCTAAACGAAGAAGGCTTTGAAATGAATATCATCTGCCACTTAGCACCTCTTATGGCCACCTCTCACCCTGTACAGAAGTTGGCATGTTGCTACTAGGGGTGCATCGATAGAGATTTTGAGGTCCAATATTGATAGCTGATATTTAAGGAGACATATCAGCTGATACCAATCCGATATCTGATGCAGCTGCCATCAGGTGGTAAGTCCTGTGTGGTGGAAGGCGAGGGAAGGGGCGTAGTGGAACTCAGATCAACACCCCCCCATGGTGAAGGAGGGGGTAGGGGCAGGCGCTGGCCAGCTGGGGTCGGGGTGGGGGTGTGCAGGACACAGGTGCAGCTTGTGCGGTGGGGGCAGCTCCTGCTGATGCTTGCACCCCAGGGGGGTGGGGGGCTGTGTGGCCCCAGCTCTGCGTGGAGCAGGGTAGGCTGCAGCTGCAGGATGGAGCTGCAGCCGGCACTGCATGTGGCTTTTCTTGCCAAGACCTGGGCTCAGAGTGGGCTCTGGTGGTGCTGGGAGGAGGTGGCAGCCACCCCAAATTTCACTGCAGCTCCCAGCCCCTTACTGTCACCCACCACAGCCCTAGCTGAAAACCCCACCTCCACCCAAGTGCTGGGAAAAGCTGGTGCTGCACCGGGCAGTAGTGTGGGGCTGGGAGCAGATCTGCAGTGAAATTTGGGCTGGCTGTAGCCTCCTCCCACCGCTGCCAGAGCCCACTCCGAGCCCAGCCCTTGGCAAGAAAAGCCCTGCACAGCTGCAGCTCACCCCTCGCGCAGATCCAGGGGCACACGCCCCTCCCCCACCCGGGTGCAAGCAGTGACGGGAGCTGTCCCCACCCCACAAGCCACGCTTCTGTCCCACACTCCCCCCCACCCCTCCCCTGCCCTTGCTGGACAGCCCCTGCCCCCTCCATCACCACAAGGGGTGTTGATCTGCCCTCCATGCCCCTTCCCTCACCCCTCCCTTTCTGACTTACCAGCTGGAGGCAGCTTTCCATGCTGCCGGCTCTGCTCCATGCTGCGCTGCGGCTGCATGCAGCACGGGCATTTATCAGCCAAATTATTGGCCCTGTCAGGTCAATATTCAATATAGACAATTTTCTTTATATCGGTACCAATCCGATATGGAACCAATATATTGGTGTACCTGTAGTGCTACCTATTTTGAAAATGGCTTCATTGCCAGCAACCTATACGTGAAACAGTCTTGCCCAGTGCAAAGGATCACTAGCTGGGGCAACCAGGGCACAGAGCAGTCCTGAGTGCTATTGTCCCTTGAACAGTTGGAAGTCTCTTTTGTGCCACTGTAGTTGGCAGCTCTTCCCTGCTGAGAGCAGTGGATTTTTTTATTAGTTTTATGTCTTTTTCTTACAGAATATTTGTTCAAATGGAATAGTGATGGAAACAATAGAATTCTATGAAAATTGGAATCTATAAAATTGAATAGAGAATAAAAAAGCTTATAGTTAAATTTCAGTCATCTTATAGATTGGCAGTTTATAATTCTCTATTAAAGTTCTCTAGAACTGTTCAAAACCCTACAGAAAGCTTACTGTTTCCCGTTAAATTTCATATCCCAGAAGTTGTCAACTGTATCGCCAGGGGTACTTGGGAAGGTCTGACAGGGTACACGCAGGTGGGTAGGGATGGAGCACTGCCACCCACCACCCTGAAGCGTTGCCTCCCAGGAGCAGGGGTAGGAGTGGGGCGAGGGCAGCGGCTCCCCTCTGCAAGCCGCACAGGTGCTGCCTGCCCGTCCAGACATGGGGGTGGTGGGGGAGTTTGCACACGGTGGCCACTGCCACCATCCACCACCCCATGCCAGCACCGAATACAAGACTCCCACCTCCTACCTGCTCCACCAGAAGGTTGAAAATCCCTGCCATATCCCATTCTCATGATAGGTAGCAGTAATGTTGTGGAATCTTGGCATAAGCCAAGATTAAATATTTAAATTAAATATTTAATTTAATCTTTGAAGAAAAAATCCAGTTTTTAAATCCTGCAATTCATATTTTAAAACAATATAAGCAGCTTTGCTGTGGTGAAAGACCAATAGTCCAAGCAGGCTGGGAAAGATATCGAAGCAGCAGATGGCTGCATTTGCTTCTTGCTACCAGTGATTTAAATTCTAACTTAATATTGGTCACAGGTATGAGGGGCATGTCTGGCTGCCGTATAAAATATACTTATTAAATGGTTTTAACATATTGTAGTCTCTTCCAGTCAGAGACATACACACTAGCAGAGCAGTGTAGACATTGTGCATGTACTGCCTGCTGTCCCCATGCCTGATTTAAATCCATTTCACTTCTTCTAACTGTTCTACAATGAAGAAATTTAGGTCTCTGTTGAAGACTGTGATTACTGATCACACATTGTGGTGAACATGCACCCTCTGGAATTCAGTATGGAAGACAGTACCTGGGTAGATTTGGAATTTGGCTCCCCCTGCTGGAATTTACATGGGAATTGCATATCGGGCTTAATTTGTTTGAAAGTCTAGTGCTTGCAGACACTGACGCAATGCTCCAAAATAAACAAGTTTAAATGTCATAAACCTGTTTAAGTTAATTAGGATTAAACCCCATGGCATGTACAGGGTCCCCTTCTGCTTTGGGCCTGCAGTCACAGGAAGTGGAATGATGCAATGTCAAGAACTGGGTTTCTCTTCTAGTTTTGTTTCTGGCTTCCAGGCTTGACTTTCAGAAGGTTACTACATATTTCTGTGTTTCAGTTTCCCCTCAGCTAAATGAGGCAAAGCTACTGCTTAGCTTTGAGAGAGGTGCTGAGGAATACTGATCATGACCATCCCACACAGGTTTTCAGTTACAGTTTTATTTCTTATTTTGTTGCATCTTCATTTCACGAGTTTCCTTGCCTTCAGACCTATTTTTTCGCTCCCTGACTTAAAAATTCCTCGTACACTGCTCAGTATGCACATGCTGTCTCGTTTCAGCTTAATCACCCAGACTTGGTGGAAGGGATTGTGCTTATTAATATTGATCCATGTGCAAAAGGCTGGATTGACTGGGCAGTAGCCAAGGTGAGACGCTTCTTTCTCTAAGTGTACCCTCCTTGTAGTGCCTGAAGGGGGATGTGTAGAACACAAAGAAAATAGACCTGTCAGGAAGTTTGTCAGATTGTAGACTGCAGTCCCTCGTGCTGCTACCTTGCAGCTTCCGTGGAGGCCAAGTTTGCTACTGTTCACATGATCAGGCAGGATAGGTTTGGTCACACATAAATGGGAAAGCATGGAATACAACAGGAAGCAAGGTAGTTATTCAGCAGTTAGCTTTCCTTTGGGTTAGTGCTGCACTCAAGGTCTTGTGTGGCAGGAGGGATATGCAACATCTCTTTTGACCATGGTATTAGTCTGCAGTTGCTGGGGTTTTTTTTAAAGATCTAGCCTTCTCCAGACAGCTATATTCTGTGTACTCCTCTTACATGAACCAAACTTCTCTCAAATTTTTGGTATATCATTTCCCATCCTTTACAGCTAGTTCTGCATTTTATTATTTCACTGTGTTTACTTTTCAAGATTTATGTAGATATTTGTAGCAAAATAGCTTGAAATGGCTTTGTTTCCTCTTTAGCTTTCAGGCTGGACAACCAACATAGTGGACATAGTCTTGGCTCACCATTTTGGTCATGTAAGTTTTTTTTTTTTTTTTTACTACAGAGTTGCCAGTACTAGTGAAATGTATGCTTTGTCCTTTGTACTTGTATCTACTCCTCCAAAGAGGGGGTTACCACAGACCAGGCCTAGCTTCTCAACTGGACAACCCTGCAACTAAGACTTTGTGCCCTTGGCATCTATCCACATCCTATCATCTGCCCTGCTGATTTAGTCCATTCCCTAGATCAGGGAAGGAAATGAAATGAAAATTCCACTCTCTCGTAAACATCCCTAATGCCTTGCTTGCATCTAAGAAGCAATTACCACATACAGATGCCAGTCTCACAGCTGAAATTTTGTCTGCATTTAGGAACTGGCGGAGAAGCAGCAGTTTATTGGCCACCAATGCAAATTTGAGCCTTAAAGACAAAAATCTCATCTTCCATCTTTCTGTGATTTCCAGTGCAAAACAAGTCTCCACTGGCTTCTGGCAAAAGCAGAAAAAATATAATGTTCAGTTCTCTCCCTGCTTCTTACTATGAAACCTTTACGTTCCAGGAATTTACCTAAGGAACATCTCTGAATTTGGGTGGAGTTAGGAAGTTTTCTTGTTTTAGCCTATAACAGGGTCCAGCCCCTTAGGGGTGGCCACGCATCTCCTGCCCTGCTCTGGGTCTCTAGGTATTCTCCCCTTTTTCCCCACCTGCTGTATCTTTGTTGGAATAGTGATTGCAAAAAGGGAGGTTGCCCCAGAGTCCCAAAGCAAGCCCTCTGTGGCACTGCATCCAGCAGGGCCCCCTCAGACCCCACTCGAGCTAAGTGGGCCATGGGCCCTCCTGGCTAGTCTATGCCCCAGGGCATCTGTTGCTTTATGGGCTTTGTGACCTCCAGCCACCCCCATAGTTAAATCCATGCCTCACAGCTGTTACCAGTTAATATTTAGGTGGAGCACTTTGTTCCCCAGTCAGTGTCCAGTCACTTCAGGACCCCACACTCTTGTTGAAGCCTTAGCCATCTCAGCCTCTGCTCCTTTTCTTTTGCTTGTTCCCTTTAGCCTAGGCCTAGTGTACTGTACCTGGCTTCTGCGCTCCAACCCCTGTCTTGCTGTATCAGACTCTGGGCCTCTGACCCTAACTCTGACCTCCTTAGGCACTGGCCCCTAGCCATGTCTCTACCCTTCTTAGGCTCCAGCCCTAGCCTTCTTGGCTTCAGGCGACCTTTCTTCTCCCTATCCCTTTTGCCTAGGTTTTGGCCCTCTCAGCCTCTGCCTGCCTTCACCTTGAGCCCAGCCCCTCAATCACCACTGTGGTTTGAGCCCCTGTCCCTGGGCAGGTGCAAGCCCTTGTGCTCCCTGCACTGTGATCTCTGACCTCCACTACCAGTCATGAGCCGGCCCACTGGTGAATCAAACAAACAATATAAGCAGTCTGGCTATAACTAAAACTCTCAACTCACTGTCTGTATACCAAAACCCTGGGTCCTAGTCCTCTGTATACCATCCTGGGTCCTAGTCCTCTGCCAGCCCACATCTCCTTATTTTCTGTTTCTAGACATAGCACGATTGCAGCCAGTCACCCAGCAACAGCCGTCTTGCTGCAAAGCTGTTCTGCGTGCAGGGACAGACAGTTTGCTTGGCTCAAGCCCTGGGCTTATATAGCTCTCAAGCCCTGCCCTTTCCAGTCAGGTGGCCCTCCAGTCACCCACAGGGCTTTACAATTAGGACCTGATGGCTAACTCCTGGGCAGCTTGCAACTGCTGCTCTGACTGCTTTAGCAGTTTTATCTGCCTGTAGCAGGGATCTGCCCAACTTCCTATTGCAGAGCAACTAGCCCTACAATAGGTACTCATATCCTCTGGTTTTTCCCCTGGCTGCCTCTTCTCCTGCAGCCAGCTCAACAAGGGCAATGTTTCTGCCACCTGGGAAACCTCCCTGTTGCTGCTTCTCCCCTTAAAGTAACAGGAGCCTCTGGCTCCCTGTTACACAGCTAAATCACTTGGCTTTCCTATCACTTATTTCTTTGGCTTGTTTCTTGGCTTTCCATCGCTTGTTTCCTTCAGAAATGGAGTGATCGGGGCAAGTTCTGAAAATAAATGTCCTGGTAAATAAAGGTATTCTAAAACAGCATTCTGATGGAGGTTCTTGTATCCAGATTTTTTCCTTCTGGTCTCTGGCATTAGAAAACAATCTCTTGATTCCAGGCATGACTACTTTAACAGCTGTTCGGTAAATGGAAAGTTGCTATAATATTTCTCTTTTTGGACTAACAAGCTGCTGTAGATAGGAGTGGTAAGTTGGGTTGGGCTTTAAGACCCGCCCAAGGCCATAGAAGTTGTTTAGCCAGTGATTAAAGTTGCCCCAAAACTCAACATGTTGTTGGCTTACCAAGGGAGTCTCAGATAATCATGTGCTTTGTGCATGCTTGCCATGGCATTTCTCCGGACAGATATACTGAGGGACAAGTGGAGGTATTTGTGTAATCCAGAGGTATTAGGGTGACAGTGAAATAACATGAACCAACTGAGAGGGAGTTTGCCTGAGGACCTGCTGTGAGGAGAGGAAAGGAGCAGCTCAGCAGTGGGACTCTGCCATAAGAAGGCTTTTCTGGGAGTTGGTGGTCTGAAGACCAGAAATTCTAGGTGCCTGATCTGTGGTGTCTGTGCAGTTGACATGTTCTTGTTATGGAGTGACTAATTGACAGGCTTTGTGCTTGTAGCTCTGTGTTGAGTGCTTTTCTTAAGCTGGGGCTGGTCTAGCTAATTGAGAGGTAGAGCCAAGTAAGACCAGATTAGGCAGCGTTATAAAAGGCAGCCTCTTGCGAACAGAGGAGCAGCTAATAGAGACTAGGTTTTCCTGGAAGTTCACCACAAGAGCAGAGCTGGTTTACAGGAAAATGGTGAGAACTTCCCCCTACCTCCCTCATTAATGCCTCCCCCCCAGTCACCAGTACTGCTGCCCTGCCACAAAGGGGCTCTGTCCAACCAGCCAGAGAGCTGGGCAGGACGTCTGTCTGTGGCAGGAACTACTGGCTGCAGTCCCATGGAACCAAAGTGGAGGGGGAAGGAGCCCATGATGGGTAGCCAGCGAATGCTGGCACAGGGGTTCTGGCGCTGTGCATCTACCACAGGACTCATCCGTGGCCTGACATGCAACTGGCTGTGTGCAGGCGAGACTCAGCCTGAGCCCTCCCGTGCTAACCTCTACAGGCTGCTGGCTCCAGCCCAGGGCTTTTTGCATGCTCTGCCTTGCCCCACCCTGCCCCCCTGGGTGGGGGCAGGTACTGCTGCTGGCCCCCCCCACACACACACACACAGAATCATAGGCATCCCACTATGCCCCACCAAGGCCCCCTCCACCTACCTCAGCATTGTGTGAGGCCCTGAGCAACATCCCAGACCTGCACTCTTACCTGTGGTTCATGGCACCCATTTGTGTGCGTGTGGTGTCCCTTTGCCCTCCTTGGGCAGTTGCCCAACATTGCCCACACCTAAGGCCGGCTCTGCATAGGAGGGTCCCAGGGGACAGGGGGCTGTGTGTGGGTATGCACTGCACGTGCACAGATTTTATTGTTTGTTTTGTTTTCTACAACATAGGTGTCCTCTAGAGCAGCAGTTCTTAAATGGGGGTCTGTGGCCCCCTGGGGGGCTGTGAACAGGTTTCAAGGGGGTCAGCCCAGTTCGGCGTGGCGCAGGGGGGAGCCGCCTCATACCCCTGGGGCTGAGGTGAGTCCCAAGGAAGGGGCAGGGGTGGGCCCAGGTCCACCCCACCTAGGCCCACAGCCTCCATCTTGCAGGCAGCGCTGTGGGCGAGGCTCCACGCTGCTGCTGCTCAGGTGATTAGGGCCTCAGGCTCCCTGCCACTGAGCCCCACCTGCTGCACCTGGGCTCTGTGTGTGGGCTTGGGGAGTCTGACAGTTGTTCTGACACAGATGGGCCATGGAGTTTTTAAAGCATTCTAGGGGAAGCCTCGGGAAGAAAACGGTTGAGAACCCCTGCTCTAGGTAGCATAAGAGGCATAAATAGAGATGGGATCAGCAGTTGTTACTTGCACAGGATGTACTGTGTTTGTGTTCCTCCCAGGGAGTCTAGAAACATTTCATTTGCACTGAGAGTAAGCTGGTGTCCCATCCTGGAGGAAAAGGCTGAAGAGCTGGAAACACAGCTGTCTATGCTACATACTATCAGGGAAAATGAAGAATTCTTGGATAGAAGTCATGAGAAGCTGGCAAAGGAGAGGCCAAAGAGAAAAGAAGTATCAGCCTGTGCCTGCCAGAAGGTGAGGTCCCCTGAATTCAAAAGGAACAGATTGATTCAGGCACTCTGCAGTATTGCAGCTGGAAAAAAAGCAGAAGTGAAGACACTGGCAGGCAAGGATTAGAGGGCCCAGGAGTCTAAAAGGAAAGAAGTGCAGGGCCCCAGGGATGGGAGGGCTCTAAGACCACTTCACCAAGAAGGAAGAAGAGAGAGGGGTGGTGGTTGGTGACTCCTTTCTGCAGAGGACATAATTACCAATTTGTCACCTGGATTTGGGGTCCCAGGTATGCTCTTTGCCTGGAGTCCATATTCAAGATGTCACAGAAAAATTTGCCAGGAATTCCTCTTTCTGCTTCCCTGGACACTGAGCAGGAAGATTAAGTAGCTTGGAACACAAATGGTATTCTCATCAGTCCTCCCAGTTCAAAGTAAGGGCCCAGGCAGGCACCATCACATCATGAAAGTGTTGTCAACATGAAGGCTTTGGATCCTTTGACAATGGGCAGATGTTCTGGGGAGGAAGACAGCTACCAAGAGATGGGTACTAATTGGCCCAGAACTGGAAAAAGCATCTTTGGGCATCATGTGGCCAACCTAGTAAGAAGGGCTTTAACTAGATTCCATGGGGGATGGTGAAAAAATCCCTCCAGCAGCAAAGCAAAAAATCCAGAGAGGAGAGGACCAGAAAAGCTGAGCTCAGGGGAAGGGCCACAGAGCCACTGGACAGCAGTAAGAAATGCAAAAGAGAAACAAGTAGGTCTAAGTACAAAACATGCCCAATATATGCAAACATGAGAAGTATGGGAAACAAACAAGATGAGCTGGAAGTCGCAGCCTGTGAAAAGAACTATGACCTGATTGGTATAACAGACTTTGTTGGACAATTGTTATGACTGAAAGTTCAACATTAAAAGGTACATTGTGATTTGGAAGGACAGGATTTGGAGGAAGAATGGTGGTGGTGTTATATACCACAAAAATGCAAACACTTGTTCCCTGATTCAGGAGGAAGAAGGTAAAATATCAGAATGTATTTGGGTGACGATAAAAAAGAAAGGTATATAATATATAATGGTGGGGGATTGTTATAGACAACCAAGTCAGGAAAAAGAGATAGATGAGGAGCTCTTCAAGGAGGTGACAGCTATCCAAAAGTTGTGCAATGGTATTAGATTGTATTAATACAGTATGTCAGGTATTTGCTGGAAGAATTATACAGCAAACATAAAATATTGAGCAAGTTCGTGACTCATGTGGAGGACACCTTTAAAATTCAGGAAGTTGAGGGTACAACTAGGGAACCATCTATCTTGAATCTTGTCTTGACTAATAGGGAAGAATTGTTTGGAGGATATAAAGGTGTCATGGATTTTGCCCATTTCTTGGAAAGCTCTGCCTCTGGACTCACAAAGACAATGGCTTATTTAGTTTTTCTCCAGTAGTATGGCTTTGAAGCCAGCACTGGTGTGCTTTCGTAAGCGGCAAGGAGCTTGAGACATTTGCTCTTCTTTATCCCTAGCTTTCCCAGAAATTCATAGCACCCCTCTCAGAAATCTTCTTTTCACCTTCCAAGAGGGGGAGAAGGGGTAGAGGCAGAGTGCCAGTGTCCCAAACAGCACCACAAACAGTTTCACTCCAGCAACCTTTATTGTGCCGTTCCAGTTCTCTGTCCTTACTTGGACTCCATCCACTCCTTTCTCCCAGGAACAACATTCTCTACTCAAGTCAGCAGGGCCTGATAAATTTCATCCTAGGGTACTGAAGGAACTAGCAGAAGAGATCTCTGAACCCTAGGCGATAAAATTTATGAAGTCATGGGAAACAGGTAAGGTAGCAGAGGTCTGGGAAGAAAGCCAATGTAGTGCTCCTCTTTAAAAAAAAAAAAAAGGCACAAGGGAGGACCTGGAGAATTAAGAGCAGTTAGCCTTGCCTTGATACCTAGGAAGTTACTGAAGCATATCATAAGGAAGTTTACTTGCAAGCATCTGGAGAAGGAAGGGCTGATCACAAGCAGCCAACGTGGATTTACTAAGAAAAAATCATGCCAAACAACCTTGATCATCTTGTTTGACAAACTAGCTAGGTGGATGAAAGGTAGGCAGTGTATATAGTGTATCACTGTAGCTGGATTTAAGTACAGCTTTTGACAGTCCCACATGACCTTCTCATAAGCAAATTGGAGAAATGTGGGCTAGAGAAAGCTACTGCATTTACCTGAATACAGGATGAGGGGTTTTTGCCCCCAACTAGCATGGGAGGAAAAGCCCCTCCTCTTATATTTGCATATGAAATGAAGGAGATGCAGGCAGCTGCTGCAACTGACTGGCTCTGAGCCCAGGTTGGGGCCAGAGCCGCCTCCTCTCCCCTCCTCCTTCCCGTCAGGAGCAGCTTGGCTCCAACTTGGCCTGGAGTCTCTCCCGGCACAGAGCATATGAAAAATTTCATCCCAGGGTACTGAAGGAACTAGCAGAGGAGTTCTTCCCAAGGAGTCGTCCTTCCTCTGTCAAGCTGATCATCAGTGCAGCCTGAGCAGCATCTGACAATAAAGTTGAGTTGGGGGCGGGGGGAAGAGGCAGAGACTGAAGAGAACCACAGGGGGGCAGAGACTGGGAAGCAGGGGGAAGGGCAAAGGCTGTGGAGAGCTGGGGTGGGCAGGTGCAGGTGGAGCAGGAAGGCCGCAGGGGTCAGAAGCAGGTTGGGGCAGAGGGCAAGGGGGACACCTGACAACCCTCCCCTCCCCCCCAGCTACCACTTTCCCTGCTGTAGCAGTGGGGGTGGGAATTCAAAACAACCCTCCAATACTTAGATTTTGTACCTGGACAATTGTAACAAATTTATACATTGTCCATATATGAAATCTAATTACTGAGGAGTCATCTTATCTTCAGTCATCTTGTATTTGAGTAAATAACATACTACAAGATGGACTGACAACTGACTCAATAGCTGCAATCAAGGGGCAATTATAAACAAATCCATGTCAAAATAGCAGAAGGTTTTGAGTGGAGCTCCGAAGAGGTCTGTCTTGGGCCCATGTTTATTAACAATTTGAATGTTGTAATGGAGAGATTCTCGAGTATATTTGTAGGTGACAAGAAACTGGGAAGGAACACACTGAGCTCAGAAGCAGAATTCAGAAGAATCCTGACAAATTGGAAAGCAGTGTTAGAGCTAACAAGATGAAGTTCACTGCCAGTCTTTTCAGTGTAACCCAGAACTTAATGCAGATCTGTGCATTTTGGTTGTTGGGGATGGGATGGTGGGTGAATGATTTATGTGGGATTTGTACACTGTTGCATATTCAACAAAGTTAATTTCCCAGGTAGGATTTTTAAATGTTTAACAAAATGTTGTTTTGTGCCTTTTTTAACTGTATCCTTTCTCCATAGGAGGAACTGCAGGCAAATCTGGACCTTATTCAGACATACACACTTCACATTGCACAGGACATTAACCAAGATAACCTTCAGCTGTTTCTTAATTCATATAACAGGTACAGAACTCTATTTTGCCTGTGTGTACACAGCCAGTTTTACAGTTACTGCACCCCCTAGGTGCACAAGGCACAGGAGACAGTCCCAAGACAAGGAAGTACTCATCTAATATGTACAGCCTTCCACCTGCTGTACTCTGAAGCATCTCATAATGACTCCTACCACCATAGGTCTAGTTTCCTTAGCCTTTATTTATCTGCAGCTGAGCTGTGTTCTATCCCTGGATCAGTAAACAAAGCCAGCTCAGAAGAGTGCTGTTTCTATTTAAATACAGTGTCTCAGTAGCCTTTTGCCTAGTCCTTGGGACAAAAGTGCTAACATTATACCTTGAGTCTCCTTCCTGTTCTCCACAGCTTATGACTTGAAAATGCAAATCAATGTTTTCTCTTTGCTCTGCTGAATAAACTGGGTGGCAGTAGTAGACTGTTCCTTTTTGAACCAGGCCTATGTTGTTACTAAAGCCTGGAGAGACCATTTTCTGATTTGGTGCTAACCCTGAGCAGTAGGCCCTGCCTGTGGTTTAAAGCATTCTGCTAGGTTTTACCATCAGAATCCTCTTGGGAGATGTTAGTCACTTTTTTATACAGACCTCAACTGGGAGATAGCTGGGTCATCTCCTTCCACAGCCCCTCTTCCAGAGAACTGCCCTTTTACCATGGCAGGGTTCCCTGTGTAGTGTGATGGAAAATTGTTCTGTTTCGTCTTCCAGTCGTAGAGACCTGGAAATTGAGAGACCAGTTTTGGGCATCAATGAAAACACAGCAAAAACACTCAAGTAAGTTGCTCTGCATCAGTCTTTCTATGCGTCTTAAACAAACACCCCAACAACAAAACATTGTTTAAAAATGTATGTCTGCTTTCTAAATGTAACTTGACTTTTTTCAAGAAAAACATCAAAAAACACTTGCTGAATCCAAATATTCTGATTCCAGTTGAACAGAATGATTTTGTTTGATATGTAACAATTTTTTTTCTATTTATGTGAGGGGGGGAAAATGAAAAATAGTTTAATTCAAGTGAACTTGAAATGCTTTTTTTCCTAATAAAACAAAAATCAGTTGTTTGTTTACCTCTAGCAAGGGCTGAGGTCTGTAGAGAAGAATGGCAGGGAGCATGGAGATCTTCACAGTAGCCCACTGGGGAGAGAAGGCAGCTGCAGGGAATGTTCAAGGCAAGGAGCAGGATTTTTTTCCAGGGACAGGTAGATATGGAGAACAGAGAGGAACCCTGTGGCAGCCTGAGTGAGCTGAAAGCAGGATGTTGTAGAGCAGTGTTTCTCAACCCATGGGTCACAAGGAAAAATGCAAGGGTCATGAGCAAACTTTAAAAATGGATCAACAAACTTTAAAAACACTGAGGAGCTGGGGCCTAGGGGCAGCAGGCTGGTAGTGAGGAGTACTGACTTGGGATTGGCCACTGATGTTTATAAATTGATCCTGGTACAAAAAATGTTGAGAACCACTGCTGTAGAGGAATGTAAAAATTAAATCATGGGTGGTCAGAGGAGGTCAGTAGCTAAGGGAGGATCATGTCCAAGAAGTAGAACTAACTGTACTGATTCACACTTCCCTCAGCATTCAGATGTGTACAGACCCCTAAGATCTGCCAAGGGGTAGAACTGTTGTAGGCTTGAGTATTCTGTGAACTGTGAAACTGCAGATGATCGAGTCCAGAAAATGCTGTAGGCGTCTAGGGGCTGAACCCTATTAACTTCAATGGAAAACTTCACCACCACCACTACTGTAAGCAAGAAGAGAATCCAACCCAGACAATACCCACCTACTTAAGTGCTACAGGCAGAAGCTCTAGTTCCCCCTTTTGCTGCCCATACTTCACAGGAAGAAACTTAATATGTTTTTCTCCTATGACAATTTTCACAGAAACTGGAAATTTGGTGGGTCCCCTATGAAAAAGCTGGTCCCAGCAAAAAAGCACAGGGACCGTAAAAAAGCTGTAAAATGGCCAGCAAGTAGGGAAGGGATCTGAAAACAGAAGTAGGAAGCCTTGGTATCCTGAAGCGAAGAGGGCAGTTTTCATGGTGCAACACGGTAGCTGCCCCACCTCCCCAATTAGCTGAGGGGCCCCAGAAGTCCCACCTCTCCCTGGAGATTGACAGATGGCCATCTGTCAATCTCCAGGGAGGGGTGGGACTTCTGAGGTCTCTTGGCCAGAGGCAAAGGGGAGACCCCCTGCACTCTACTGCAAAAATGGCGACCAGCACTGCACTCAGACCACAAAAATCAGGGGACATCACTGACAAATTACTAGGTCCCTTTGAAGCTACAAAATGTGACCTCTTGTCTGATAAGTTTGTCATTAAATTAATATTCCAGAATCTGGACTTTCAGAAGCAGCCCTTTTTAGCAGCCTTTGGTTGTGAACAAAGCATACCAAACTCAAATTACACACAGACCCATCATACCCAACTGCAGTATCCTCATTAAAGAGCTATCAGGATTCATAGAAACCACCCTGAAATGACCTGTCACTCAAACACAGTTTTCTACAAGCCAACAGACTTGCTCAACAAGGTCCAGAACATTAACCACCTCCCTAAGAAAGCTGTACCTGGAACTTTCAGTGTCACCAGCCTGTAGATATCCCATACCAAGAAGACATAGTTGCCTGCATGAAATACTTATATGAACATTTGGTACACAGATTTGCAACAAGTTGCACAATGTATCCACTTCATCCTCACTCAACTTCACTTTCATCAGTCAACACTTCCTCCAAAACAGGCACAGTTATGGGTACAAATATGGCCCCTCCAAATGCCAACTTCATGAGCCACCTGGAGAAGGAATTTTTAGAAAACTGCTCCATTAAACCTGCACTTTACCTGCATTACATATTATATATTCATTTTTAGGGGCCCCAGGGGCCAGGTAGAATGCTTGTTGGGCTGTATCTTGCCCACCCCTGATCTACGTACAGGATGGCATCCTACAAACCATTATATACAAAAAGCCACAGACCTCATACTTACATCCACAAAACCAGCAATCATCCCAAACTTACTAAAAAAATGGTAATCTACAGTAAAGCCCTCAGATACCACCACAACTGCTCTGAGGAAAGTACAGGTTTCCCTTGCTTTATGCTGTACATGTGTTCCTGGAAAACAGTGCATAACTCAAGTTTGCATAAAGGGAACTCACTTTACAATGTAACAAATAGGGATATGTTCCAAGACCACGACAGTACTGACCCTCAGACCCATTTCTACCACTTTTACAAGACAGTTTTGGTACTCACCAACAGCAGACAGTACACACAAGCACAGGGTGGTGGTGAATGTTACCACACTAGGGATGGCAACTACAGAAACACGTGTCACAGACAATGAGCGAGGAGCACAGATCCACACAGGAGACTGTATTTTGGTGTACATCACTCCCACAACGCACCACACAAGGCAGCTGACTGCGGGCTTCTACCACACCGATCACCTAAGAGTGAATTTGCCTCGCATATAACAAATTTTTGGTATAAAAAGGTCGTCGCATAAGAGCAAATTTGCACGTACAGAACCCGCATAAAGCAAGAGAAACCTGTACTCATGATACCCATTTTGCCATCCTGAAATCTGACTTTATACAAGGACACACCGACAGAGAAATAGAGTTCATCTTTGAAAGAGCCATCTAAGTACCCCGCAGGAACCTGTTACAATACAAAAAGACCACACATTCCTGGTGGTCACCAGCCATGTCACACTTGAACTAACAAGAATCATCATCAACCCATTATAACCTATACTCTACTCAATAAAGATCAGACCTTGAGAGAGAGATTCCCAGGTCCTCCATTCCTAGCTTTTAAATATCCCCTTAACTTCAACTCATCATTAGAAGCAAACATTCCACTGTTCAACAGACATCAAATGGGACACAGCCTTGCATAACAATAGATGCCAAACCTGTCAACACATCTCTCATGCTACAATAATCAGTGCCATCCAATAGCAGACCCATCAGAATCCATAGATCCTATACATTCTTAACCCAAAATATTGTATATATCATCCAGTGTACTAGATCCCCATGTGCAGGGAATCCCTGGGGGTGGGGGGTGAATTCCGATAGTCAATTTTCTTTAAATCAGTGACAATCCAATATCAGACTGATGTATCAATGCACCTCTACTCCAAGGAATACATTTCTCTTTTGGTTTTTGCCTAGATGCCCAGCCTTGCTAGTGGTTGGTGACAGCTCACCTGCTGTGGAAGCTGTGGTAAGTGTATATGGCCTCTTTTACTCAGAGTTCTCCCAATATCCCAGTGAGCAGTTGGCAAAGCCACCTTATTCAGTGAACCATGGTACCAACTGATATTCTAGGGTCATCCAGAGCCTTTTCACAAGAAATGCTTGTTCTTTGTCAAAGCCAATGCTTCTGCCTGTTTCCCGAAGCCCTGTGGTCTTCCAGGGGAAGTCAACTATATACTCTGGATGTCAAGAGTGTTATCAGTTAACCCTCTTGACCCTTGAGAGAATTAATGCTCTCTCAGAAACAGATATACAAGTCCTATCAGCTAGACCGCTAAGTGAAGAAGCTACTTGTTCACTTCTGATAGGAACTGACTAAAGTCCTTATACCTGAACATCTTAGAGCTTGCTCCGTTAAGGCCATTATTCTTTCAAGGACCAGGTGTCTGCAGGGTGCTATCCCTTGAGATCTGTAAGACTGGTGTGTGGACTTCTGGTTCACATGATCATGAATTACTGTTCCTTTGGTACTGTATCAAGACCAGCTGGGAATTTCAGGCTGGCAGAGCTCCTCAGCCTTCCTCTTTGGACAAATGTTTGTAAGCTGAATACAAGCTTTCTGGTCACAGACTCTGATGCAGGAGAGGGAGCTATTTGCCTTCAGGCCTGACTTGGCCTCTGCAAACCCACACTAACCTTTTCTTCTCCACCCTGTTTTGAGGACAGCTCTAAATAGGGTTTGTGCAGCATAGAGGAGCTGAGAGATGGTGGGGAGAGTGGGGGTAGGCATGTCTCTTGTCCCCGAGTCATCAAGTGTGAGCAGGCCTGGGACTCTGTGGTAGCACTATGTAAACAATAGGAATTACTGGAGGAATAGCCTCACTGCTGTTTTAAGAAAGCTTGCAAAAACCTGGGAAATTCCAAGTACCCTGAAGAAAGCCATTAGATCCTTGCGAAGCTCATCCTGGCCACTCTATTTTCTGTTTTTTTCCCCCCAGTTAAAAACCTGCCCTCTTCCAAAACAAAATAACAGAGTCCAGTTCCTTGATTTTGCTACTGTGAACCTGGGATAAACTCTCCAAAAAGTCCAGTTACTTTTCAGTCTATAGCAGAGGAGGCATGCTGTCAGACCTCAGCTTTCCTGGCTGTGACAAAGCACGAAATAATCTGGGTCCCAGCTCCTGGACTTCATTATAACTCGTTCATCCAATTTAGCTGTTTCACAAGATACTCTTTTACTGCCTTACACTACATGCTCTCCTTACCCACTCTTCTGAACTCAACTGGCCTAAAGAAATATATTTGAGTTGGTGAACTGGGCCGATCAAGATCCAGACTATGATTTCCCCCTCCATGTCATTGTGCAACAACCTTTCCCACTCAGACTCTGCTGCTGCAACAAAGGGCTTCCCAAATATTTTAGAGCGAAAACTATGCTGTAGCAGTCTCATGGACACCCGCCTTCCCAGCCACAGCCCATTCTCACAGTTCTGTAATGTTCTCCTTATGGCAAAGTGACACAGAAGCATGTTTAAAGATCAGGTTGAGGAGTTTGTCCTTGTAAGAAGTTATTCTAGTGGTCTTCTGCTGCTTTTCATTCATTCAATCTGCCCTTCTTTTTTACCATTCTGCACCTGCTACCTTGTCATCTGATTCATTCTTCTCCCTTCCACGAAGGAAGAGGAATATACTAGTGGCTATTTGCTTATCTGGATGGTTCTGGTGCTGAAGGTGGTTGCTGCTCTGTATTTGACACTTTGGATGTCATCTGATCTTCCCTTTTGCCCTTCAGGTTGAATGCAACTCACGGCTGGACCCAACCAAGACTACACTCTTAAAGGTAAGCAGCAGCTCTAGAGTTGTTACAGATGTCTTAGAAATGTTATCTGTGCTAAAAGCCCATCTTAAAGATTAATCTCCTTCTATGAATCTAACATTCAGAGGGGTCTAGATAGGTATTCTGGACTGTAGGCTTTCTGGTGCCAAGATTATTCAGAGTAGGAGAGGGGAGCATGTGGTCAGGAAACTAGTTCCAATTCCCTGGTTTTCTAAACTGTATGCTTCTGGCCTTGATAAAAAATGGGTAGCCTAGGGGCTGCTTGAGTTTGTACCAAGGGCAAATGGTCTCCAGGGAGCCATCTAATAAGAAAGTTAGCAATTGCAGAGGTGGTCCAGTCACACCCTCCTCCTGTCCTACACTCTGCTCCAATTTCAGAGGGGGGCTTTCTTTGGACGCAATTTTATCACCTTTATACCAGCTCAGCATTCACCTCATCTCATCTGTCTATATCAAGACGACTTCTTAGCATGTCAGAAAGCTAAAATATGAAGGGGACACAGATAGGAAGAACTTGGTCCTGTTAGTGGAAAGAGTTGGGGTAGGGAAAGAGCTGCTCATTGAGGCCTAAAAATGACCTGGAGCAGCTCATTGGTAACAGAGATACACCCCCAAAAGTTACCAGCTCCAGTGTGTTCTCAGAGCCAAGCAGAGAGAGCTCACAGTGATGTACTACATGCTTTATGTGGGCTTCACCTCATTTTAAAGGTGGTAGTCTATTCCATTTTTGCTAGCCAGGCTCCCATCCAAGCAGCTATTAGTGGAATTGGGCTAGCACGAGGATTGGCTATACAGAATGATTCAAAATCCTTCTCTTCTCTCTTGCAGATGGCAGACTGTGGGGGGCTGCCTCAGGTAGTTCAGGTAAGAACTCATTTCCTGGTTGAGCAGATTAGAGTTGTCTTAAAACACATGCTTTATTCCACTTGCAGTAATGCCTTGTGTTTTTCTCTGCAGCCAGGGAAGCTGACAGAAGCCTTCAAGTATTTTGTTCAGGGAATGGGCTATAGTAAGTAACCAACAACTCCCCATTCTGGAGCAGGTTTGGTTTGAGGGAGCTCAGACTACCTGTGGATTGTGCTGAGCTCTTAAGGATACATAAGTCATCTTTGTATCATAGGAGCAGTGTCCCCCTCTCTTAGTATAGACCATACAGCTACTGAGCTCCATGGCTTTTGTCAAGAACGGAAAATGAGTGGTGTGAAAACACATGCTTGTTATATACCATAGTTTAACTACCAATTAAGCACTTGGTATAGATAAAGTGATCATCAGCTCTAGGGCCATCTATTTGTCCCAGTTTAGAAACAGTCTGGGTTCTAGTGGGGTAGTTGGTCCTTTGTGCTAGGTCCCAAAGGAAGTCCTTGAGAGAGCAGACTAGGCTGCCTCCTACCAATGTAATTTTGGTCCAGGGAGGGGGACAAGGCTTGCTGTGCAGTATGCTTTACAACAGTGGTGCTGCAAGACATGCACTACCCTGCATGTGCTGCTCTTCCCTCCTGGGACACAATTTGCTTCCTTACGAGTTTTCACTGTGCAGATGCCAGTGAAGCTTCAGAGCCAAACTCACCAATTGCCAGGCATTAGAGCTGCTTACTTCCCTAGACATCTAAAGAAATTGGCCCCCGTTATCCAATAGACCCTGGGCAGAGCATTGTCTTGATGTTAGGCTTATCCTGGCCTCAAATTACTCTCTTACCTTGTTCCCAGATGAGTAGGTCAGGTTGAAAGACAGTTTATTATGTAACCCCCATCCTTTCCTTTCCTTTGCCCTCATGACAAGATATTTAGGATAATTTGCAGACTTGTTGGAATGCAACTCTGGTTCATCTTAAACAGCATGCATACAGCCAGGAATACAGCGCAGCAGCTTGGGAGAGCAGCATCTGGCCAGTAAGATGTGGGAGGCAGGGTGCATGGGGAGGGGACAGGTTGAGGTCCCCACTGTGAGGGAGAGTGGGGGGCAGGGGCAGGTGCTACCCAGCCAGGACAGAGCAGCAGGCGGCTCATCTTGCAGGGAGGGGAAGGGCACATGTCAGCTACCAGCTGCTATGCGGCCCCCCCAGGAAGGGCATGGGTGGCATATGCCCTTTCCTGCCCCTGTCTTATGCATAGGATGAGCTGCAAGCTCGGGGCCAGGGGCTGTGCCAGACTCTTCCTGCCAGGGGGACTAGGCAAGAGCTGCGTTTCAGGTGGGTGGGTGTAGGGAGGGCTGAGCTGCACAGGGCAGGTGGCAGCAACAGTGCTGAGAGGGGTGCCTACTGGGTGGGGGGAGAGAACTATGGGGAAACATTTTGGGATGGCCATAGCTCTCCCCAGAATCCCCCAGTGCTGCCCCTGCTCAGGGCACTCTGCTGTGCTGCAGCTGAGCCTGCCCTGCCCCCACTTGCCCTGAGCACAGCCCCATCCCAGGAAGAAGCCGGGATAGTCCCTGGTCCCAAGCCTGCACACAAAATCTGGGGAGGCACATGCCCCCCACACCTCCCTCAGGGGTGTGCGCAGTAGTGGGGAGCCAAGTCCTGCCCCCCTCCAAACAAACCTCCCACGGCTCCATCCTGCTTCCGGCCCTGGGGTTGCATTCACTGTCCGAGCTGGGCATCACCTGCCTCTGCCCCACTCCCTCCCTCACCATGGGGGCCTTGATCTGCCCCCCACACACACACCTACCAGCAGGACACTGCTCTCCAAGCTGCCAGACTGCATTCCTGTAAATGGCTATCAGATTGATATCAGCCAACATGGCTGGTTAATAAATCGGCCATCAGTATTATCCAAGAAAATTTTTATCAGTGCACCCCTAAAAGAAGTTGGCTGGGCCTACAGTACTCTGGAGTTCTGCTGACATAGGCAGGCCAATATTCTCCTACAACACCTATCTCTGTAGCAGGACCAGGCCCCAGGGGTAGCCATGAGACCCCTGGTGGCCACGCAATTCCTGCTCCACTCTGGTTCCTCGGTGTACCCTCTCCTCTTCCCTGCCATGCCTTGATTGAATTGTTCAGTTGTAAAAAGCAGGGTGCCCCAGGGTCCCAGAGCAAGCCCTAGCCTGCTTTGGCCAGTGTACCCCTCCTATACCCAGCTGACCCTAGTCCTGTCCTTCAAGCACTAGATGGAGGGCCCTCTGGTATCCCAGGCCATCAGTTGCCTTAAGGGCTATTTGTGGCCTTCCACCCCTGTACCCATGCCCGTGCCTTGCTGTTGGTACTTTAGTTGTCCACTGGGCCTTCTGGCCCATCCAGAGGCCCACACTTTAGTCAGCCTGCAGGGCCTCTGGCCCTGGCAAGGCTTTCTTTTCTCTGGGCCCCTGGCCCTAACCCTCCCCAGGCTTTGGCCCTCTCATCTTAAGCCTACTCTGGTCTCAGCTCTCCGCTCTTTGGACCCCTGGGCCCTTGCAGAGCTACTGTAGTTCTATCCCATCTCTCAGCCTTCTAGGTCCCCAACCCCAAGCCAGCCTGCTTCTGCTACACCAGTCTTCTGCACTCAGGCTCCCTCACCTGGTCTGGACTGCTCCCACTGGTCTTAGCTCCCCTAGGCTCAACCTGCCCCAGCCCACAAGCCTCTGGCTAGGCTACCTGACCCTGGCCTTAACCCTTCTGGCCTTGGCCTAACACATCACACCAGCCTTACTCCTCTGGGTCTCTGACCCTCAGCTAGGCTGCCTGCTTCATAGTGCTGTGCCAGGCACTCCTGTGTGGCTTCCACCCCTCTCCCCACATCACCCCCCTGTCCAATCCAGTCCTCCAGTTCTTAATCAAAACACAAATGCAGGGCCACCAGCTATATAACAAACTCTCCCCACACTGGGTGACAACCAAGGATCCTGGTTTTCTCTGTTAAAAAGTCCGAAATGCTTTGATTTGGGGCGGGGAACTGTGCCAGCCTGCAAGGGGAAACCCATGGTTTCCTATGTTTTCCTCCTTTAAAGGAGAAAATCAGCATTTTTTCTGCAGCAAACAGAAAACCTGAATCCCTAGTCATAAATTCCCTGCAAGCTGTAAGTCTCCCTTAGTTCTTTACTCGCAGCTTTTGGAGACAGCCCAGGTGCTGGATATCCCATCTCCTGCAGCCATCTTACCCAGGAGCTCTTTTCCTTACTGTTTATAGATCCAGGCTGAATGCCTAGTCTCAGGCACAGGTCTTATGTGCCTCCTAACCCTCTTGTCAGGTGGCTCTCTAGCCACCCATAGGGACTGGGTGGTCCATTTTGGCCAACCTGTCCTTCTCTTCTGCAGCTTGGTTCAGCTACTCACAGCTTCTACTTCTGGGCTGCTTAGATGTTTGCCCATTAGCTGCTTATCTTCTAGCAGCCTCACACAGCAAGCTCCAGCTGATACTAGCCACCCAGCAAGTTTATCCTGCTGCAGTATCCCTTTAAAGTAACGGGAGCCTCTGGCTCTTTGTTAGTCCTCTCTACTTGCCAGGTAAGACTGGCCTGTGAAGATGTGTAATACACGGAGTGGCTGTTGTCTTTCATTAACCACAAGACTCAGCATGCTCTCAAAGCCTCGTTGGCTCCTACATAGACTGAGATTAGGGTTTTGTGGGCTTGAGTCAGATCTTACAGCAAGTACAGTCATTAAAGCAAACACTGCAAAGTAAGTGTTAGAGATCTCCTGGCAAAGCCTGGAGTGCTAAGGAATCGGTGAGAGAGGATGTTCTCTACTTCCGAGTGAACTGAGCTGTCCTCAGGAAGAGTTGTTCTCCCAACCTTTAGGAGTGACAGTTTTTTAAAAGGCTTCAGAGCTAAGAGCAATGGCCTTCCTGCCAGAAAAGATGACCGGGACGTACCTAGAAGCAATGACTGCAGCAGCCATCTCCACTGAGGGATCCTTCCTGTGCACTTCTGCCTCTAAACTTCTTAACTAAAACTGTCTGTGCTGCTGTAGTTATTGTCCCTACCTCACAGACATCAGCCATTTAGGAGGAGGGAAAGCTCTGTGCCACAAACCTGTAGCAGACCAGGAAATGATGCTCTAACCCATGTCAAGGCTTTAGTATCACTAAATGTGCTCCTTGGCCCCTTTCTCAAGGGAAGTAGAATCTGATGGCTGCAAACAAATGAGTGCAGTGTTTTATTAAGCTGCTCGGCTGTTTTGGAAGCCTAGCAAAGGATTTGAGCCATTAGAGACATAGGATATATTATTTATGTGATCTAATTCCTATCTTTCTAACTGGCAGAGCTGGGTAAAATTTTTCCCTGGTCTTATGTAATTTTGGGGTGATTTCTTCTCCATGAGGAGGCTTTTTAGAGGCTTTTGTGTACAAACATCAAAGCATTCACTGCAGTGTACAAGCCATAAGCCTGAGAGTAGAATGAAGTGCTGCTGGTTTGCAGATTTGACACACTAGAGCTATTCAACCACTACAGCAGATCCCAGTTGCACTGTAAAACTAATTGGTACTCTTCTGTGTTTATTCTTTTTGCGGTCTTGTGTTGTTTCCAGTCCCTTATATGCAACTCAACCACCTGAGCACTGAATCAGGTACCTGCAAATGCGCATCTAGCTCTGCCCAAGTCTGCGTAGAGTGGAATGGCCCCTTTGTTCTCGGGTGCATTACTGTGGCTGTTTCTGGCATGTTCTGCTAGGCTGATCCATTTTTATGGCACGCCCTGCTGGCCCACCGTGTGCTGAAGCTAATCTATAGTGCAACATGTATAGTCTGGTTTTCACCTTTGTTCCTGACTGTTGCATGGTGTGCAGCTCTCATTAGTTGCCTGGAACTAAGGGCTTGATTCAAAAGGTCACATGCGCAATCATAATTCTAATTTGCAATTTCAATGCTGCATTTGCAAATGGACAGTCATGTGGCTGGCATTTCCCTACCTCAGACCTTTTGAAGTAAGGCCTTAAACATCCTACTTCAGGTGTAGAAAACTGGTTTGGGCAGCTAATAGTGACTCTTCTGATTGGATGTGTAGTTCTTGTTGTTCTTACTTAATGAGGTATTGCACTTGAATGATCCCCAGTAGTCAACTATGATTAATCAGTGCTGTCATCTTACTGCCTTTTTAAGCAACTTTTCATTCTTTCTTGTAGTGCCAACAGCTAGCATGACCAGGCTCATCCACTCCCGTACCCAGTCCTCTTCTAGTGTGGGCTCTGGGGAAAGTGTCCGCAGCTGGTCTCACACCACCCACCAAGGTGAGGGACCTACTGGAACCCTGGAAGCAGCTGATATCCAGGATGCACCTCAAACCATGGAAGTATACTGCTAAGCAGGAGCTTCGCTTCTGGATCTGAACAACTCAATCCTTCACCACTGAATCCATCCAAAATCTAGCGTTTTGTCCAACAAAATGCGTTCTTTTGTCTAACTTGTGTATGTTCATCAGAGCCATCACTGTCCCCTTGGTAGTCTGTACTTGGCATTACTTTGGTCCTTTTTGTATGTCTTTGCCATCAGAACCTGTTTAAAAGTTGTCATCATTCCATAGTCTTAGCAAATCCAATTACTGTATATGTTAGTACCATCTCTTTCCAGTGCCATCTGTGCTGTATGTCAGTCCAGATGGCAGCCACTGTGTCCCTCTTTATTTCAAATATTTTTGTGGTTTTGTGAAGTTTTATAATTGCTTCGTAGTTGGGCTTCTGCTGAAGGAAATTAGGAACACAGATGAGATATGGTGAGATTCAGGAACACAGATGAGACTCAGTGATGTAAAACTCTGGGCGAGGAAAGCAAGTCATGTTCTACTGCAAATTTACGCATGGAGTACAAACTATGTCAAAGGTTTCTTGTATTCCCAGGACATTTGGTATTTGCAGCATGCCTGGGTAACCTAAATAGTCAAATGGAGGGATCCAGGAAGGGTGGGTGCAGGAGTAGCAACTGGCACTGTAGGGGTAGCTCTCTCCCCCCTCTAGCCAGGATAGACAGACCACACCACAGGAGCAGCAGCTGAGGACTTTTTTTAAATCCCTAAATCAGGTGAGAATTTCTCTTCTCCCCCTGCTCCACTCCCCACTCTTGGCACCTGCTTCCTTCCCCTTCATGCTCAGTGGGCTCTCCCTTCCCATCCCCTCCCCACCCCCTTTCTCACCTGCCACTGCCACTTTGCATGCTATTGTGAAATGCAGTGCTGCTACAGACAACAGGATACAGGAAAGGTTCTGTCTCCCTGAGTCTGCTCCTGGGCTGGCAGGGAACACGTGGGGCTATCTACCAGGGAAGAGGAATCCACCCACTGTCATAGCTGTTGCTGTCCCAGGCTAAGCCTAGTTCCTCATACAGTCCAGCTAGAGCAGTGCAGGAGGGCTTCCCCCATCCCCAGAGCAGCCAGAGACAGGGGCAGTGATTGGCAGGGGAGGAGAGGGAATGGGAGGAGAGGAACTTCCCCCATCCCCAGAGCAGCCAGGGACAGGGGTAGTGATTGGCAGGGGAGGAGAGGGAATGGGAGGAGAGGGGCATTACTACTGGGCACATAGGGGAAGGAAGTGGGAGATTCTTATCTGATGTGGGGACTTAAAGTCCCCAGTTACTGTTCCTGAAGCATGGTTTGAAAAGCACGTGTGACTGGCCACTGCACCCTCTCTGCATCCACCCCTGGATAGTCATAATTATCATCTGTGTGTCAGAAGGTGCAGAGTCATTTTTTTTACCTGGGCCTCAAGAAAAGTCAAAGCACTTAACACATTAATTCTCACTAATTAAGAGACACTGTTCAGCAAGGTGCAAAAGATTAAACCAGGGGTGGGCAGTTATTTCAGGTGAAGGGCCACTTACCAAGTTTAGGCAAGCTGTCCGGGCCACATCAGTAGCCCCGCCCCTTGACAAGTGGCCTGCTCCCTGGTCGCCATCTTGTGATCAAATTCCTGCCCCCTAACACCTGACCTTTGCCACCAGAAGGCCCTCCCCTTTCCCTCAGAAATAGTTCTTTCAGCAAGAGGTTTTGCTCTCTCAGAACCAGAAAAATGCTAAATTATATTGTAAAAATTGAACATCTACAACATTCATTAATTTGATTTTGAAAAATATTTTTGTCCTGATTTACGTATGTTTATGTAGTGTACATAGCGGTGATTGCACAATAGCTTAAAATGAAGTCTTATTCTTGTATATTGTGGTGGGATGGGGGCATGGAGGGGTAGGTAGAGTTGTGTGGGGGTGTGAGTGTGGGGTGAGGGAGTGTGGGAGTATGTGGATATGGGGTACGTGAGGGGGTGTGGGTCTGGGGGCCTGGGTGTATGTATATGGTGGGGTGTGCATGTGGGACTCGCCCTGTGAACACATGCACACTGTTTCTCCCTCTTTCCCTCATTGCACACAGTCTCTCCCTCCCTCATTACACATGCGCGCGCATACACACAAACACACACACATAGACACACACACAGAGTCTCTCCTCACTCCCTCATTGCATGCACACTGCACACACACTCTCTTTCGCTCTCTCGGTCTGTCACTCCTGGTCCCGGGGTACCGGCGCTTGTCCTATGCTCCCACAGTCCAGTGATGCATCTGGGGGCCACGTAGTGCCAGAGCGGCCAGCTGGCATGCAGGGAAGCAGTGAAAGCTGTGGCAGGCAGAGGTGTCCAACTGGGGATGCGGGGATAGAGGGCTAGAGGTGGGGCCGGGCTGGCCTTGCTACCGAGTGCTGCCGGCTTCCCCTGGCTCCTACTACCCCTGGTTCCTGTCATCTTTGACAGGCAGCCAGGAGCAAATATATTTGAATCTTGTAAATTTTTTAGGGGTCCCGCAAGCCAAATAGAATGGCCTGGTGTGCTGGATGCAGCTTGCAGGCTGTATTTTGCCTGCCCCTGGATTAAACTATTTTACAGCAGCCTTGGCTTACTAGAGTGGCTTTGCTAATCCATAAAGATGTTACAGAAGCAGTTTTGCAGGAGGGCCAGATACAGGCAGGATACTTGTTAGCACTTGGTTGCTTCTCTTAGTTGCTGGGCTTTTGATATAACTTGTAGAAATATTTAGCACTAAATAGGTTGAGAAGTGGTCAATAATACAGATCTAGTCCCTACCATTCCTATGGTGTTGGCATCCATGAACAACTCCATGCTTCCCAGATGGTTTGTCAGAGTAGAATATTCCAACCATGGCTGCAAAAATGCCAGTGAATATAAAAGGCTCTGATCGGAGACTACTCCTGTATCACTTAGGCCTGTTTTGTGTGTAGATCATAAATGGCTTGGAAATGCAGATATGCTGTTTGTCTTCATTTAAATCACAAGTCTGTTGTTTTTTGCATGTGGTGGGGCTACAAGGCAAAAGGCAAATGACCTAGACAAGCAGCAGGCAAGCTGTTAATTGGTAGAAAAGGGATAAGTAATTAGGTTGCTACAAATCTCTTGATAGAGGCAAGGCAAAATGTCCTATTCCAGCTGTTGTGCAGTCCTGACTCATAGGGAACCAGCTACTCTAAATGTTACATTCATGGTCGGCTCCATTTTAGGCAGGAAATGGAACAGTGAGACTGCCTGATGGAGACTTTATACCAGTTATGAAATAAAGCTATAACTGAGTCTCATTGTTAGTCTGTCTCATTATGTTATTTTTGTTGGCATTTTAGTAATGTAGTTGCTGTTGGTATGCTTATAATCCTGCGGAGCCTGAAAAAGAGATGCACCCTGGTGGCTTGCCATCATATGAGCCATGAGTTGTTAATGTATCTTGACCCTGGGAAACTACCACAAGCACTTACACATGCATTAGTATGCCAGACGCAAATCTTTTATGGATAGCTCCTATATCGTGCTCTGGGAACTGGGCCAAGTGTTGCACTTCGTCAGGCACTTCCCGAAGCCTATCTGCTATTTCACGGTACTGGCAGGACTGTTATTCTCATCTTCTCTAATGCTTTCCTGCCATATAACTTAGAGCACTTTACAGAGGAGTTGTGGAGAGGAACTGAGCTTTCCCACTGGCACACCGAGGTGGATAGATAGCAATCTGGTCATGCACTGCTCATATGCAGAATACCAGAATGTTCCGTTAAATGAAGCCTTCACCTCTGAAAAAGGAGAAAATCTAATAAAAGACTTGCCAAACAGTTAATACTGGTAGCTGCTTATGAGGTAAAGGAGATTACTAGCTATGTTAATAAGTTTTGCTGGTTTAACTAAATCTTATAATTGAGAGTTGGCAACCTTTGCAACCCATCCCCCACTATAACCTGCAAGCCTCTGCCTTGGGTATTTAGTATGGGGAAGAGAAGACTGGTGAGGGATTTGATATCAGTCTTCAAATACCTGACAAGTGATTAATAGAAAGGATGGAGACAGGCTTTTCTCTGTGGCTGTAGGGCACAAGACTAGGAGCTGTGACCTTAAGCTGTTGCAGAGGAAATTTAGGTTGGGGATTTGGAGAAGCTTTCTGACTCTGAGGATGGTCAAACTTTCTAGAGAAATTGTGGAATCTCCATCCTTGGACATTTTCAAGAGTAGGTTGGAGAGGCAGGGGGCTGGATTAGACAACTTTGTGAGGTCCCTTCCATCCCTACCTTTCTACAATCTGACAAAGTAGCTGGTTGTGGGCATTGCTAGCTGCTATAGTGAAGAGTTATATAAACATTTGAATAGAGTTATAGTGTGGAAAAGGAGCTTAAGGGTCATCTGGTCCAACACACTACATGAATACTACTCCTAAAGCATCCCTGTTGAATACTTACCCAGCATCCTCTTGAAAACCTCCAATGAAGCAGGTCCACAACTTCTTGGGTAGTTTATTTCACTGCCTTATTGTTCTAACAGTAAGGAAGCTTTTCCTGAAATCTACCTCACTGCAATTTAATGCCATTGCTTTGTGTCTTGTTCTCTGCAGAAAGGGAAAATAGTTGTTCACCCTTTTCTTTATGGCAGCCTTTCAGGTATTTAAAGATTGTTATCATGTCCCTCCCTTACTCACCTTTTTTCCAAGCTAAATATGGCTAGTTCTTTCATGTTTTCCTCCTGTTAAATGCAGTCCCAAATTACATTTGCTTTTCTTGCCACTGCATCACATTGCTGACTTGTGGTGGGTCTGGGATCCACCATAACCCCTCAATCCATCTCAGCGATGCCGCCATCCAGTCAGATATCTCCTATTTTGTATCTGTGCTTATAATTATTCTTCCTTAGGCTTTACATTTGTCTTCACTAAACTTCATCCTGTAGGTTCTAGCTCAGCTTTCCAATGTATCGGTCTTTCTGAATTCTACTCCTATATTCCAATGTGTTTACAATCTTTCCTTTAGTGCAGTGGTTCCCAAACTGTGGGTTGTGACCCTAAATGGGGTCACAACATCAGCAGATGGGATCACAGGGGAGGGGGGACTGTGGGTTGGGAGTGAGGGGCCAGTCTGAGGAAATGGGGCCATAAACGGAGTCATGCTGAGGAAAAGTTTTGGGAAGCGCTGCTTGAGCATCATCTGCAGAACTGTTCACAAAGCTCTCTATTCCAGCATCCAGATAATTTAATAAACGTGTTAAGTATGTTGTGGGTTTGTTTGTTGTGGGTAGGTCTTGCCTGACCAATCTCCTCTCCTTCTACGACAAGGTGACATTTCACCTGGACAAGGAAGAAGAGATTGATGTCATATATCTTGATTTTTAAAAAGCTTTCAATCTGGTATCCCATGATCATCTCATAGAGAAACTGGCCAACTGCAGCCTTGGCTACATCACAGTCCACTGGCTGAGGAATTGGCTCTGAGGTCAGACCCAGAGAGTGGTAGTTGATGGAAGTCAATCATTGTGGTGCGCTGTGACCAGTGGGGTCCTCCAAGGCTCTGTCCTTGGACCTATTCTTTTCAACATCTTCATTAATGATGTGGACATTGGTATCAGAAGTGGACTGGCCAAGTTCACTGATGACACCGAACTTTGAGGTAAAGCATCCACACCCGAGGATGGGATGGTTGGTGATCCAGGCCGACCTTGAGAGGCTCAGAAAATGGGTGAACAAAAACCTGATGGCCTTCGACACCGAAAAATGCAAGGTACTCCACCTTGTGAAAAAAAACCCACTGCATGCTTATAGGCTCAGCAGTACTACACTTGCTAGCACCATGACCGAAAGGGACTTGGGGGTCGTGGTTGACCACAAGATGAATATAAACCACCAGTGTGATGTTGCAGCCGGCAAAGTGAACCCTGGCTTGCATCCATAAATGCTTCTCTAGCAAATCCCAGGATGTCATCCTCCCCCTGTACTTGACCTTGGTGAGGCCGCATCTGGAGTACTGCATCCAATTCTGGGCTCCACAATTTAAAAAGGATGTGGAGAAGCTTGAAAGAGTCCAGAGGAGAGCCACACGCATGATCAGAGGGCAAGAAAATAGGCCTTATGATGAGAGGCTGAGAGCTATGGGACTCTTCAGCCTGGGAAAGCGCAGGCTCAAGGGGGACCTGGTGGCTGCCTATAAGTATATAAGGGGTGTACATCAGGATCTGGGGGAGTGCCTGTTCACCAGAGCACCCCATGGTATGACAAGGTCAAATGGTCACAAACTCCTCCAAGACTATTTCAGCCAGACATAAGGAAAAACTTCTTTATTGTCCAAGGCCTGGAACAGACTGCTGCCAGCAGTGGTGTAAGAACCTACTGTGGACTCCTTTAAGAGTCAATTGGACATTTATCTTGCTGGGATCCTATGACCCCAGCTGACTTCCTGCCTCTGGGACAGGGGGCCAGACTTGATGATCTTCCGAGGTCCCTTCCAGACCTAATGTCTATGAATCTATGAAGTAGCCCAGACCCAGAACAGATGTCTGTGGAACCCCACTAGAAACTTCCTGCCATTTCGATAGTCTATAATTACCCTTTGTATACGGTTATTGAACCAGTAGCAATTTTATGTCGCCCACGTCTCCAGTTTACTTATGCAAGTGTCAGGTGAGATTTTATCAAAAGCCTTACTGAAGTCCAAGTATACTATTTCCACTGTGTTCTTTAATCCACCCAACTAGTTACTCTGGCAAAGGAGGAGAACATAACTGTCAAAGAGGATCACAGACAGAGGGGAACCCAAATCTGTGCAGTTGCTCTGAGCATAACTTTAGGTGTTACTCCTAATGTTGCCATTGGAGAGCAGTCTTAAACTAGAAACAATACTATTTTACAACACTTCTCTTTGGTAAGGGAGTCATAATAAGAGGGAGGAATAGGCAGCTTTTGGATGCATCTTCCATGGGACCAGTACCTGCTAGGACTTTTCGATGACAGGCTGTAAGTTTAAGGGAAGACTGAGGGGAGGTTGCAGTTCAGAGCTTTGCTAGACATTTAGGACCAGATTTCTAGCTGAAGCCAGGTTTTCAAAGGAGCTCAGCTCCTAAGGCAGTAGAGCCCAGTAAGCTGAGGTCTTTTGAAAATCTAGTGCTATGTGACATTTCTCATATTTTGTGTTCTTAAGAATGTGTATCTTCTTCCTTTGTCCATACCAGTGTGATGAGTGTTAAAGAAGAATTCAGTACAGAAATTACTAATATTAAAAGCAAAGTTTTGTCTTGTGTTATCCCAAGAACTCTCTGTTGTGATGGATCTTAATGTGGTTCCTGTATTGGAGGATGCTATAAAACTTTAATAAAAATGCTCAAGTTTAGTTACACTAAAGATTTGGGCCTAACTCTTGCAAAGGGCAGTTTTGCCTCTACATGTCAGGGATTGTATTAATGCATTTTTGCAAGCTGCTTTATAGTGAAGAAGCAGTCACTATTTCATCTTAAGTCAGAAAGGAAGGAAAAAGCTAATTCTTGCCTACACTGTGCTCCTAATTTTAAAGTATCTACTAGATAATTGTAACCATCATTGAAGTGCAGCTTCTAGGAAAAAGGTGTCAGGTTTTGTCAGGGCACAGTAACATTAGATTGCTTGGACAGGAAGTACAAAATGCCATCCAAGTGGAAGCCAAACAGAATTTTGGGAAGGATGAATGTGATTTTGACCAGGGCATGGAGCTAGTTTCCTGCATCTCTTCAGAGATGCTCTAGGTCCCTGAACTACTCTTTAAGGTTGGCAGCTCTTAGTTAAAACGTCCAAATCAGTTTAGAGTCCCAAGCTAGGAAATTGTTTCTTTTTTAAGTTTTGATTCTGCCAAGTTCTTGAGTTAGTGTCTGAGATGACATGACAGCAACAGTGGATTTCATATTGACAGTAGGGGCAGAATTAAGTTCTCTGACAGAATATGCTTCTCCCTCTTTCTCATGCTGACTAGCATTTTATGATGTCAGTCCTATTAACTCCAGCAGGGACTATTCCATAGGACTAAAGACCACAACCTGGCCATTTCAAGTAACTGATCTGGCAAACCCTGTCTGTTAGTATAGAAAGTTTGCACTATGACTGCCTTGGACACCTTTGTTAAAAAATTAGCAGTTTTCTTCTGTGCTGCTTTCACCTAAGAAGCTTTATGACTGTGGCATAAATTACAGCTGCTCCCTTCACCCCTAACTACTAGGGGTGTACAAAGCAGGCCCTATTTGATTTGGATTCACTCCGAATCGGGAACAGTGATTCAATTAATTGATTTGGATCACTGTCCCTGATTTGATTCAGCCAAATCTGAATCTGAAGATTTGATACTGATTTAGAGGATCAGCAATTTGGACATAGACACAGCTCTGAAAGTTTTTTCTACATACCTCGAGATGCCAGCGTGGCTTGTGAACAGGGTAGAGAACCCCATCCTGGGGTGGATGGAGCGTCCCACAGGAGTGCAGGAGGGCCCTCCATGTGCTTGGCGACGAAGTATTTTCGGTCCACTTCCAGGTCCTCTGGGGAGCATGTGGGGGGCTCAGCGATCAGCCATGGGGGGACCCGGGTGCCCCCTCCCAGACCCAGGAGGCACCAGTCACCAAGCTGGGGGAGCACAAAGGCAGCCCCCAGCATGCTTCTCGGCAGACCTGGAAGTGGACCAGAAGTGCCTCTGGTCCATTTCCAGGTCTGCTGCTGAGTGTGCGGGGAAGCCCCCCATGCTTCTGTGGGATGATCCATGTACCCCACCATTGCAGCATTCACGCAGCCTGCTACCTAGAAGTATGTAGAAAAAACATTTAAAGCTGTGTCTATGTCTGAATCACTGAATCTTTCCAAATCTCTCTGAATCAATTCGGAGTGTTCCCATTCAATTCGGAGAGATTAAAGGGTCCTTTGATTCGATTCAAATTCGGAGATTCAGCCACCAATTAGGGACGAATCTCTACTAAATTGAACCAGGGAGCAAAGCTTCACACAGCCCTACTAACCACCAGGAGTTGAGAACCCTAGGCTTAGCTGACACCCTCTGCTGTGCCCAAGGTTCATATGTATTTGTCTGTTATTCTGTAAAAGCAGAGAGCTTGTTCATGCAGTTTCAGTAGCAGTAAGGAAAAGGTCCTTTGCTCAAATTCTGTGCTTGTAAGGATTTAGCTGGCGGTTGCCTGGGGGCCTTTTGATAGTTTTATCTTTGTCTAGTCCCCAGTCACAATGCAGGAAGTCTGCCAAAATGCACACAACCCCAGGGCTGGATAGCAGGTACCTTTGCAGTGCAGAGCAATAGCAGAGCTGTTAATTGTGGGATACATGTACAGTACCTGAATTCCCTTTTCCTCCTGGATACCAGATACTACTTGCTCCTTCTTTTCATTATCAGTAAACATAAAATTGATCAGTCACAAATACAGTCTGGCTGGTAAGATGCTGAGCTAGTTGCATGCTGAACTGCTGTGCACCAATATTATACCTACTCCCATGGGTCATAGTAGAATATGCTTTCTCCAGGCCTCAGTGCTGCATCTTAAAGAGAGAATGAAGAGAATGATTGGGTTTGGGTGCACAGGAGTAGTAGCCTAGAAGTCAGTGAGGCCCCAAACCTCAAAAACAGTCCAAGCCCTTCTGACTGCTGTTTCTGTGAAAGCGGTTGCTCTCTGCTTGCGGTTCACACTGTTTATCTCAGTGACTGACCAATAGGTTTCAAAGAAACACAAATAGAAGCAGGATGTGCACCCACAGCCTGCTGGTATAGGTAGCATTCTACGAAACAACAGAAGCGGGGGGAGGGGGAAGGTGCTTAGCAGGCAGTATTAAGAAATGTAAGTCAATGTGGGGACTTAGTGTATGTGAAAGGCACATAAAGGCTGCCACAGGGACCTACCTTTAGGACTCCTGGGACTCAAACCTAGAACAGTAGAGAGAGGCAAGAGGAAGGTTGCCCTGACACAAAATCACCTGACAGCGTCTGATTGGGGAGTCACTTGACAGAGGGCCTGGAAGGTTACACAAGGGCAGGAACTGATTCACTCAGCTATCTTCAAACTGAGAGGACTTACGTGTCCTACAGGGAGCCTTGTATTTTAGACCTCTCAGGGATTCCTGTGAGAAGGGTGTGCTGGAGTAAAGTTTTCTAAAGAGTTTCATAGTAGCTAGGGTCAGGAGGGACCTGAACAGATCACCTAGCCTGACCCCCTGCCACAGGCAGGAATGAATGCTGGGTTCACAAGACCCCAGACAGGTGATCATCCAACCTCCTCCTGAATTTGCCCAAGGTAGGGGTGAGGACTGCTTCCCTGGGAAATTGGTTCCAGATTTTGGCCACCCTAACTGTAAAATATTGCCTTCTGATCTCTAACTTAAACCTATTTATTCACCATCAGCTTATTACCATTGTTCCTTGTCACATCAAGTGGTGCTGGGGGGAATAGGGCTCTACCTATTTGCTGTTGATGTCCCCTGATGGTTTGTAGGCAGCCACCAGGTCCCCCCTCAGCCTCCTCTTGCTGAGACTAAACAGGTTCAGGTCCCTCATAGGGCCTGTCCTGCTGCCCTCTCACCAAGCAGGTGGCCCTCCTCTGAACTCTCTGCAGGCTGGCCACTTCCCTCTTAAAGTGTGGCACCCAGTACTGGACGCAGTACTGCAACTGCGGCCTAACCAAAGTTGCATAGAGGGGAAGTATCGCCTTTCTGGACCGGCTTGGGATGCATGTTTGGATGCATGACAAGGTATGGCTGGCCTTGCTGGCTGCAGTCTGGCATGGGCAGCTCATGTTCATCTTGGAGTCAATAATGACTCCAAGATCTTGTTTCGCCTCTGTGCTTTTAAGAGGGGAACTCCCCAGCCTGTATGTATGCCGTGGATTCCTTCTTCCCTCGTGCAGCACCCTGCATTTGTCTATGTTTGAACCCCATCCTATTCTCATTTGCCCACTTTTGTCTAAATTTAGTTGCAGCCTCTCTCTCCCTTCAAGTTTGTCCACCTCACCCCACATTTTAGTGTTACCAGCAAACTTGGACCGCATGCTTTCCACCCCCTTGTCCAAGTTGCTGATGAAGATCTTAAACACTGCAGGCCCAAGGACCAAGCCCTGGGGGACCCCACTGCTCACATCTCACCAGGCTGAGTACAACCCGTCCACCACTACTCTCTGGGTCCACCCCATCAACCAATTTTTGACCCATCCAACTGTGCAGGCATCAATCCCCCAGTTACTTAATTTATTGAAGAGGATGGGGTGAGAGACAGTGGCAAAGGTCTTCTTAAAGTCCAGAAAGACTACATCCACAGCAACACCATCATCCAAGGATTTAGTTACTTGGTCATAAAAGGCCATCAGGTTGGTCAGGCAGGACCTGCTTTTCATGAATCCATGCTGGTTGCCCCAAGCATGATCTCCCCTGCTGGCCCCCCACAGATGTGCTCCTTGAGGATTCTCTCCAAGATCTTCCCGAGCACCGAGGTAAGGCTTACAGGCCTATATTTACTTGGGTCCTCCTTCCTCCCCTTCTTGAAAACTGGGACCACATTAGCCAGTTTCCAATCCCCCAGCACCTGGCCAGATGACCACAAATACTCATACAGCCAGGCCAAGGGCTCCATGATGACCCCTGCCAGTTCCTTCAACACCCTTGGGTGGAGGGCATCTGGACCTGCAGATTTAAAAATGTCTAGGCCTTCCAGAAGATCCCTAACTACATCTGCACTGACTGAAGGCCTAACAGAGCTATCCCCAAGATTGTCCCTACCTCTGGTAAGTGGGATATCCTGGTCCCTGTTCAAGAAAACAGGGGCAAAGAAACTGTTAAAAATACCAGCTTTCTGGTCTGGTAGCCACAAGATTACTGTTTGCATCTTGCAAGGGCCCTACATTGCCTGGTGCCCTCTGTTATAAGTTGTGCTTTAATATGTGTGGTCAGAAACCCTGTGCAAACCTTTCCTTATTTGTATGTGTTTGCTCACATCTGCCTTCTGAAGAGCTGAACTATAACCTAGAAGTCTTATATTTGAAATGTTAGTAACTCACAGCTACAGTCCATAATACATGGAGCTCTTCTTGAAGCAGTCCCTGAATACCAGGCTTTCATCACGGCTGGCTGAACCTGGGAAGAATGCAAGGTAGAGTTGAACCTTATAGACCAGCTAAATCAAAGATGCTCTGAAGTAAGTTTGCTGTTTACAAAAGTTTATGCTATACATCTCTAATTTAGTTAAGTTTGTAAGGTGCCTTTGCCTGATTTCAGACTAACATGGATACCTCTCTTGAAACCTGTGGAGTCATAATTATTTCTATATGGCCTTTGGGCAATTAATAGCAAATTCTCAAAAAAATAAATTTCACTGAAGAATTCTTTCTTGGCCTTTCTCCCAGTTTCAGGGTGAAATATTCTTTTGTTTATAGAGGGGAGCCTGAAATTGGTCATATACAGCAAAAAGAGCTGCCACCTTATCTCAATGGCTGCCACTCACTTAATTCACAGCCAATTGCCAGGTTATCCCAAGGTCCTCCCTACTTTGATGCCCCAGTCTTTTGGTCTTCCACCTTCCCTGGGACTCTGTGGCCCTGACTCAAGATGCTGCTCCTGGGCTGGCTAGAAACACTCAGAGGGAACCAGGCAGGAAAAGGGAACCTGCCCACCTGTCACTGCTGTTGCTGTTCCAGGCTGAGCCCAGCTCTCATGCAGCAAGGCAGGAGCTCCCCTTGCACTCAGGATACCAGAGGCAGCGGCAGCCGCAGGCAGGGGAGGGGAGCATGGAAGGAGATGGAAAAGGGAGAGGAGGGGACATGCCTCTGAACAGGGTGGGGAAGCAGGAAATTCTTACTTTGGGGACTTAAAAAAGACCCTAGCTGCTGCTCCTACCTGCAGTCAGAAAGTGGGGCATGGCCATGCCACTGTGCCCCCTCTGGATTCACCCCTGCCCTGGTACAACCATGGATTTGCTAAGCACTTCATAGTACCCTACTGCTCCTATGTATCTGAACTGTTATTCTTCAGACTCACTCTATTACCAGACTTGAGTACTGCATGCTCCAGGCTCCTTTGTCAAAATACCGTTTTTGTTTCTGCTTCCAAGTTTATTTTTTCTCAGCCTTGTTACCATGATCTTTTGGTAGATTAGATCATATCCATCAACTTATTAATAGCTGTCTTGGTGACCAGCCGTTGGCCAGGCGTGTAGTTCAATTTGCCAATAATGCTTTCAGAAAATCACCCCTACTGTCAAATGATTTCTTCGGTAGATTTTTTATGGTCTGAACAGACCATTCCACAAAGCCATTTGATTGGGGATAATTAGGACTTGATGTACTATACTGAAAGTCCCAATCCTCAGCAAATTGCATAAGCCTAGTACTAGAGAACTGAGGCCCATTGCCACTAAAAACTTTTTCTAGAATACCATGTCTTGTAAAATATGGCCTTCAGGCTAGTTATAAGGCCTGCGCGAAGCAGCTAGTATTTGCTTCGGATTCAGATTCAGCCAATTCGGGGTGACAGTGATTTGGTTCAGTGCTGTTGCCCAATCTCCAAATCACACAGGCCCATCCCCTGCCCACTCTCCCAGCCCCAGCAATGGCTGCCCCACCCAACCCAGCTCCTAGCACTTTGAAAAAAAAGCCCCACTCACTAACTATTGCCCAGCAGGGAGGGGATCCCTGCTGCCCCCCCCACCCCTCACTGTGTGGGGGGCTGTGCCATGAGCCCTCCCAAAGCCCCAAGGCCTCTGCGGAAGTTGGTGAGTCTGGGGTTTGTTTTGTTTTTTTTGGGGGGGCAGGTTCTTAAAGGGGTGGGAGCTGGGCCAGGCAGGGAAGCCATGGGAGGGGTGCTGGGGGATCAGGGGGGCTCAGGGGGCTCATGCAGAGCCCCACATGCAGCATGGGGTGGTGGAGAGCAGCAGGGATTGCCCCTTTGCCAGGCAGCACCCCGTGACTCTGGGCTTTTTTTAAAGGGCCGGGAGCTGGGGTGG
>NW_017728946.1:1933056-1954492 GCF_001723895.1 Crocodylus porosus | reverse complement strand
GCTTCGGGAAAAGGCAGGGGGTGGGGCCTGGAAGGGGTCCCCCCATTGTCCCCTCCCCACTCCTCCAGCCTCCCCTCCCCTGCCCCCTACTTACCAGCTCCAAGTTTGGCTCCAGCTCCCTGCTGCAGTGGGTGTGGACTTCCCAAATCACTGAAGCTCTCCAAATCTTTTCTGAATTGATTCGAAGAGCTTCAAATTGATTCGGACCTTTTAATTAGTCCCCTGATTCAATTCGGATTTGGAGATTCAACCAACAAATCGGGCTGAATCTCCTCCAAATCGAATCAGCACCTGAAGCTTCGCACAGACCTACTAGTTATCACTGATTTCTCAGTACTACTGGGAAAAATGCATCCTTCTGGATACAGGGAATGATAGTCTCAAAATTGCACATTATGCGGGAGAGAGAAAGTGTCAAAAGGGATTTCCCACAGGGAAATCATTCTTCCCCACACTTACCTGAGAAAACTGGCAGACAGTGGGGAACAAGAGGCTTTTCAGGAGCAAGTGGTGGCTCCAGATGCACTGAGGGAGCTCAGGGAGAGTGATTTCTGGTCCTGGGGAAGGTGAGTAGGGCATGAAGAGAAGTGGCGCAGCAGGAAACACCAAGAGGGTAGAGATAAGCAGCACAGGAGGGAACACCCAGAGTGCAGGAAAACAGCCGGGAGGGAAGCTGCTAGAGAGTTCCCAGGAACAGAAAAATGAAGACAGGGAGAACTTGGAGATGGAGGCTGTAGCTGGACACCAAGAGGAATTCCCAGGGAGGGCAAGGGACACACATGAAGCTATCCAGGGAGAGTGGCAGCCAGGCAGCAATGATTGCGAGCTGGAAACTAAACAGTGGCATTGTTTTAAGTATAGTGAGAGCCATGGGAAGCGATAAAGATGGACTTTGTTTTTTTCTTTTTCTGCAGATTGGTTTTAAATACCCTAAAAGGAATCCTGGGTGTCAGGTGGCATCAGGATGGGGAGAAAGGGATGGTATTTTTTTGTTTTTAGAGCTGGTAGACATCTTTCTTCTGCCTTTGTTTTCTTGGTAAACATCCTCCCATTGGGAAAAGTATATACTTATCATTGTAATAAAAATATATATACTTACCATCAAAGTCATGACAGGTGAGATATGAACCAACTGGGAGGGACTAAGGGTGCTATAGGACTCCTTATCCTGCATAGCAGATGAGAAGATGTCATCCCAGAAAGGGAAGAAGCCCTATAGCACCTGCAGCCAACACACACAAATAAATCAATGACAGCCTTTTCGTATGTCCTGGATGGAACTGGATGAGGCTGTAGCAGCTTGGCCTGTTGATGTGGCTGAAACATTAAACAGTTACCAGTTACCTTTTTACAATATTGTTATTAATCCTAGGCCAGTACATCAGTTTGCATGCTTGCTGTTTACACTTCTCAATTCCTAAATGGTCCTCATGGATCTTCTGCAGCATTTCCTTTTGGAGCTTCCTCAATATCACTGACTTACTCTCTTTTTAAAAATATCTGTTTTACCACCAAAAGTTCATGCCTGTATTTCCAGTAATTTGTTATAACTACACTGTAGTCACTTTTGTACTCTGGACAAACTTTAACCATTTTTGTTTTCAAAAGTCTGCACAAGTTGTCTTTCTCCATTTGTTTTATTTGCAATACTATATCTGCTGTAGGGAGTGACTTGCTAATTATATCTATGTAGGCTTGCACCTCAGTCTCAAAAGTCCTTTATAATGTCATAGTAGGATGCACAGCTAAAGAGTGCTTCCCCAGCAAACATAAATTTACCTGGCACGTAGGTTGCAACCATATTTTTATAGCTTGAGCATCTCAAAGTTAAATCATTTAATGTTTCACTAAAGAATGCTATTAGGGGTTTGTGGTATATTTTGACACTGGTCATAAGTATACTGGTGAAATCTCTCAGAGGCAAAGAATATTCCCAATAATTGCTTTTCAATCTGTGCATATCTGGTTTCTGCCTTAGTCATTGATCTGGATGTATACGCCACTTGTTGCCAGTTATAACCATAGTTTTGCAAAATCACTACACCAACTCGCAACTCTGGTGCATCTGCTGAAATGTTTATAGATTTTTTTTCAAGAGTATAACATTTTAAAATGGACTCTTGTATCAGCTGTTGCTTCAAAGCAAGCCATGATTCCTCCTATTGGCACTATTCATTTTTATCCTCAAGGAGTGTCCTCAATGGCATTGTTTTTACTGCCAAATTAGGTATGAATTTCCCTATACAGTTTACCATTCCCAGAAGACAGTGCACTTCTTTCTTTGACTGGGGGTGTGGCATCATTTTGATGGCCTTCACTTTCTTTTTGTCAGGTTTCACCCCTTCTGTAGAGATTATATCCTATATAAGAGTTCAGCATGAACTCTGTTCAATTTCAGATTTGCAGGTCTAGTAGTCTCCAAACACTCCTCAAAGCTTACAGTCATGTTCTTCTTTGATGGAATCCTAGATAATGACATAATCCATAGAAATGTCCACACCATGTTATGCTCATAAATCATGCATACAGTTCTCTGATACATTTCAGGATCAAAGGTTGTAAGCGCTGGGTCATAGACAGCCTTGCCTAGTGGACAGGCCACCAGGGCTAGAAACAAGAGCTGGGGGACCCAGAGTCATACAAGGAGAGAAGGGGTGAGAGAGAAGGCTAGTATACTGACAGAAAAGCACCAAGCCTGGGTGACCTCTCTCTCTAGGTCTGAGGAAAGACCTGGGGTTTTACTTTTGTTTGCTATTTGTACACTTTCTTATGATTTTGTTTGCTTTGTTTACTACGGGGACAAGCATTTTCCATGTAAAAAGAAACAGACTGGAAATAGAGCCTAAGTGCTGCCTAGCCTTCATGAGGAAGTTGGCTCCTGAGTCAGGCTAACAGAGGGACACCCTGCTATATGTGGTGGAGAACATTGGATGAATCCAGCCATGAAGACAGGAGCCCTGTTAAAATGGATAGAGGGCCTGCAGCAGCAGCAACAGCAGCAGTTCCAAAGGAAGCAGCAGCAGGAGTTCCTGAAGCGGCACTCAGAGTTGAGACACATCCCCATGCAAGTGAGTGAGTCAGAGTTCCCCAAGGATAGAGGGTGGGGTCCTCACCAAGATGGGACCTGCAGATGACCCAGAGGCTTTTCTTGTGAACTTTGAGTGGGTGGCAGAGACCTATCAGTGGCTAGAGGACATGTGGGCTGTGAGGGTGGCCCTGCTATTAACTGAGAAGGCACAGGCCATGTACCGGATCCTGGGAACAGATTCCACCCAGGATTACAAGATACTCAAAATGGCCATACTAGAGTAGTTGGGTTTCATGGTAGAGGCCCAAAAACTAAAAGACTGGTACAGTTACTGGATAAATCTAGACTCCCAGTTGGATGCAGAGATCATGGAACTGGTGACTTTAGAACAGTTCTGCTCTATCCTAGTAAAAGCCCAAAGGTGTGTGTATTGCCACTGGCTGGCTAGCCTGGAAGAAGCTACACAGACGGTAGAGGATTGCATGGGGGCAGAGTTAGACTGCCCTGGAGAAGCCAACAGCTTCTAGGCCCAAGGAAGCCAGGGCTACTGGGCAAACAGGCGGGATCTCTAGGCAGGCCTGTGGTAGGGACATTACCTCCATCTCTGAGGCCCCAGGCCAGAGGAGAGCCTCTGAATCATAGACAATTAGTTTTGGAAGGGACCTTATGAGATCATCTAGGGAAACCCCTGATTAAAGCAGGAGCATCCCCAACTACATCATCCCAGCCAAAGCTTTGTCTAGCCAGGTTTTGAAAACCTCCAAGGATGGAGCTTCCACCACCTCTCTGGGTAACCTGTTCCAGTGTTTTACTACCTTCCTAGTGAGAAAATTCTTCCTAATATCTAACCTCAACTTCCCTTGCTGCAACTTGAGACCATTGCTCCTGTTCTGTCATCTGCCACCACTGAGAACAGTCCAGCTCCATCCTCTTTCAAACCTCCCTTCAGGTAGTTGAAGGCTGCTATTAAATCCCCTCTCAGTCTTCTCTTCTCCAAACTGAATAAGCCCAGGTCTCTCAGCCTCTCCTCATAAGTCATGTTCCCCAGCCCCCTCACCGTTTTTGTTGCCCTCTGCTGGACTCTCCAATTTGTCCAAATCCTTTCTGTATGGGGTGTTGGCCCTGGATTTAAGACCCAGATACCTTGTTCCGGGGGAGAGGGAGGGGCAGGGGAGAGGATGACCCACCCTCAGAACGACCATGACCTTTCTATTTGATAATAGGCAAATTTATTGATACACAATAATAACAGAAAAAGAAAATACAAATAATCAAGCAATTCTATATATCTACCATCTATCATCAGAGTCAAAGTACATCTAGCCAAGATGCAGTCTTTACTCTGAGGCTCTCTTTTAGGTCTCAGATGTCAGCGTGTCAGCAGTGTGAGGGCCCACCCTCTCCCCTTCCAGTGTGGTAGATGAGACGGACTGGTGGTGTGCCCTCTGTCCATGGTGGCCTCGAGGTGTCCATGGGGATACGGCCCAGGACCGTTCTCGGGGAGAAGGAGGAGGACCCAGGCAGAGGATGATGAGGGATGAGGGACGAGGTAAGGAGAAACCCAGGTGGGATCCTTTGTTACTCTCAAGTCTCTGCTTTTGTATTCTACTTCCCTCCTGATGACTTTTCATCCATGAATATCTCTGGAGCCAAGACTGGATGCCTCTCCTCAAGTGATTGGTCATTGTCTCTGAGGCCTGGCTCAAGGAGAGTCGGGCCTAGCGCTCTGAGTGCCACAACATGGACCAGGTGGATTATGAGGACCACACGGTGTACCTCACCCTCTTGCAGGGGGAGGTGGAGACCCAGGAGGAGCAGGAGCATGTCATGGTCTAACAGGAGGTGGAAGCCACCAAGGATGACCAATGCACCTAGGCAGACAACCACAGGCCTGCCTAAGAGCCCACAATGGGCATGAGAGAAAGTGCAGTGCCACCTGAAGTGGCCAGGGCCTCCAGCCCCTACTTCAGATCCTAGCTTCTCAGTGGCCAATGCCAAAACCTCATCTACCACCCACCGCTCCCCCCACCTCCATCTAGTCCCTGAGTAGTCACACTCGCACACTATCCATCCAAGCTCTGCACTGCCACTGTCCCACTGGGTGCAGGCTCTGCGCTGGCACCAGCCCCAGCCCCAGCCCCCATACTCTGCATTCCTGCCTAGCTGCAGTCCTGCCCCTGGTACTTCCCTACTAGCTGCTAGGAGCCAGCAGGAGACTGGGGAAGCGGAGCAGGTCCCTGGGGGTTGCAGGCAGCAGCAGCAACAGTCCCATCTGGAATCTGTGCTGGCTGTGCTGTGCCCTTCTGCCCATCAGGGTGGGAGTGAGGAGCATTAGGGGTGTTTAGGAAGAGTGGGGTATACATATGGGGAGCTTGGTCCCACCCTCATGGGTGGAAGGGCTGGGCAGAGCACACTTTGTTGGTGGGTGCCGCAAGCTGGATGAAAATGCTTGGCCCCCATGGGCCATATTTTGCCCACCTCTGGTCTAGGGCCACCAGCAGATCCATGTCCTTTCTGTGAGAGCTGGACAGCTGAACAGCATCCTGATCCCCCATGGACACTGCCTCCCCTCCCAGCCCTGCCTGGTTGAGCTTTCCCCCGTCCACTGGAGTTCCCCCCACCCCCAAACATGCAGGGATGTGGGAGGCAGTTGAAGACTTTATTGGGTACCCAGCAGCTCCCAGCTAGGCAGCCAGGGGCCTGACACATGCAGAGAAACCTGTCAATGGCAGTGGTGATCTCCTTGGCTGCAGGGGTCAGGCACTCGTAGCATAAGCAAAGATACCCCTACAGGTGGCGGCATGTGTTGTGGGTGAGCATGGGCTTGCCTGGAGTCAGCTCCCCGTGTGGGACCTGCTGGCCCCAGCCCCATGGAGGAGGATGGGGAGCAACCTGAGTTGGTTGGACAGCACCTGCCCTGGCCCCCTGGGCCAGGACCTGGCTCATCGGGCTCACCATAACATCTGGAGCAGAGGTGGTATCTGTGGAGGCTGGCACAGCATCTGGGGCTTCCCTCCCCTGCCAAGCAAATGCAAATGCAGGGAGTGCCAGCAATACAGACTACCCGGCAGAGGCTGCACCCCTTGCCATGATATGCAGTGTTGGCCAGAGCTGCGCCCCACCAGGTACCAGCACGAGCGCCCTGAGTGCCCCGCTTGCTGCTGCTGCTGCACCATGGGGGGAAGTACGGGGGTCCCCACGTCTCCACCTTCCCTCACACCCCACAAACCCTACAGACCCACACCCTGCCCCAAAAGCACCCACATATACAGAACCCCCAACATAACCTATGCACTCCCACACACCACCACACCCCTCATAACCCCCCACAACCTACCAGCCACAGACCCACAACACCCCCTATACACACACGCACCATCCACACACAGCCAGCATACACACATCACAGCATACACACATGCACCACACACTGCCCCCCCCACATGCACCATATACACCCCACCATACACACACACACACATACAATAGGCATATGCAATCATCTCTATTATGCAAATACAAATCATGACAAAAATATTTTTTGTAATAAAATTAAAATACGGTAGGTGTTTGATTTTTAGTGTATGAGTTGTTTTTTTTCCTGGTTCTAAGATGGCAATCCCCCCCTCCCAAAAGGAGTCTTTCCAGGGGCAAGAGGAGAGACTTCTAGTGGTAGAGGTCAGGGGTTAGGGGTGGGACTTCCACTCCCAAGATGGTGATCAGTGGGTGGGGCAACTGTCAAGGGGCAGGGTTACCCAGGTGACTCTCAACAGTTCACCAAAACTTGTTAAGTGGCATTCCACCCAAAATAATTGCCCACCCCTGCCCTACACCACCTGTTGTGGTCTCAAACACAGACCCACTGCACCCTCAGGGCCTTAGCCTTGACCTGGCACTGCTGGTCAGGCTGCTGGTGTCCATGCTCTTACATTCACCAGGCTATATCCTTGCACTCATGGGCATTAGCCCTTGTCATTTGGGCAAACTGCCGCTGAACATCAATGTCCCTCGACATGGCCATGAGGCCCACTATCGCCTCACAGCTCCAGTCAAGCCCCTGTCCCTTTGTGTCAGTTGGTGTGGGGCCCAAGGTGGCAGCAGCTGGCAGGGGCCTTGGCAGGTCAGGCCTGGGCAACAGGTGCCTGCAGCACTGGGGCCCGGTGCCTGGGAGGCAGGCAGTCCTGGGCTCTGGGTGGCAGCATTGGGTGGCGAAGTAGGTGCCTAGGCCACAAGGCTCCTGAAGGCAAGCCACCCAGCTTGGCAGCAGGCAGGCAGCAGGCCCCCTGCTAGCTTGGCTGACTGGGCGCAATTTGCACCCACATTACCGTCTATACGTGCATTTAATTGCACTAATTTACTCCGCTATCAGATAGTATTTGTGTCTGACAGGAGTATCCTATGGGAGAGTAAATTAGTCTACTGTGCCCTAATAGTGACACACATGTGACAGTGATACTTTATTGTGGAGAAAATTAGTCTATGTGCCCACTATATTCTTGTTTGCTATACTGAAGCACACACCAGTAGCATATTTTTATTTACCCTGGAGGTACTTATAGACATTGATCAAATCATCCCTTAATTTTTTGAATTAACCAAAGTTCCTGCACTGTTTCACCATAATGGATACGTTCCAGTCCTTTAATGATTTTTGTGGCACTTATAGACATTGATCAAACCATCCCTTAATTTTTTGAATTAACCAAAGTTCCTGCACTGTTTCACCATAATGGATACGTTCCAGTCCTTTAATGATTTTTGTGGCCCTTTTTCAATATATTGATACCTTGTTTTGAATTGTGGACAATAACTCATGACAGAATTTCTGAAGTGGTCCCATTGGAAACAAATACAGAAGGACTATGATCTCAATACAGCTACTCCAAGACTGCATTAGTTCTTTTGGCAGATACATCACACTGGGGTGTTCTGTTCAAATGTGTATGATGAGGAGGATGAGGATATAGAGCAGCAGTTCCCAGCCTTGGACTCTTGACCCCATTTGCGGTCTCAATGATTGAAAAGTGGGGTTGCAAAGACACTTTACAGTGCTGACTGATTATGATGAATCTATGTCCTGTTTATAAATACGTAACTCTCATGTTATTCATCCCCACATGACAGTTGCAGCTCCAAAGCAAGGTGCCTGTATGTTTCAGGAAGCTGACGTAAAATCAGCACATTGATTCTGGATGGCTGAAATACGTGACATCTACAGTTGTTTAACAATATAACAACACAGCAAATGTAATCTACAGTTAAAGCTGTTATAGGATTTTTCCCTGGTCAGGCTTACCACAGATCACGAATAGGCGGGAGAACAGTGAACAGGTTTGGTAGCTTTTATTAGCGACTATTAACGTAGCCGTGCAGCGGCTAGAACTCACCACACGTCACGCGCCCTAATGGTGCGCGAGACCGATGAACCTGGCTGGTAAGTGGTTTCTGGGGTTTCGGGTCGCCAGGATCAGGCGGGTCTCTGCGTCCTCCTTCGGTTGGCCACACCAAAGGCCGAGCCATGTCCGTATTAATCTGCCGTGAATCGTTCCGAGTCCGTTGGACGCAGAAAGGACCCTGATGATCAGGTGCAGGCTCCTTTTATAGCTTAGGTGACATGCAGTGGTGTGTTTGTGTGAGGCACCTTTCGATAGGCCCATGGCACTGACTGACTGGCGCTGGACTCCGCCTTGTGGAAAGTTCTAGCTACCGCTTATCTCTTACATTGCTGGCAGAAAAATAACTATGGTCTGCCTAGCAATTGTTACATAACTCTATAACTTTTCTGATTGGCGAACATGGCCACTTAACAAACATAGTGATCACAACAAAAGCAACTGAAAAAAAATGCCTTTTTAGTCTTTGTATTCCATGTTGTTTTTTAAATCTAAAAATAAGTTTAAATAATTGTAAATGTTTTAAATTAAATCTATAAAGAACATAAACAGTGTAAAGCCATAGTTTTGACTTGCTGATCTTGTTTACATTATTTTGGGGTTGCAAAAAATTTCCAGTGTTTAAATGGGGTCATGCTGAGGAAAAGTTTGGGAAGCCCTGGTATAGATGCATGTTGCTGTGTGTATACATGCATGTACATGGATTTACCAGTATGAGGGAAGTAAATGTGCATATAAATAGACACACAGCTGTGTGTGTGTTTTCCGATGCAGGTTTCTGTTGGTATTCACATATGTGTGCATGAGCATACACACATAAGTCTACATGTAGGTATGTGCACACCCATGTTGATGGGTATTAACATAGAAAGAGTGAACATGTGCATGCATGTGTGTATGCCTGTGCTCATTTCTAAGTCATTGCATTTATTTAGACCCAGCAGCTGGGTCTGCAGCAAAGAAATTCATCAGCCTGATGGTGCAGAGGGGTCTTTACTGACTATGCTCTGCAAGCCATTTTCAGATGAAAGTCTGTCCTCCTTTACTCCCTTTCCTGGGATCCCCAACCAAGCCTAGTAGACATAGATCCATTGGGATCTGTGTTCCATTTTCTAGGGGCACATTTGAAGCAGGATGTTGTAATAGCTGCTGTCTGAACAAAAAGAGAAACATACCGTTCTTGACTCCTCTTCACCACTTGCACACATCACAGGAAATGTAAATGGTTTGTGGGCTCTGAGGCATCAGCCAGCTCCCTTCTCTCTTAAACACTGCATGCTCAATATAACCAATAGCAGCAAAAGGCTTGGCTGACACTTCTGGTAGCAGAATACAGCTGCCCCTGGGAGAGATATGAGGAACCCATTACCAGGGTGCTGAGCAAAGGAATCTATCACCTGGAGAGCATTCAGTGCTAGACCACTCCTATGCTGAGGGAGATTCTGCACTGCCAAGAGTGACCCACTGCCATAGGCAGCAGCAGATTTCACACTGCATACGTTGGATGAGATCTTCTTGGTTCTGAAGAGTCCCACAGAGCCTTCACTGTAATGAGAATCAAGTAAGTAGAGCTAGACATTGGGACTAGGGCCCTCCAGTCTACAGGGATGATCTGAACAAGAAGGGGTGGAAGGCACATAACTAAAGAAGGGCTTTAAATATAATGCCTCTCTGTAATACCTCCATCCTGCCACTCATCCCATTCCTCAAGGGAGGCATTAGAAGTTTCCCAACAAGCTTCCCTCCAGCACACATTCTTTGAATCTGTTACTGAGTTAAGGTCAGACAAGAGGGAGGATTGTGAGCATACGATGGAAAGCCAGGATAATACAACTCTCCCATTGTCCCTTCTGGGCAAGGAGCTCAAAGCACTTTACAATGGTGGTGAAATCAAGCTTTCACATTGGGGGTTGTTTCACCTACCACTGAAATGCAGCCATCTCTGGCACAGAGCACAGCAGCTCTTTAAAAACCTCCCAGCATATGGCACCAGTGCCTAACACAGGCAGTAAAAAATACTGAGCAAGTGGGTCATTGTTTTTTAAATAAAGCATTTGGATGGGTTGAAAGGGGTGTTTTAGTGTGCAATTGGAAGTATGATAGAGTCTTCAGCAATCCTGTGATGGGAATTTAACTTAGAAATGGCAGTAACCCATGCTGGCATATGAACAGCACCTTTGCTTTTTTAAGAGTTATGGTTTATTCTTTAATTAGTACAAATAGTCAGAGTTATTCAATTTGCAGCTTCCAAGAGGGCTGGTTCTTGGGAGGGAGCACTCAAGAGGAACGGTTCTTGCGTGCTCCCTCCAGTTCTTGGGTGTTTTCTAATATTGCACTGAGGCACTGCATCAGTTCTGGTTCTAAGAACAGCACTTTGTGCTGGCCCTGGTTGTTCTGCACAGCTCTCTCTGCCGGCCTTCCATCTTGTCTGCTTAGGACTGAGCTGGTGCAGGGGTTTGCCACTCAAGATATTTAACAGGGGCTATGGTTTCCCTGAAAGGGTTCATGGTGAGGCCCTGAACAAAGATTTCAAACTTGCCTTCTCTGTCACCTTCTCTGGAAGCTGAACACTGGCCTTCTTGCCTTAAGCTGCCAATTGCCCCTTGCTGGCAGCTGAAGATGGGTTCAACAGTGTTTCAAAAGCCCACTTGGCCAGGTGACCAACAGTTAGGTTTGCCTCCTCTTACAGCACCAGCACAGTGATTACACTGCAGGTTAAACTGTCAGCTATAAAACAGGAAAGTACAAAACCAATGTCCAAGGCTCCCTGGAAGCATCTGCTCTGACTCAAATACAAGACATCTGCTAAGTCTGTGCATGAAGAGCAAAGCCATAAGATCTAAATGTAGCTCAGACGTAAAGAAGAGGTTCATTTCTGTGGCCAGCCTTACCCTCCCTTTGTATCTTGTAGGACATGAGAGAGCAGCATTTCCTCAGGTGTGTGGAAGAATACCTCTTAACCCAGTGGTGCTCAACCTTCTGGACCCTGGGCTGGATGAGTGGACTGGAGTCAGTTCACAGGCCAGATCCATCATAGAGGCAGCATGCAGGGTTAGTTCATGGGTGCAACCCCATGCATTGGCCCAGCCCTGTGCACTGGATGTGCACCGGATGTGGCAAAGGATGGTATCCTTTGTAAGTGTGTAGTTCTCTCCCCTTTTTTATGCTGATTTTCTGTGGAAGGAGACCTTGGCAGACCTTCAGATTGAAGCCAAGGAAATTCATTTTGCTAACCCTTTCTCCCTCGAACTCATTTTACACACAAGATGGGAGGGAGTTCTCCTTCCTCATCTCTATCCAGTAGAGGCTCGGCAACAATAAACCCTTGGACCAGCTGCTTTCCTCCTTAAGATGAAATGCAGTCTCTCCCATGTGCTTGAAAATGAGCCACTTCAAGACATACTTATTTGTGGCATCGCAGTCATGCCCTTCTTTGCTCTTTTCCCTGTTACCAGGGGAATTGCCTTCACCAAGTGTTACAAGGATTCTGTGTTCTCTCTGATGTCCCTCAGCACCATGTTCTCCCTGGTGCTGAGTGCAAGATCTGGTGCCTTGACCCCTGTGGGGCAGGCCTGCCTTCTGCTGTTCAATCTGATTTGCATGAAGCAGGCAACTCAGGGCTGCTTTGCTGTCCCTGCACCTGACAGAATTAGTTTTACTGAGGAGTTTGGGGGTTATTTTTCACTCCTTCTCAAAGCAGTAAGAAGCCATATTGGACTCCTCACACCAATTCTCAATGCTCAGAGGACCCAGTGGATTGGAAACCCCAGCCATGCATTTACTATAGGCCCACTGTGTACTATACCAACTAGAGTATAGTAGTTAGGCAACAGTATCCTAAATTACATATGTGTGTGACTGTGGCTGAGGACTGGAAGTGAGAGGAAAGTGTTCCTAGCCAATGGCCTGTTGCTGTTCCAATAGCCAGGCAATCCCAAGGGTTCAGCAAGCTGTTCTTCATAGCTCATGCACAGGCCCTTCCCTGTATGGAGTGCAGGAAATGGTACTGCATCAGCTGGCCACTCAGCTTGTGCAGGCCCTTGCTCTCTGCTTGCATAGGGCAGCCACCCCTTCCACATTTGTGTGGGAAGCTGATTTCTTTAGCTAAGGGAAAGCAGGGCTTGCAGTGTGTACTCTGGAGGCAGGGTGGTGCTGGGCAGTATCACAGTGCCAGATAAGAGCAAGGTAGGCTTGACAGCAGGGAATTTGAGCAGCAAGGTGGGATGTGGGAGAAGGGGAAGGGCCCTAGCATAGGGGTTTAACCCTAGGAGTGGGGTAGAGGGTATACGGCATCTGAGAAGGCTGCACATGCTGAGAGTTCATGGGCATGCTGCAGAGCCTGCAGTGCTGAGAGAGAGCACTGTGGGAAGCTCTGGCTGGAGCAGAGGGGAGCAGTTGAAGAGCCCTAGGAGTGAGCCTACAGACAGCAGCCCAAAAGCTTGGAGCACTGATTTGTTTGTTGGTTTTTCTTTTTTTGACCTTTATTAAGAAATCCAGCTTATGACCTAAATGAAACATTTAAATATACATTTAGACCCCTTAAATTGACATAAAGAAAGATCTTTACTTTCCATCCAGAGTGCTATCTTATTTCAAGTCAATGTCCACAGGAATCTTGTGTTTTTTTTCTCTTCCTTCCAGTCTCTGACAGTTTCTTTATGTTTCAGTTGATGTTAAATTTTTGTTTCCATTTCTATATAATAATTCACCCCCTCCTTTTCTTCAGAATGCTACATAATATTGATCTCATTATCTTCTACTTAACTTTGCGTTTTAATTTTTCAATTTATGCCAAATTGTTTTTCATAGATTTCACAGATTTCATAGACATTTGGGCTGGAAGGGACCCCAGAGGATCATTAAGTCCAGCCCCCTACCCCAAGGGCAGGAAGTCAGCAGGGATCATAGTATCCCAGAAAGATAAGCATCCAATTTACTCTTGAAGGTCTTCAATGTGGGTGCTTGAACCACCTCCAGTGGCAGGCTGTTCCAAACCTTGGGGGCCCGGACAGTGAAGAAGTTCTTTCTTATGTCCATCCTGAATCGGTCACAGTGGAGTTTGTGACAGTTTGATCTTGTCATCCTTTGGGGGGCTCTGGTGAACAGATGTTCCCCCAGATCTTGATGAGCACCCCTGATAAACTTATAGGTGGCCATCAGATCACCCCTGAGCCTGCACTTTTCTAGGCTGAATAGCCCCATTGCTCTCAGCCTATCATCATAACATCTGTTTTCCTGACCTCTGATCATGCACATGGCTCTCCTCTGCACCCTCTCAAGCTTCTCCACATCCTTTTTTAATTGCAGAGCCCAAAACTGGACGCTGTACTCCAGCTGTGGCCTCACCAAGGCCAAGTACAGCGGGAGAATGTGTCCCAGGATTTACTTAAGAAGCATCTATGGATGCAAGCCAGTGTTTTGCTCGCTTTACTAGCTGCAGCATCACACTGAAGGCTCATGTTCATCTTGTGGTCAACCATGACCCCCAAGTCCCTTTCCTTTGTTGTGCTAACCAGTGTAGCACTACCAAGCCTATAAGCATGGTGCAGGTTTTTCTTCCCAAGGTGGAGAACCTTGCATTTTTCAGGTTCTTGAACACCATCAGGTTCTTGTCCGCCCATTTCATGAGTCTTAATTCATAGACCTTGGACTTTCCTTTGATATTCAATTTTCTTTTTAAGTGTCTGGTTTGGAGACAGAAGAGTCTTTCTTTTTTTTAGCAAATTCCAAGAATTTCTATCAAATTTCTAAGTCAGCATCTTTTTTCCTTCTCCCCTGTAGAATATTGAGTTGATAGGACAACTTTTCCATTACTAAAACTTCCCAATCAGTCAGTAATTTTAGGGGTGCCACTTCTCTTCCAGGCTTTTGTAACTGAAATTCTTGCAGCTACTGGAAGGTGAGTCATCAATTCCTTAAGACTCTTATAGGCTACAGAGTTTTGAGGAAGGTTCAGTAAAAACACTGAAGTATTATCTGATAGCTGTTATTTTCCTCATCACCTGTCATTTCCTTCACTTCAACCTTCTAGAAGTTTGATTCTGGGACACATCCACCGTATATGACAGAATCCCCCAAACAGACCACACTCCCTCCAACATTTGCCTGTTCCTATACCTTACATATGTTTAATTTTAATTGGGGTGAGATTCCATTGATATAGGATGCAGATGGATATTGTGGAAGAAATCAAATTTCGTGTTGTGATTGAATCAGAACTGACAGAGCCAGCCTTTGTTTATTTAGGGCTATACTGTGATCACAGGGAGGATTTCATACAGCAAGAGGAATCACCCACTTGTCTGTTTCAAAGGATTTCTCGAACTCCATAAGTTTACAAGCATATTTATACTTAAGACAGAGAAAGAGAAAAAAATACGACCTTGGAGAAACAAAATAGAAGCAAATTACACAGACAGTTTACTTAAAGAAAAGGAAAACACAGGGTAATATATCAAGACAAAACAAGGCATGCAGGATTCCTTATCTCAGAACATTTAACTGAAATAAGCAGTCAGTACTTCTGGTCTCTGTCTGTTTTCTAAGTCAAGTAGTTAGGAGCCTGATTAAATTTATTACCACAGTATGTAAGGACCACTGTTCCAGATAGCCTCTCATTCTTCAGCACTAATTTTTGAACCAACATCAATAGCTTATTGTGTCATCAGTACTGTTTTTTCTTCTAGATGGCTATTTTAAATTGCTTTATATAATATAGACAATACACCTGTGTGTTTCATAAGTGACCAATATTTTCTCAAATTTCTTGTTGGTTTTTCAGATTATGCTTCCTGCTACAGGGCATCAGAGCTGTGTGTTGATCCCTACTGTCTGCCTGAAGTGATGGGGAGTTTGCCCAGCAGGAGCAAGCAGATTGTCGGCCAACCCAGTCCATCCACCCCCATGCAGTCTCCGGTGCCTATTCAGGAAGGTAGGAGTTGCTACTCCTTTATACCCTATGCAAGAAGGCTGAGCCTTCTACGTACACATCCACCTGCACCAGCACTAGCAGGGAAAGGCAGCTGTCTACGAGATGCTGTTCCAGAGAGCAATGCTCCAATGTCAATATCTCTGTGCCTCTCTTTGCAGGTCAGAACAGCTATGTGGCTGTTGCCTTGTGCAATTTCCCCTCAGGGGAGGGGACAGAGACCATCCTGAGGATGGGGGAGTTGCTGAATGTCCTTTCAGAGTAAGTCAGATCAAAAATGATGTGGAAGCTGCAAAGGCTCAGTTGTTGTCAGTGCTACTCTTCCCAGACCTAGGCCCCTGTCCCTCCACAGAGCTCAGGTACTTAGGTCTTTTGAGAGTTACCTTCTTTCTGTGGTAGGCAACAGGCTCTGCAGCATGCCCATGAACTCAGAACTCGGTGAACGGCAGGGGTGGGCAATTATTTCAGGTGGAGGGCTGCTTACTGAGTTTTGGCAAGCCATTGAGGGCCACAGGACAGGCAGCCAGGGGCAGATAAACATTAATTTTCTAAATTTTTTAGGGGCCCGGAAGGCTGGATAGCGTGGCCTGGCGGGCCACATCTGGCCCATGGGACGCATTTTGCCCACACCTGGTGTACAGGGCCTCTTTAAGAATGACTCTGGAGTGAGAAGTGGGTGTCAGTTCTCTATTGTCTGGCTTCCAGTCCCTTCAAAACTTCTAGAAGATATTTCTGCAAGCTATTGTATATCTTCCACAGTCCTTACTGAAAGCTCTCTAGGGCATGCACATGTTCTCTGGCTCAGAGAGGATCCTCTCCCCTCTACTGGGTTCCTGCCCTGGCTGAGGACTGGAGTTGTAATGGAGACCTGACTCAGTGAGTCCAGGCCTTACTTCAGATCAAGCCTTGTGCCCACTGGCATGAAAGTGCAAGTGTTCATTCAGTACTGGTTTGCTACATGAGGCCTGCAGCTGCCACAGCATTGTGACCTCATGGCTTCAGGTTCAGGAACTCCCAACTGCCATTGGGGAGCATGATCAGCACAACAGGCTGAGATGGCAGATGGCTGGCTGCTGGCAGGGGCAATAGGAGCCATCACCTAGTGAAGACAGTGGCTCCCCAGAAGGGGGTAACAGCAGCTTAGCCTCAGGAGACATGCCCTCAACAGTGTTCCAGAATATCTCAGCACCAGAAACCAACCTAGCCTCCCCTGCTGGAGGCATGTGGAATTGCAATTAATGGAAGACTATTTTCCTTGCAGGGACGGTGAGTGGTGGAAAGTGGTGTCTTTAGCATCTGGCCAAGAGTGCTATGTGCCCAGCAGCTATGTGGCCAAAGTGTGGCACAGGTAGGTGCTCCTGCTCTCTGTCTGAAAGGGCACAGCACTGACTGAAGTAAGGCTGCAAACCCTGAGGCAGAAGTTATGACATCATATTTGTATTGCAGCAGTGCCCACAGTTGTGGCTGGGTACCCACTGTGATGATATGTGCAAACACAAAGAAGGGCACAGTCCCTGTACATTTCTCTACCTAGTAAAGCCAGTCACCTTAAAGACTAACTGGTTCAGAGAAGCATACACTTTTATAGGTGACAGCTACGGCATCTGATGCAGTAGGCTGTTGCTTACAAAAGCTTATGCCTCTGAACCAGTCAGTCTCTAAAGTGCCATCCTGCCTCCATTCCTACACTTGGCAATGCACAGGAGACTAATACTCTTGGGCAAATGTCTGCATTACAGCCCAAGGCCATAGCCAGACAGACAGGAAGAGATGAATGGGAAACATGCAGGGCGAAGACAGCCATTGCTGTGCAGGCTGTAGCTATCAATGGCCCAGACTCCTTCCCTCTCATCCCCATGCAAGTCAGGAGGTGTCAGGGTTATACTTTGCCCTCAATGGTGTTCCAGAAGATCTCAGCACCAGAAAGCAGGATTCACATGCTAAGCTGTTCTCTGTGTTCCTTCTGGAGCTGTCCCCAAGCCATCCAGTCATACCCGTTGTCCCTTCGTGCTGGTGGTTTGTTCAGGGCCTAGGGGATCTCCTTCAGTGGTCAGATGGCAAAGACAAGAGTCCTTTCTGACCAATTTGGGGTTGCAGAAGGGGGAGATGGACTTTCGGTCTAAGGCAAACATGTCTTGGCATGAGCTCTGGTGGTGCACAGGAGTAACTCAGAGGTCTCTGGGCTGCAGAAGATTCCTGAAGCATCTGAGGCCCCTGAGCAAAACGTATTGCCCATATACATGTGATGCCCCCTCCCTCACCCCTCCTCCCCCAGGTACCATCCTACTGCAGCTGCTGTCTCTTGCTCCTTTCAACAGAGCAGGAGGAAGACATGCAAACATGACCTTCAATTCCCATGCATTCTATTTCAACAACTTTCAGTGTGATCCTTTCCACTAGATCTTCAGACCTACTTCATTTCTATATTTTGGTACTGTGGCATCACCTCAATGCTGTCCTTGTAGAACCTCTGAGCAGGTTCTGTACAAATGCATGCAGTATCGCTGGCCCATCATTTAGAAAAAGCAATTTTAGGTCAAATTTTCCCTGAAATAAAATTTGAATTGAAAACCTACCCAGGACTGATTTTGCACCTGTAAGAGCAACTTAGCATTCAGGCTTTTGTTGGTTAATTGCACAGTTCAACCAGTTTGTGAACAGACACAATGCCAATGGTTTTAGGCATTTTGAATATTTAATATAATACATTTTCTCTGGGAAGCCTGTAAGAATGGGCCTTCTTCCTTTTTTGTCTGAATTCCTTGATCTTTCTGGGTGCTGATATAGCCTAGTGCATGGCTCTGGCCTTACTGTTCCTGGTACAGGGCTAAAACATGTTTGGCATGCATGTTTCTGCAGCCATGAATCTGACTGCTGACATTCCCCTCAACAGATAGTGAGCTTAAGGCCTGGCTGCTACTTCCATCCATTGGAAATTAGAGGCTCCTGTGCATGTAATGGCGGGACTTGCAGTGCAGTCATGGTTACTGCAGTTGCATGCTGGACTGAGGTTTCCTCCCACCATTTTGTCTTTCCCTGAAGCACCAGGAACCTCCCAGAACAAATAACGCTATAAAAATGTATGAGAGTCTAAGCAACCAAGAACTGGGCTCAAGCCCTACAGCTTCATGACATGGTGCTGTTTCCTGTCTGCCTCTTTACCAGGAAGAGGCAACATGGCTCTGCTGACTCACAAAAGAGGGGCTCATTGTCCTGCTCATTGTGTTGTTGTATGCTTCTCGTCAGGCCAGAACCATGTTCCAGGCAAAGGGAAACTGCACTTCAGATCTGGTTATGCATATAGTCTAGTCTAGCACCTAACCAATTAAACAGCTGCTTACAAAACCTTATACCTCTCCGAATTAGTCTATGAGATGCCACTCTAGGCTGCTTTCTGCCTGACTCTGGGCTAACACAGCTATCTACCTTTCTCTACATCTCAGCTAGTGAGCTCTTTAGGTACTTCCCAGGGTAAAAGGTGAACCCTTAATGTAACCAAGAGAGAAGAAAAACACTTGGATCCCCACCACTGCATCCCCTGCCAAGGCACTACTGCCCCCACACCGTGCTCCATCCTGTCTCTTTGTTCAGGGGGAACTGTCACTTTGCACAGGGCTGCTGCCCTGAGATTAAAAGCAAGAAACCTGCCTGTTGCCAGATGCACAGCAGTCAGGGACCTGTTATCTTTTACAGGTGGCTGTACGAGGGCATTAGCCGAGAGAAGGCTGAGGAACTGCTTTTTCTGCCTTACAATCGCAGTGGTTCCTTCCTGATCAGAGAGAGCCAGACAAGGAAAGGTAGGGGAGTTTGCCAAACCATGGCACAGGCCCATCAGAACTGTCAACTGAAGAGGAGGGAGGGGCTGAGGATAATGTGGATGCTTCAGATTTGCAACAGGGTGCCCTGGAGCCAGAAGCTTAAGCACCCTCTTTCCCACAGGTACCAGACTCATGAGAGTCCAGCGGTGTGCTCTGTCCCATACCACTGAAGGACTGCAGGGAATTGTCTGGCTGAGGCTGGGCATTCTCCATCCTTTCTCCACCCCACAAAGCTGCTTACCTTCCCAGAGGGCTGCTCTCTGCTCTTGGGGGTGAACGACTGTGAAGGGCAACACCTGGCTGTATGTGCCCAGAACACAGTGCTGCAGTTATTATAGGAATTGTTGAAAAAGGTTGTTCATTAATTGGCCTCAGGGCTTAAAATCCTCCATGCACACCAAACCAAACTGATCCATGAACACTCCAGAAGTACATAGACAGGGGAATCAGCTCCAGATCCCCTCACAGCCCTGCCAGCTCAGGGAAGTGAAGGGAGGAAAGGGAAGCTAAGCTGCACACAGCTGGCTACTGTCCCAGTGAAGGGCAGATTTCTGCTCCCTGGTAGAAGGATAGTTCTAAACTACCTTTCCATTCCTTGGGCTGGAAGCAAGCTGAGCCTGAAATGTCTGGGTCCTTCAAAGCAGGCTGCAGCTAAAATGGTCCCCAGCACGACTGAAAGCAGCCCTGGGGCACAATTTAAGCCTTACAAAAGTCCAGGAAACGTTGTGTCCCACCTGTACAGAAAATGTAGAGCTACAGCCCAGGAACTGACCTGTAACATCCAGTGAAAGTGGTGATTTTATTAGCAATGGACCTAACAGAAGAAAATACTTGTTGGGGGAAATGGCATGTTCTGCATTTCTACCAGCAGCCTCCCACCATAGCACACAGTGACTTATTATCTGCCTTGTAATGACGACCCATGTCATCCTGAGAGGTGAGTGCTCAGGCACAGACTAGGACTGCCAGGGCCCATAAGGGCAAATTCCTTATAGAATATTTTCTGTTTGCCATAAATCATAAAACAATGGCTTTGGAAAATACTTCAAGCAATCATCTAATGCAGACCCTGCAGTGAGGCAAGATCTAACATATGTGGATCGTCCCTGAGAGACATGTTTGAACTGCTCTTAAACCTACCAGTAGAGATTTCTCATCCTCCCTAGGTAACTTGAGCTAAATGCTTCCCTACCCATATAGTCAGAAAGTTTTTCTTCATATGCAAATATGCTACTGTGACCATTTTTCCGACACCAATTTTTTTTTAAGCAAATTAAACTAATTTATTTTTACCTTCACTAGCGGGCATGGTAAAATGCTCTTTATTAATGATCTTTTGATATTAAATTTAGAAAAAGGAGGCTGAGTGGGAACATAATAGACTAAGCTCATCAAGTTCCTTCACCCTTCCAAATGGAAGCACTGGAACCTGATGTATGAACCACTTAAAACCATGAGTATTCCCCATAAGCTCCACCTCCGGTGTGTTGTTTTACTGTGTCATTAACATCAAATGGGAAGAATTCTCTTCAGGAGTGAGTGCCTGCTGGCATAGGAGCCAGGGTGGCCAAATTTTAGATACAAAAGTCCAAAGACTGAAGCAAGCAGTTACTGATTGAAGGTATCACTAGTATATCAATGTACGATGCACTGCAGGAGAGACATGGTGTTATTAGTCTTATCTCTGATCATTCACACCTGTAGCCTTAACTGCCTGCCTTGAACTGTGGCTTCCTGCACACATATTATGTTTTCTGTTTCTTGCTAACCCTCTTCCCCCACTGTACAGTCCGCAGGCAGAAAACTTCCTGTATCTTTTGGTTAAGCAGAGACAAGCTATTTCAGCTCCAAAAAAGACCACTTTTTGCAATGAAAATTGTGACACATGAGAGAACCATCCATCCATTGATTTGGACTATGCTCTTGAAATCTTTCCAAACTCAGAAAGCTAAGTCAGGTATCCCTCAATGACAAGATAAGGTACTAAGGACCAAGATCTCCTCTTCTTGAAACTGCCACAGATGGGAAACACTTTCATCTGCAACCCTTTCCAAGTGACAACTTGTTGACAGCCTGACCTGCCTTTGTCTGGCATGAGAGCAATCAGTACCTTGTACCTCTGGAGTCAGATTTAGTTCCTGACCCTTATCCTACCTTTTTTCATAGATTTCATAAATTTCATAGACATTAGGGCTGGAAGGGACCTCAGGAGATCATCGAGTCCAGCCCCCTGCCCAAAGGGCAGGAAGTCAGCTGGGGTCATAGGATC
>NW_017728946.1:1873146-1932056 GCF_001723895.1 Crocodylus porosus | reverse complement strand
TTTCTAAGATCTTCCCCAGGATAGAAGTCAGGCTAATGGGCCTGTAGTTAGCCGGATCCACTCTCCTCCCTTTCTTGAAGATCGGCACCACGTTGGCCTTCTTCCGGTCTTCGGGCACTTCACCAGAGCGCCAGGAGTTTTCAAAGATCCGTGCCAGGGACTGGGCTATGACGCTTGCCAGCTCCTTGAGTACCCTGGGGTGCAGATTGTCAGGCCCGGCTTTTCTTTTTTTAATCTTATCTCCCTACATATACTGCTGCCCTGGACATCATAGTAAATAATTCTCTTTCCTCTGCCCTTACCATGGCTCCCCAGCAGAGCACAATCTGTAGTAAGATGATACACTTGCAGAGAAACCTGTTCTCGCCTTTCCTGATGTTCCTTGTAACACCATGTACCCCAACTTTCTGGGAATCTGCTAGTGTCACCCTTTGCACTGAGCTTCTGTCTCAGACATGCTTCTTTCCCAGGCCTGTTTGCTATTTTAGACTCTGTAAGAAGCAGTTTGGCTCCCTCTGAGTGTGTTTACATGTGCATTAATATGCCTTTTCTAATGTGCATTTAGTACCTCCAATGTGAGGTACTAAATTTATGTGCATCAGGCTGCGCTAATGCACAGTAGCACATTTGCATGTTTTTTTTAGTGATGTGCAATGCACAGTAGACTATTTTACTGTGCATTAGTATAATGTCATGGGGGTTTTTTTACATAGTCTACTGCACATTAAAGTGCACATGTAAATGTACCCTCTGAGTCACTCATCCCCACAGGACAGGAGTTTAACACACCAGAGAGCTTAATCTGAGCCCTAGTTCCCTCTTTTCCTTCTGGCTTGACTCAGCTGAATGCCAGGTTTAGGCAGCGGTGGAGCTGCAACTATGAAGGAAACCAGGTTTCTCACTTTGCTCCTCCTTCTCCAGGGAGCCTGTGATGCCCTCCCTACCTGCATCAGGCAAAGGCTTCCAGGGGGCTCTTCCAAATAGAATCAGCAGCAGCTAAGCAGGTTGCTTTGCGCTAAACTCATAAGCATGTCACTGCTCATTTTGGTGCCCAAGTCCAAATTTTAGTCTCAGAACCCTTGCTTATTTGCCAGCTAATCCTAATAGGAACTTAAATCTCCAAGGCACTTCTGTTGAGGCATAAGAACATAACAACTGCCATTTACTGGGTCAGTCCAGAGGTCTGTCTTGCACACTATGTTGTGTCACCTAGTGGCAAAGAGCAAATGCTGAAGGGAGAGTGAACAGGGCTTCTTTCCCCACTGTTCCTCTCCAAAATGCAGCCTCCAGCATTTAGGGTCCAAGAAGTGTTGATTCAGAGTCTGTACCCCTAACTTCTTGTTCAATAGCTACTGATGCACCTTTACTCCAAGAACTTGTCCAATCTGTTTTTGAATTTAGCTAAACTGTCAGCTTCCGCAACATTTAGTGGCAATGAGTTCCACAAATTAATTACAGGTTGTGTAAAAAATAACTTCTTTTGTTATTATCATAAAACTTATTATCTACTACTTTCATTTTATGACCCCTAGTTCTTATATTGTGAGACAGCGTAAATAATAAATTCATATTTACTTTTGCTTCACCATTTAGTATTTTGTAAACCCTTATCATGCCCCCCTTCAGGCATCTCTCTCCTAAACAGAATAGACCTAGCCTCCTTAGGCTCTCTTCATGTGGAAACCCCTCCAGGTGTGGGGACCAAAACTGGGCACAGTATTCAAGGTGTGGATGCACTATGAATTTATAAAATCAAGTCTTCTAAGTGACTGAAGATCTGCTTTAAAGAATTACTGATACCCTTCTCTCCTGCTGTTCCTGTGTCACATTTTAGGCTTTTTGTTAGTTTTTTCATTTGTTTGTTTTTTACTGTCTAAATAGCATACAGTTGTGTTACAGGGGAGGGCTCTCTAACTGGCAGCCCATGGGCTGCCCTGATACAGGGAGTTTTGATGAGCTGTTGTGGGCCGGGTCAGGACCCCACTGCCATGCAACAACTCTCCAAAACCGCCTATGGGGTTCAGTGGTCAGGGAGCTGTGTTTGGGTGCAGGATGGATGCAGTCCATGCCCTGCACCCCGTCAGGGGTTGGGGGGAGCTGCCTGGGCACTAATTCTTGGGAACCAGCTGGGGTGAGGAGAAGGAGGGGAGACGGGGCGCGTGCAGCAGAGCTCACTCAGTCCGAGACTGTCCCTGCGGTGATCTGCGTGGGGCTGAGCCCCGCCTGGGGCAGCCCGCACCCACAGCCCGGCCCCGGCCCGTGTGCAGCTTCTGGCAATGCTGTAGTCTCCTAGACGCTGCTCTGGTCCCTTTGCCTCCAGCGGGAGCTGCCTGCCTGCTTCCTTCCTCCCTCCCCCACATACCCAGGGCGGCTCAAGAGGTAGCCACCGCCAGAGGCGACGGGAGCGGAGCCGCACCCGCGGCCTGAGGCAGCCCGCCAGAAGCTTCGCGCGCTCGCGGTGGGGGTCTGGGCCGCTGCGGCTGTTCTGCGACTGCTCTTCTCCCGCCGCTGCCGCGCCCTCCGAGCAGAGCAGAGCGTCGGCTGGGTGCGGAGTGGGTGGGAGGCGGCCAGGAGCTGGAGCTGGGCGAAACGCGCCGGGGCAGGAGCCGCCTGGCTGAAGCTCTCTCTCGCTGGGAGTGGTGCAGCAGGGGCAGGGACTGCGGCTGGCGGCAAGGGGGCAGAACAGCCCTGCCAGCCTGGATGTGCAGTTTCTGGCGGGGCTGCCCCTGGTGTGGCTGCAGCTGGCTGGGTGCCGCTCTGCTCCTGTGGTATCCGGCAGTGGCTTCTGCTGCGCTGCTCTGGGCAGGTGGGTGGCGGGCGGCTCCTACTGGAGGTGAGAGCAGAGCAGCACCAGGAACAGCCCCGCCACAAGCTGCGCACGCTGGCCAGGGCCTGGGCTGTGGAGCACAGGCAGGACCGCCGCACGGGTGGAGCTCACCCCCCTCCGGAGTGCTGCGAGGGCAGCTGCAGGCTGGGTGCAGTCAGTTGGTGGGCTGGATCTGGCCTGCAGGCCATATTTTGCTCATCCCATTCTGGGGGGCAAGGAAGTTCCTGGGTTTCCAGTTCATTACAACACATGCCGGATGCTGCATCCAGTGCTTATCCATATGCTTCTTGAACAACTCCAGTAAACAAGACTTAGACAACTCGCCTAGGCAGATGCCTCACTTCTAACAATGAAGAAATTATTCAGTGATAGCTAGTCCAAACCTACTTTACTACAATTTCAAGCCATTAGTATGTGTCCTACGCCCTGCAGCAAGAGAAAAGGTATTCTTTCTCGTGTATGTGGCAGCCCCTCAGACAGCCCCTCAGACACTTCAAGACTTCTGTTGTGGCCCCTCTTGATTGATTTTTCTGCAAGCTGAACATGCTACGTATTTTAGCCTGTTTTCTGTCAACTGCAAAACTTGTTCAACGAGCATTTTGTGACAGCTTCCAAATCATTAATAAACATTAAATGGTCCAGGGGAGACCCCTGTGGGACTCGGTTCAAAACCTCATTTGCCTGTGGCTATTGAGCCAGTTGTCTATCCACCTTATAATTTTGTCAAGCCTACATTTCTCCAGCTGGTTGTGCTATGTTGCTCTTCAGTTGGCTGGGCCATGAAATTCCAAAGTCAATCAGAATACAGCTTGCTTGTGATATTTATAGGAAGCATCCTCCAGAGATAAGGAGCTGGGGCCCCTAGGTACAGTTCATGTCCCAGAGCACCACTTGTTGCCCTGTGCTTGGAGCCATGTCCAGCTTGTGTATTGCAATGCAACAGCAGTGCCATGGAACACCACAGGCTACCACTTTCAGCACAGAGCTGTCCTGTAGGGCCTTAGTCTCTTCTCATCCCTAGGACCCAGCAGTGACCCTGTGCTCTCCTTCTGCAGGCTTCTACTCCTTGTCCGTCAGGCGCACAAACCACTCTTCCTGGGATTCTGTCAAACACTATCGCATTAACCGTTTGGAGAATGGCTGGCTGTACATCTCTCCGTGTCTCACATTCCCCAGCCTCCAGGACCTGGTAGACTATTACTCTGGTAACAACTCTGTCCTACATTTACGTATCTTTAATGGCTGCACAACATTGGGGCTGCCTGCCTTTAGTATGTGTGTGATGTTTACAGCACAGGGAGTAATCTTTCCCAAAAGGGTAGCTCCCTACAATGGTACCATGCACATGGAAGAGAATGGTGTCTCATTAGAGTCCCCTCTGTCCTGGGCTACACAGGAAGTTTGTGGATCTCAGTAGCCATTGCACAACCCTCAATTCTCAACCTAAGATCTTAGGCAGGCTGTGCATGTGCAATGTTTGTGCATGGGTTTGCGGTGTAACAGTACAAGCAGACTGAGCAAGTGCAGGCTGTGTGCTTGTGTGCAGTAAGCACAGGCTGTACGTGTGCATAAGCATACAGTGAATATAGGCTGTGCATGTCATTCTATGCCTCTGTGGAACATGTACTCTTTAGCAGAGACCATGGGAAAACCATTTAACTTTCCTTGCTTCATTGCCTAGAAATCGGGGGTGGGCTGTGTTGCCTCCTGAAGGAGCCCTGCTTCATCCAAGGGGCCGGCTCAGCACCTCTGCAGAACCTCCCTCCACCTGTGATTATCAAGAAGCCAGCTCTTGACTGGAAAGAGCTTGACAGGTAGGAAGCAGTTTACAGATGGGAACACAGAGGGGCCCTGTTCTTCTCTGCAGTTACTCTGGGCATCCCACTTTACTTCTGCCAAATAAACACCAGTAAAGTCATAGAGTGCCCAGCAGGATCATCTGTAGCCAGGCAGGGTGCCCAGAGAGCCGGCATCTGGATGCTGAGCTGGGGGTGGGTGGGAAGTCTGACTTGGGACTGGAGAGCGCTAGGGCCCAAAGTTCCAGCAGGCAAAGAGGTGGTGGAGGGGGGCAGACATTCACACTGGAGGTTGGGCTGTCTCCAGGCTGAATATTTTGGTAGTAAGACCAGTGTGACCTGGATGTTAGGCAGGATGGGTGCAAGTGTATATTTGGGGGGAGGGCAAGTAGACTGTCTGAGGCTGAGCATCCTTTCTTGTGTCTGTAGCTCCATGCTGCTTACAGAGGCTCCATCTGCAGGGAAGGAGGACTCCCCTGTCAGCCTGGGCCTGCGGGAAGCCATCAGCTCCTACCTCTTCATGACAGAAGAGCTACCCTTGGAGAATGAGAAGACATGACAATGGAAGAGCCCCCGAGAGTGCTACACTCATGTGGAAGAGGGTAGGCCAGGGCTGGTCTGCCCTGGCATGTCTGCAGCCCTATGATATTTATCCCATTCCCATGCTCCCAATTTAAATTATTGGTCCAATACTCTAGCTAAGGTAATTTATTACCTGCATGGCCAGAAACATGTCTCTGTTCTGACTTGGCTGGCTGGCTGTGTCCAAGCTGCTTCCATACCCCTGGCCTTACCCTTTCACTGAAAAATACCTGGTGCCTGCTGGTTGAATTCTTCTCCCCATGAATGTAGGAGTCTGGCTGAGCAAGATGCTATCTGGAAATCTCAGCCCCCACTATTGGGTAAGCTCCTACAGAGCGGTGTGCTTGCTTGCGATATCTGACTGGGCACTTCACTCTGGGCCACATAGCAGATGGAGACTCCAGGTGTTCCTCTGATGTTGCTGAGAACAAAAGTGCATAGTCAACAGAAGGCTGTTTCTATGCAGGCTACTTAAGACTTCCATGGTGACTGCTTGGCTCTGTGTTATGTTGAATGAGAGAGAGCCAGAGTCTGTACCTTAATCCTGACTCCCATGCTATTGTGGCCTTTGGGTCCATACACAGCTTTTCTGCTGTCCTTCAATCTGGACTTGCGGCCCCATCTGCTCCATGTTGCCAGCCCCTGTCCTTATTTCAGCAGTCAGGGGCCTCTCATGGCACTACTGGTCAACTTGCAGCCCATGGGTCACATGAGGCCTGCAACAAATTAATTTGTGGCCTGTAGGGTCCTGCCCAGGCACCACTACCCTAGCTGCTCCTGTGGCTTTAGTTTCTTTCCTCTGCCTCTGGAGCTGGGGTGGCCCACCCAGCTATATAGCTCATGCAGTCCCTGGTCCCTCTGAGGCTGGACAGCCCTGTCTTATGGTTTACATCAAGGCATGTCTAAAGTCTCCAGCCTGTCATAATCTAGGTTTGTGGCAGCAACAACAAATCATCCTATATACTGCAGAAAATTACCTCTTCTGAATCTAGTCCATCAAGCCAAATGTCTATCTCAGTGCTTTTCTTTGATAAAACAATGGCCCAGTTCAAGTGGTTCACAAAATAAAAGTGCTAGGAGCCCAGCCCAAGAAATGGAACCAGGAGTTTTGTGTAGCTGCCAAATAAAATGAAATGCAAATATTTAACCAGCTGAAGAGTGAACTGTGGAAATGGCACCTGCGTACCTCTCCTCCCTCTGAGACGGGTGCTAGCAAGAAGGTAGGAGTTTCACCCAATTTAGCTCATTTAATGTATCCAATGAATTATATACAGGCTGAGTTCCCTCATTTCATGCAAAGGCTATATGCAAAATTTGGACCTATTTAAACTGTCTGAAGACTTGGGCTACATGTTCTAAGGTCTGTACAAAGCTAGGGGTTCCTCTGCACAAAATGCTCATCAGCTGGATGAGCTAGAAAAGGTGATGGAGTTAAGAAGGCTTCTTTGAGGTTAATTTCCTTATTTTGGCAGGTCTCTTCTCTCCAGAGCTTTAATAGATCTCAGCCTCTAGGACAGAAAAATAAATTTGCTTTGAGCGCAGTAGATAATGAGCAAGAATACAGAATCAGACAGAGCCCGATTCTAACAGGGAACTCCTTCTATAAAAAAAGTCTATCTGGGAGCAAGAGGGCCACAGAGCTCCTGCAGCTTTAGTGGTAGTGACAAGCTGGGCCCTGGCCCTTGTGGTGTCATTCAAATCTCCCTACACTGTCTTCCCAGCATCATGTCTTCAGTTCTCCAGCAGTCCTGCCTTCATGCCACTGCTCTGTATCTTCCTGCTGCTGCTATGGCCCTGCAGCAGGCTGCTTTCCTGCCATGTCATCAGTGTATTCCAGGGGTGGACAATTATTTTGGGCAGAGGGCTGCTTACCCAGTTTTGGCAGGCTGTCGAGGGCCGCATGGGTAGCCCCGCCCCTTGACAGGTGCCCCACCCCCTGGACACCATCTTGGGACCAATGTCCCAATGTCATGGGACCAATGACCCAGGGCCAGTACCGGTGGGGCCCAAAGTGGGGCACAGGTTGGCAGGGGTCTGTGGAGCTGGGCTGGGCTGCATGAGCAGGGAGAGGGGAGAGCTGGCCTGGCTCCATAGAGCCCCTGCTGGGTGGGACCCTGCGCTCCTGCCACCCTGCTTTGGGCCCCACTGGCACTGGCCCTGGGACACCGGTGCGGGCCCCACACTCCCACTGGCTCCTACATCTGCTCACTCTCGGTGCCTCCCAGCCCCGTGGTACAGGCAGGGGGCAGCGCACAACCCTGACCCCCTGCTTGCTGGCAGGGAAGAAGCTGGTGCTGAGCACAGGGAAAAGCGGCCCCTTGCCCACCCCGTGGCTGGCACTCCCTGCTGCAGGTGCTCACAACCCACATGGGGCTGTTTGGAGCAGGCACAGGCAACCCCACATGGGCTGCAAGTGGCTACAGTGCAGGGTATGGGGCAAGCGAGGGGCTGCTTTTCCCCATGCTCAGCACCCTCTTGTAACTTGCCCCTGCTGCCAGCCTGGGCTCTGTGCCAGCTCCAGACTCACCCATCAGGGCTGCGCGTGGCAGCAGCAGCTGTGGCCCCCCCCCGCTTCCTGCACTAAGCAGTGTTGGCCACTGCTGCCTGCCCGGAACTTTCGCACTGGGTAGTCCCCAACGGGTGAGCCCGGAGCCAGCACAGAGCCTAGGCTGGCAGCAGGGCCGGGTTACAAGCTGGTGCTGAGTGCGGGAGTGGGGAAGCGGCCCCTCGCCCACCCCAGGCCCGACGCCCTACACCGCAGCCACTCACAGCCCGCCTGGGGCTGCCTGTGCCTGCTCCGGCTGTGCCTGTGCAGACTGCAAGTGGCTGCAGCAGGGAGCACTGGCCACAGGGCAGGGCAGCGCCACTTTCCTTTGTGCTGGAAAGCAGCAGGGAAGGAGTCTGGGGAAATAGTCATTTCTTGCCTGATTCGGGTGAAAATTGCAGGGCATGAAGCCTGCCAAGTTGCAATGAGATAGGTACAGCGGTTTCTGTGAAACTGCACCTCAAATTGTTCAAAGCAAAACTCATGTCACCTGTGTGTGTTAAGGCAGAGTGAGATGAAAAAAGCAGGGATGGAAGCCCCTTCTGAGGCCATGAAGCCTGGTAGGTTTCAAGGAGGCAGGTGCAGGCAAGGGTTTCTGTGAAACTGCACCTCAAACTGTTCAAAGCAAAACTCATGACGCGTGACTTTGTGTGTCTCTGTGCTGTGACACTTTGATTAGGATGGGCCCAGCAGAGGAGACACACCTTTACCCTATCTCTTTAGGTAACCTGAGCTGGTTACATTCCTCAGGGAAGGGGGAAACCTGCTCCCTCTGCCTGCATGACTGGTATCAGCTACCTGGATGAGGGGTTTCTACCTGGTGGGCTAGAGTCTGCCCAGCAACTAGTGATGTATTTCAAATTGGTTGGCTGACAGCCAACAGGTGCTGGCCTCCATCGGACCAGGTGAATGAGGTCACAGGGGCTATATAAGTTAAGACGGCCCAGGAGGAGAAGGCAGCAGCCACGTGGGGAACTTGGACTTAGAGAGGAGCTTTACCATCTGAAACTGGCTCTCTCCCCCATAGCTCATGAGCTAGGAACAGCCTGCCTCCAGAGGGAATCTCCAACAGCCTCTGGATGATGCTTGTGAGTAAGCTACTGGAAATCTGGTTAGATATATAGCTGGCAGTAACTCAGATGCGTGATCAAAAGGCTACCTCAGCCAGACTGTTTTGCTCTATGGGATGTCTATGAGATTGCTCTCTCATACCCTATTTTCACCCTACACCGGTAATCAATAAAGTTCTCCTTTGTGACCGGTGTAGGAGACTTATTGAGGGGTGGATCTAAATTATGCCTAACAGGCCCCCTTAGGTCTGTGGACTAAGGAAGACTTTCCTTTTTGGTCACCAACTTGGGGAAGTGCCCCAAGTGCCTGTACTGGGTCGAGTAACCACAGGACTATTAGGCCTGTGTTTCCCCGGGGACACAGGGCTGAGAGAGTCCCTTCTCGGGGTGGTGGCAGCTTACATTACCCCCAGGCTAGCGAGTGTGCTTCAGGAAGGGGGTCAGCTGGATGCGAGACGCCCCAGAGAGGCACTCAGAGCCTGGAAGGTGGTCGGGCACAGGGAGGTGGATGGCTCAACGCAGGAGTGCCCCCTACTGGCCTGCCACAACGTCCGTTCTGCAGCTCCATACCATCCCTACACTGCGGCTCATGGCATCCCAGGCAGCTAGGCTCTCTTGGAGCCTCTCAATTCCACTGTAACCAGCAAGCCTCAGGCCTCTCAAAGATCTTACAGGTCTGGGCTTTTCCTAGCCAGGACTGTGCATGTGTGTGGTGGCTGAAGGTTATAAGGCACTTCCTACCTGCCTTTCATCAGGGAGGTTTGCAGTCCTGACATTTCTTAGGGGCTGCCATACCACCGGCAGTCCCAACAGGCCTCCGACCCTGGCAGCATGCAGTTTTAGGTCATGCACAGGGCCTTCTTCCCCATAGCCCCAGTCTATACCTCCAAGTTCATTCTGGCATGGACATTCAGCAGGGAGATGCTCTTCCCCTGCTGGCTGGTAATATAGTGAGTGCTGCCTCCAGCTGTGAGAGCGGGGCATTAAATGGTTACAAAAAAAAAAATTAAATAGGTGTGGACAAAGTTGCATTCACTCTGTCTGCATGTGGAGCTTGGGGAACCCCAACAGTGGAAGGTTCACCTTCAGGAACACCAGCTGCTTCACCAAATCAGGATCCAAGGAGGTGCGTTGGGGTGTCACAACATCCCCAGCAAATCAGGACCTTGCTCAGAACACTGGTTGGCAGACAGGACCCAGGGAACCATAGCCAGATCCTGCCACATCTGGCAGCAGCTTGCACAGTAGGGCAAAGGATCACAGAGCAATGGGGTTCCATGTCCTCAGTGAGATAGGTAGCCACCGAAGCCTCTGTGCTACCTGCCCAATGCTGGGATCTGGTGCCTCTGGACTCCATGGAAGCCATGCCCTTGGCCCACATTGGCATCACCTGTGGTGGAAGAGACTGGCGGGTGGATGGAGAGGTGGCATGAGACAGTGGTTCCTCCTCTTCCACATTCCCCCCCCGCCTTTGCCATTCTGACACTGTTCACCTGCACCTCCATTCAGTGATCCAGGGTTTTGCTGGCGTACACGCTCCCCTTCACCCTCGAGTCACACATGGCCACCAGCATGTGGACTGTACCGGACTGCGATGGATCCAGCCATTTCTTGATGTCCTCCTTCAGCCACTTCACCAGTGCCTACACCTCTGGTGACAGCAGCCTGCTCCAGCCAGGAACATCGATCCCCTGGAACTTCTCCATTTGGTTCTGAAGCTCCCTCACTATGGGGATCACCAGCTAAGGAGGGCATCGCCAGAACTGAGGCTCAGGGTGGCCTTAAAGAAGGGCTTGAGGACCACCAAGATTTGGGAGATGGTATTCCACTCAGCTTTGTTAAGAGGGCCACTGATCCCAATCTCCCCAAGCAAGGCCATCTCATAGGTGGCCTTCTGTTGCTTGACCAGCCTTTTGAGCATCAGGTATGTGGAATTCCACCGAGTCCCCACATCCTGCATGATTTTGTGCTGCGGGACGCTCATCTTGCCCCTCTTGATGCTCTGATGGAAGTAGCCTACCACATTTCCTGCATTTTGAAGTGAGTTAGCTGGGTGTGACAGTGCCATCACCAGCAGCCCTGTCCCTTCCAAGGCATCCTTGACTATGTGGTGTGCCACATAGCGGATGTCCACAAAGTTGGCTTCATGGACTGCCTTGACCATACTGGCCCTATTGTTGGAGACCATAAACCCGCAGGTGAGCTTGTCCTGCCCAACAAGTCAAACATGCACCATGAGGTTCATGGCCCCCATGATCTCCATTGCCTTGTGGGACTCGCCTATCACCCCCACTTCAAGGAATGCCCACTGACAGCCTGACTGATTGCACCAGTGCCCCATGAAGGAGAGGTAGGCATGATCTCCACCCCAACTGCTCCAGGTGTCCATGGTGAAGTGTAAGGCCACCTGTGGACCTGCCTTGTGCAGCTCCTCAGTCAAGTACTCCCTGCATGCATCATACAGGGAGGGCACCAGCATCCTGCTGGTGGTACATGCTGGCACGCGGTGTGATGGGGCCATGAGATGCCTTAACCCTGGCTGCTCAACCAAGGAGAAAGGCTTGCCATCCAGAGAAAGCATCTCCCCAATGGTATGGATGACCTTGCTCGCCTTGAGAACACTCCCCCCACCGCTCCAGGGTGGCCTGCCTCTGCTTCTGGGGGATGGGGGCTTTTGAGCAAGAGGGGGATTTCCCTTTGGGCATGGTCCCACTAGTGCCAGGCTGAGGAGGAGCAAGAGCAAGGGGGTGGTATCTCCTGATATGCATCAGCATCCCCATGGTGCTGAAGTGTTTCTCATCATTGCCTGGGCTGGTCTTGCATTGGCAGTGCAGGCAGATAGCATACCTGGAATTATCTGCCACCTCAGAATGATCCCACATTACACTACTCCCTCGCTTCTGAGGTGCTGGTGCAGATCCTACCTTATTCCCCTCCTCAGCAGGCAGAGGCACAGCAACAGAAGGAGCTGACTCAGCTGAGCCACTTGCCTCCACAACCCCAACCTCCTCTGAGGTGCTTTCCAGAGAAGGAGACCTGGCTCTAGGGGAACTTTTGAGGGTTGTGGAGCAGAAACTCAGACTCCTCCTCCTTCCCCAGAACTTCTCTGGCTATGGCACTGAGCTTCCCTGGTTCCAGATCCAGTTCCTCCTCTGGCACTTGAAGGCTGACTGGGAACTGAAATTGGTGTGGAGGAGCCTGTCATGCTGGCAGTGCTGGGGGTTATTATTGTTGCTGGTGTTAGTGAAGGTGGAGCAGGTACAGATACTGCTTCCGCCTCCTTGCTGCCACCAGCAGCTGAAGCCTCATGGCTGCTAAAGAGGGTGTGTCTAAGCTTTGTTGGGGGGTGGGAGGTGGGGGAACTTGCAGCTCTCCCCCTATTCCCTCTTGCTCCCCTGCCAGAAGACCTGGCACCTGCCTTTCCAGCACACTTCATAATATTTGCTGTGCTAGAAAATTTGTGTGCATGTGCAATATATCTTCTTTCTGTTTTGTGTGTGTGTGTGTGTGTGTGTGTGTGTGTGTGTGTAATGTATCTTCTAGCTGTAATATATTGGAAAGGTGTATCCAATCCTTTCCAAGGAGAGAGTCTAGCAAGAGACTGACTACTAGGAAGCCAGCCACTGCAACCAACCAGTACCTTTCACACACTGTTGCTTCCAGACAGACAGCTCACAAAAGAAAGAGAAAGGCTTCACACAGAGCCTTATATGCTGTTTCTCCGTCCCACCCCCAGAACACTGGGATTGGAAGGAAACTCAGGGACAGATTGCAGACACTGGCCAGCTACAGATGTCAATATCAGGGCAGTCCTTCCCCCCACTCTTCCTCCTCCTCTTTCTGATTTCTGAGTTATGCAAGCCCACCTCTGAAGCATTCCAAAACATCCCGAAATGTTTCGAATGGTTTTGTTTTCTTTTGGAGATGTTTCAGAGCCTTCTGTTTCATTTCAGATTTGGTGTTTTGGGCACAGAAATGGGCCAAAACCCCTCCAAAATGAAACATATACCAAAATTTCGCACAGCTCTAGTGACCAGCTGATAGTGACAAAAGAACAGGTATGGGACTATTTAGAAAAATTTGATGTGTACAAGTACAGGAGGCCAGGAGTGATGCACCTGAGGGTGCGAAGGAAGTTGACTGATGTGATTGCAGAGCTGCTGGGCATTATGTTTAAAAATCTGTGGGAACTGGGAGAGGTTTTGGATAATTGGAAAGGGGCATATATAGTGTCTAGCTTCAAGAAAAGGGAAAAAGGAAGATCCAGGGAACTACAGACCAGTCTGCCTCACCTCAGGCCCTGGAAAGACCATAGAGCAGGTCCTCAAGAAATCCTTTTCTAAGCACTTGGAGAAGAAAGTAATCAGGAACAGTCAGCATGGATTCACCAAGGGAAGTCATGCCCGACCAATCTGATTGCTTTTTATGACAAGATGATTGGCTGTGTGGATGCAGGGAGAGCAGATGTAGTATACCTTGACGTTAGCAAGGCTTCTGATACAGTCTCCCACAACAGTCTTGCAAGCAAACTAAGGAAGTCTGGGTTGGGTGAATTGTCTGTAAGGTGAATAGAAAATTGGCTGGAACGTCTGGCTTAAAGGATAGTAAATCAATGGCTCAATGTCTTGTTGGCAGCTGGTATCAAGTGGAGTGTCCCAAGGGTCACCTGTGGCAGAAATGCCACCGTCTGTGTCTCTCGTCAGGAATCTGTCCCTGTCAGCTTGGGACAGTGGGGTCGAATTCATAAGGGAAGTGGGATTTTCCTCCCTGCCTACGTGACAAAAGCCTTGTGCCTAGAGTGTGGTCCCTCTGGTCACCTGAGTGAGGGGAGGGAAAAGCCCCTGCTCATCTGCCCAGTTAACCAGTGATGCTTTTTAAATTGGCTGGCTAACACTGCTGACTTCTATTGGTCTGGGCTGCTGAGGTCAGAAATGCTATATAAAGGGCCTGGTCCAAGAAGAAGAAAAAAGAAGCCATTTTTCCAGCATGACAAGCATCAGGACACAGCGAGAGAGTCTGATCCATCTGAAACGCTCTCTCTCTGGAAATCTCTGAGCCAGATCTCTACCATCTTCTAAATGATACTTGTAACTGTTTCTAGAGAGCTAGTCATCTCACAGTGATGCATTTACGTATCAAACAGCTACATCAGCCAAATTGTTTTGCTCAACGGTAATCCCTTGATAGTGCTCTACCTCCTACCCTATTCTACCTCATCCTGTCAGGAGCAATAAAGGTCTCCTTTGTGACTGGTGTAGGAGACTTATTGAGGGGTGGGTTTAATTATGCCTTGGAGGCCCCTTGGGTCTGCGGACTAAGGGAGACTATTTTTGGCCCCCGACTTGGGGAGGTACCTCAAGTTCTTGTATTGGGTTGAGTACCCATAGGACTATTAAGCCTGTGTTTCCCTGAGGACACAGGATCTAGACAGTCCCTTCTTGGGGTGGTGGCAGCACACGTTACCCCCGGACTCTGCGGTGGGGCTCGAAAGCGGGTCTGCTAGGGCTTAGGTGCCGCTGGAGAGACACGTGGAGTCCGGAAGGTGGACAGGCGTAGTGAGGTGGGAGGCTCAATGCAGGAGCACTCCTAGGGCTGCTTTTGTTCAATATCTTCATCAGTGATCTGGAAGTTGGGATGGAGTGCACCCCCAACGTTTGCAGATAACACCAAGCTGGGGGGAGTAGTAGATAGCCTGAGGGTAGGACTAGGATTCAGAGAGACCAAGACAAACTGGAGGACCGGACCAAAAGAAATCTCATGAGGTTCAATAAGGACAAGTTGCAAAGTCTTGTACTTAGGACAGAACAATCCATGCACCAGCACAGACTGGGGGCTGACTGGCTAAGCAGCAGCATTGCAGAAAAGGACCTGGGGCTTACAGCAGGCAATAAGCTGAATATGAGTTATCAGTGTGCCTTTGTTGCGAAGGCGGCTAATAGCATACTTGGCTGCATTAGTAGGAGCTTTGCCAGCAGACTGAGGAAAGTGATTATTTTCCTCTATTTGGCACTATCAAGGCCACATCTGGAGTACTGTGTCCAGTTTTGGGCTCTCCACTACAGAAAGGGTGTGGACAAATTGGAGGAAGCCCAGTGGAGAGCAATGAAAATGGTTAGGGGGCTGGGGCACATGACTTACGAGGAGAGGCTGAGGAAACTGGGGGAACTGGGCTTATTTAGTCTGGAGAACAGAAGACTGCAAGGGGATTTAATAGTAGCTTTCAACTACCTGACAGGGGGTTCCAAAGAGGATGGAGCTCGAATGTTCTCAGTGGTGGCAGATGACAGAACAAGGAGCAATGGTCTTAATTTTCAGCACGGGAAGTTTAGTTAAATACTAGGAAAAACTCTCACAAGGAGGGTAATAAAGCATTGGAACTGCCCTACCCAGAGAGGCTGTGGGAGGCTGTTGCCCAGGCTGCCCTCTATATTCAAGTTGATCACCAGATCGTCTCCTTTGGCCAAGACCAAGTTTAGGAAAGCGTTACCTCTGGTTGGCCTGTGTACTTCCTGAGTCAGGTAGAGCTATTTGATACAGGTCAGGAAGCAAAGCAACGGATCTTAGCTGAATGTTCCTACCAAGCAGAGACTACCTAAGCAGGGTGCAAGGCAAATCAGCCTGTGTGGGACCCTTCCCCAGGATGCAAGGAAGCCAGTGGCAGATTTGGTGGCTGGGGAGAAAGAGGACAGGGGTTGCCAAACGGCTGGGGGCACCAGATTCAGCAGTGGATTTGGCGGGCAGGAGGGCCCCGAGCGGCCAGATCTAAAGCTGGTGGCCTCCAAAGCATGGAGCCTGGGGCGGACGCCCTGATTCATGCCTCCCCCCGGCATGGCCCTGTTCCCAAGCAATGTCTGGATAACTGAAATTGCCCATGACAACCATGTCCTATGCTCATGCGGCCTCTTCCAGTTCTCAAGAGAACTCTTCCCCCTGGTTTGATGGTCTGTAGTATACACCTACAGTTAGGTCTCTCTCACTGTGCCCCCTACTGTTGTTTGACCCAGAGGGTTTTGAGCTGCTCTTCTTTGGAGCTGATGTCAGCCTCCAAGGAGGCGTACTGCTTCCTCACAGACAGCTACACCTTTCTTCCCTACTTGGTCCCTTCTGTGCAGGGTATATCCATCTCTGGCTACGTTCCAATCATGTGAGGAGTGCCACCAGGTCTCTGTAATCCCTACTAGATAGTAATGCCCACTGGAGAGTAGAAGCTCCTCCTGTTTATTCCCCATGCTTCTGGCATTATTGTATAGGCACGTGAGTCCTCCAATTGCAACCCTCAATTTCCTGTCACGCTGAGGGAGAAACATTCCCACAGCTCTTGCAAGAGTGGCTCTCTTAGTGTCCACAACTTTGGAGCACCCAGTATGCCGGTCCCCAGGCATGCTCCAGTCAGTCAGTGTTTCCCCGTCCCCTGGCAATCCTGGTTTAAAGCCCTACCTAGAAGATCGGGCATACTTGCCGAGAATAGGGACTTACCTCTTTCCAGGAGTCCTCTCTCCCTAAAGTGTGCACTGTGGTTGAAGAAATCAAAGCCCTCTTAGTAGCACCACCGCCGGAGTCACTGGTTCACTTCTTCAATGCATCCTTCCCTCCTAGGTCTGTGGCCTACAACTGGGAGCACAGAGGAAAAGACTACCTGTGCCCCAAACCCCTTGAGCCCAGCCCCCAGAGCCCTGTAGTCACTCATGACCCAATCTGGATTACTCCTGGCCATGTCACATGTGCCCATGTGGAAGAGGATGAAGTAGTGGTCAGAGGGCCAGACAAGCCTAGGGATTTTCTCTGCAACATCTTGGATGCAGGCCCCAGGGAGGCAGCAGATGTCATGGGCTAGGGGCTCTGAACGGCAGATGGGTCCCTCAGTGTCCCGCAAGAGGGAGTCCCTCCCCCCGCAACATCTCCTCTTGGGGGCGGCATTTCGCTGACTACCCACCTCCTCCTCTGGTGTCACCTCATGCATGGTGAGGGGAGCATACCAGTTGTGCAATGCCAGGGGAGTGGCAGCCCTGGACCTGCATGTCCTAGAGCCTCAGACGACTGTCTTCTAGGTAGCTCCAGATGGGTCTTTTTGGCCAGCCTTCTTGCTGGCCACCTCCTCCATCTTTTTCTCTTCTTCATTTAGAAGAGCTTGACTGTAGTAGTCATTAATCTCCTGCTTGTGGGCCCTGATGGCATGAAGTCTGATCACCTGGGCCTGGGACTCCAGAGACCTCACTAAGGAACATATACGACAGGTGGGGGTGACCTTGCTCCCATTCCCAGTTGCTGGCAACTGTGTCAGGCAGCCCCTACAGCCTGGTGCCAGGGGCTCCATCTGGTGGAGGCCTCAGTGGTACAAAGGGAGGGAGCACCAGCTGGGGCTAAGGTAAGAAGCTGTGGGGTGTGACGCATCCCCACCATTGTATGGTAATAAGCTATGCTACTACCCACAAACTGGCTTAGGAACTGGCCTGCAAACTGCTTCCCCTGTTTGCAGTCCCTGTTCACTGGCTCCCTGGTTACAGGTGAATTGAGTCTGGTGGAACGTGGCAATTGTCGCACTCCAGCAGCCTCCTGCATCTCATTTTTCTGCATCCCTGTGCTTAAAAATGGCAGTGGGGAGCTTGAACTAAAGCTCACAAACGAGCTTTAGTTCAAGTGCCCCTGCTGCCACTTTAAGTGTGGACGCTGATACAGGAGACGCGGTGGCACTTTAATTAGAGCGGCTCTGAGCAGTTCTACTTAAAGTGCTTCCCCCCACCCTTGGAGCAAATGTAAAAGAAGTACCTGATGATTCTAAGTTAAAATATTTTTCCACCTGAGAACAATGTATAAATGAGCCCCAGTAAGGAAGAGTTTTTCACCTCCATTGCTTATTTATTTCACTGTATTTTGTACGTCATCTCAGGCACTGTTCTGGGAAAGCCCTCACTGTTGTCCAAAGCTAGAGAGTTCATATGTATTCATTTCCAGATGCTGTTACTAGATGGTTAGCAATAGCAAAGTTGTTACTTAAAAATTTTGACTAGAAGGTACTTCCTCTTACGTGGATCTTTCATAAGATTCTGAGTGGGCTGGGCAACTACCCTCAAACCCTAACACCATTATCTGCACAAGGGCTATCAAATTCCTAATCTATTATGCCTTGAAAACATTTTATGTTCTGTTTTAAGCATTACTTTGCAGAGTAAAGATTAGTTTATTTATTGGGGATTTTTATATATATCATATTTGATGAGAGCCTGCAGAAATTGATCACTCTAGAGAGTATGTCAGTTAATATTTATTATTCTTGATACCCTACCACTCTCAACGTTAACAGTGGATGCAGAAAAATACTAAAAATGACCTTTTAAATGTGTTACTACCTTGAATATCCATTACATTCAAACAAATAGACTTTAATAAGACTTATCCAACAAAAACCTATTTATTTATTTCAAACACCAAGATACAGAATTTTTCAAGTTTTGCAAATATTGCTCCAAAGCAAAATTCTATATACAGCGCCCTCGGTTCTAATAGTGCATAAACAAAGACAAATATACTTATGCATCCACAGTGCAATGTTTGCTCATTTTATCAAGGCTCCATGTTATCTTTGCTTACCAGTGATTCAAAAAGAAACAAAAAAGTGACTTGCCAGACCAAAGTAGTGTTGGTCCAAACTACAGCTTAATGTGGAAAACCTGCAAAATGACGGATAAAACAATCAAGGCAGAGCACAATGCAGAAACTTTTCTGAATGGGACAAGCACCAATTTATTTTAAATAAATGTTTTTAGACTTTACTATAAAGGGGCTTCCAACTGCATAAATGATCTGCTAACAGAAAACAAAAACTTCAATACTTGCTACTCAATTCACCCAATGGAATTTTCATTTTCTGCTACTCTTAAATATTGCCCTGAGCAAAAATTTACTGGCAAAAATAAGAATGAATGTACCAACACCAGTTATTTGGAAGGAAAACGCTCTATTTGAAATGAAAGCCAACTCAGGAGATTATTTATTTTACTCCCTTTACCTTTAAGAATGTTGATTTATTAACAGGTGGTATTTGTACCTAATGATTTCCTAGTCTGAGAGTTCATTTTATAAATTTCAAACAAATTAATTTTACTAGTAAAACTCAGTAACGAAACAACAACAAAAATCCCGTTGAAGCTATTGCTTAAACTCCTTGTTCCGATAAAATTTTTATCATCTGGTTGTGCTGCTTATTGTAGAGAGACACAAATGTATTATCATATTTCACATCACCTAGAAAAATTACACATATCTTAAGCATTTGTTTTTCCCTTCAGAATTAATTTATATTTAAATAAAGTTTTATTCCGATCATGTTACAGCAAAATAAATGTATTGTTCTGCTGTTCATTTATCAAATTTAATTATATAACAATTAGTGCCAACAACTGGGCGCATCTACACGTGCGATAAATGCACGTGAATAAACTCCGGACCTTATTGCTCTGGAGCTTTTTGCTCCTGGGCGTACCGTTTGAATGTACACCTGGAAGCAAAACATTTCAGAACATATTTCTCCAGAGTTTACTTGTGTGCAGCATGTGAACCTTGGCTGGTGCAGCCCAGGCTGGCAAGGGATCCAGTGAGTCAGTCTGCCAGCTCAGGGCTGTTTCAGCTGGGCTTCATGTGCTGCGGCAGGGCTGGGTGAGGCACAAGGGTGCTTCAGCCAGCCCCTCCACAGCACATGGAGCACAGTCAGAGCAGCCCTAGGCTGGCAGGCTGATTCCCCAGGTTCCTTGCTAGCCAGAGCTGCTCTCACCAGGCTCCACATGCTGGAGAGCTGCTGGCTGAGGCACAAGGGCACTTCAGTGTTGGGGCTGCCTGCTGGTTAGCCATACGCTGAAGCACCCTGTGCCCCAGCCAGCTGGGGCAGCATTTACACATGTGCTGCTGTGCATGAAAAGACTCTGCATCAGGGTAGTACTTGTATTTTACAAGTACTACCCTGCTGTGGAGTTTAGTACTTTTGTTTGCCCTAATAGGGGAATACATGTAGACAATGAGACGTTTACTGCACAGTTAATTAGTCAACTGTGCAGTAAATGTCTTGTGTAGACACCGCCCCCCCGAGACAAACTATTCCCTGAAATGAGTGCTGGCCAAGAAGCTTTAGTTACTACCTTGAGTATCTTATTCCATTTCTGAAAGGAAACAAACTGGTAACAATGTTCACTGTAGATACTGTTGCTCCTATGATAATATTGGCTATTTCAAGTTTACATAGTAAATCTTTATTTTCTACAGCATATGCACATTACAGATATACAAGTCCATAATTAAAATGTGTACACTTATGGGCTTTCCAATTACAACTGTGCTTCTATTTTAACCTTTGGTGGAACTACCATAAACAAAACTGTAGGCAAAATCAAGATAACAGAAAAATCCTTTTTTAGGATACCCTCTCTCAATACCAAAACAGATTATCATTTTCCATTGTGAAGTTATACGCAACAACATTTGGGAGGGGGGAGAGGGTGTGGGGGAAAACATAAAATAAGAGTCATTATTTATGGAGCTATACTCTGTAGTTAAAAGGCTTTTAACATCTCAAATACTTACAATATATCAACATTTCAAAAAGTATTGTATAGCATATCCTCAACTTAAGCAGCATTTCCATCTTGATGTCAAAACAATACAAACCAGAAAATTAAAACTTCTTAAGGTATAAAAAGGGACTTCAAAAACATACACTCTTTAACATAATACCAACTCACTGTCTGTGAGACAGTACCTCATGCATAGATTGAGGTTTTATTTGCATAAATATAAAATAAACCAGTTCCCAAAACTACACATTCATAGTGAGTCTTTACAATGAGCATATTTAAAATACTGAAAAAAAAGTCTACAGTTCAAAATAAAACTGGAATGACAATTATTAACAAGTTGGTAAAAAACAGACATAACATCTATTCAGACCTTACTGAAGATTGGAACTTTGAGTGCATCTCCCCTCTTTTAGAGAGCATAGGTTGCCCCCAAGAGTATCCTGTTAGCACTAGTTCAGGAGGCACAGTCTGGCCATATTTAAGGATTCAGAAACACAAAAGCACTACCATAAATGGGTCTCCCTAGTACCATAAAGTCATGGGATACTACCATGGTAAACATGGAAAGCAATCATTTGCTATGAAAGTAAGTGCAACCCAACTCCAATCTTCTAGTACATCTATTTAAAATAACAGAAGTCGGGCTTTAGGCCAGGATTACTTGCAAACCTCCATGAAACAGCTTATAAGAGTTGGACATTCATACTTATTATGCCTGAAAATTGGTGTAACACCTCCTATTGATTAAATACTGTGCTATGCATAAACCAGTAGGAATAAAGCATGAGCAATCACTATACAAGTCACTTAAATAAACTCTATAGAACATAATTTATAACCTGTGTCAACTAAACATTTTTGGCTCTTAGAACTCTGTTCTTTAGTGGCACAATTTTAAATCCATTTAATTATGCAAAAAAGTTTATAGTATCATTCAACACACTTTCTATAAAGAGTGAAAAAAATCTACTACTATAATCTATCAGCCTGTTCCTAACATCTGAAAACAAGGGTAAATCCCCTTCCATGTTGTTAACTAATAAACCCAAACAATCAAAAGGTAAGTAAAACCTAGTTTGTTACTGTGTTCTGAACAGTAAAACTTCTTCACAAATCCCTGAAATCTGCATCACATGCAATCAGCATGCTTATTTCATTTAAATAAATAGCACTGTTCATGTTTGTATGTTCCGTGTTCATATTCAATAGCAATTTCCAAGATCTTTCTTGTCTCACGTTGAGGAACACAGTGCAATCTGCTGCACCTTACCTAGGTCCATAAGAAGCTGTTTTATACAATGTTTTAGTTGTGGAAGTCTAGCTAGTGGTTCTGGTGGTTCCAGCTCTCCTGTGTAATCCAACCAACTTTCCAAAACTGCAAAAACAAACAACCCCCCCCCCCCAGAAGGTGTTAGTACTATTCACTATTTCAATTTGAGTGCATAATATACATCAAGTCACAACAAGAACTATTCTTGGAATCAATATATTTTTGAAAGATAAATACAGTACTTTTAACATACACAATACTTAAGAAATCAGAAAAGAAAACTCCATATTAAAATCTATGTGGGATATCACAAAAAGCAACTGGTTAGATATAGGATTCTCATGTACCAAATCAATCCCTTCACCTCTGAAAGAATTATAGTGCATGCCCCTGTTCAGAGTGTAAACCATCCTGACATTACACTAACCTGAGGATCACCATGGATATAGAGCATCAGCCTAGTAATAAATCTGACAACCGGTAGAGTTAGAGGGGACTTACTGAGCTGAAGGGTGGGTACTGGTGGAATCTGTCTTGGGACTAGTAGATACAATATGTTCATTAACAACACTGACATAAAAGGTTCTATGAATAACATTTGCCAGTGATACCAAGTTAGTTGGAATAATCAATGCAGAAAAAGATTGTAACGTCATACAAAAAGAACTGAATGATCATGAGGACTGAAATGGGATAAGGTCAGTACTATATAAGGTCACGTACTTGCTGTTACAAGACTTTAACCTATAATCTGGGACTTCATTAGTTGGAAATTAGAGGCACTCGGTATATGATCTGACCTAGGATATATAGATGAAGTGTTTCCAGCAGAGAAGAAACATTAAACAACACTGCATAAACCACTAAGCACATCTCACCTGGAATACTGCATACAATTCTAGTCACATTCAAGAAATACTGAATTCAAAACTGGAACAGGTGCAGGGAATGACTACCAGGAATGATCAGGGGAATAGAAAGCTTACATCGTATGAGAAGTGACTAAAATCGGATTGTTTAGCTTAGCAAAACAAAGGCTGAGAAGGAATATGATTGTTGTTTAGGACTGTATCAGAGACATGGTAACCACCTGGGCAGAGGAAGAGCTATTTAAACAATGGACAATATTGACACAGGGACAAATAACTGGCCATTAATAAATACAGGCTTGGACTTCTTTAAATTTAAACCTACTTCTGAACTTCATAGATTTACAGTTGCTTCTAGAATAAATACAATATCCCTCCAATGCACTTGGCCCTAGATTAGACTTGTACTTGCAAACAAACTCCCACTCAATATAATAGTCTGTGTTTTGCGTTTTCTTTAAATATGGTTAAAATATTATATAACAACAAAGAAACCCAACAAGAATGTTACTTTGTGACATTTTAATCATTTTAAAGAAATCCATTATCAAGCTTAAAACCTTAACAGGCTGATCTACTACTGTGCTCTATATGCTCTAAACCAGGGGCAGGCAATTATTTTGAGCAGAGGGCCACTTACCCAGTTTTGGCAGGCTGTCAAGGGCCGCACAGGTAGCTCCATTCCTTGACAGGTGCCCCACCCCTGGTCACCACCTTGGAACCAATGTCCCAATGCCTTGGGACCAATGTCCCAGGGCCAGCACCGGTGAGGCACAAAGCAGGGTGCAGGCTGGCAGGGGTTTGTGGAGCCAGGCTGGGCTGCACCAGCAGGGAGAGGGGGGAGCTAGCCCGGCTTCGTAGTGCCCTTGCTGGCTGGGACCCTGTGCTCCTGCCACCCTGCTGTGGGGCCCACCGGCACTGGCCCCAGGACACTGGTGTGGGCCCCGTGCTCCTGCCGGCTCCCCACCCACTCACACCCAGTACCCCCAAGCCCCATGGTACAGGCAGGGGGTAGCACACAGACCCGACCCCCTGCTCACCAGCAGGGAAAAAGCTGGTGCTGAGTGCGGGGAAAAGTGGCACCTCGCCCACCCTGGGGCTGGCGCTTCCTGCTGCAGGTGCTTGCAGCCCACGTGGGGCTGTCTGGAGCAGGCACAGGCAGCCTCACGCAGGCTGCAAACGGCTACAGCACAGGGCGCTGGCCATGGGGCGATCAAGAGGCCACTTTTCCCCATGCTCAGCACCGGCTTGTAACCCACCCTGCAGCTTGCGTGCTGGGCAACCCACAGGCGGCGGTGGCAAACACTGCCCGGTGCGGCAAGCGGTGGGGCTGCAGCTGCTGTCGCCACATGCAGCCCCGACAGGCGAGCCTGGAGCTGGTGCAGGGCCGGGTTACAAGGTGGTGCTGAGCGCAGGGATGGGTGGGAAAAGCAGCCCCTCCCCTATCTGTGGCCAGCACCCCACGCTGCAGTTGCTTGCAGCCTGCATGGGGCTGCCTATGCCTGTTCCGGATAGCCCTGTGGGGGCTGCGAGCACCTGCAGCAGGGAGTGCCAGCCATGGGGCGGGCAAGGGGCCACTTTCCTCCACACTGGGAAGGAGCCTGGGGAAAAGCTGAGCATGGCAGGGAAAAGCAGCCCCTCCTCTGCCCCATGGACAGCGCTCCCTGCTGCAGGTGCTCACAGCCCGTGCGAGGCTGTCTGGAGCAGGCACAGGCGGGCTGTGAGCAGCTGCAGTGCAGCGCGCTGGGCACAGGGTGGGGGGTGGGCCGCTTCCCCCTCCCTCCCCCCGCACTCATTTTTTCCTCCCCTGCTCAGAGTCCCCCCTTGCACTTCTCCCCCCCTCCCCCTTACCTGAGGTTCCTGCGTTGCCAGGTCAGCCACATGCTCCCACACCAGAAGCTCCGGGCTGGGGCTTCCCGCTGGTGGGGGCAGGGCTGGGTGGGCCCTGCTGTTGTGGGAGCCTGCCAGGCTTCCCCTGGGTCCTACTGCCCTTGGTTCCTGTAATTTTTGACAGGAACCAAGGGGAGATAAATATTAATTTTCTACATTTTTAGGGGCCCCATGGGCCGGATAGAATGGCTGTATTTTGCCCACCCCTGCTCTAAACTCTCTGTACTCAACTCTCTGGTGGGAGAACACTAAGCTCCCATTTTCCCAACCCTGGAACTTTTTACATGCACCCAGGTACACAAACAAGAAAACTCTGGCAGATCCATTATACCTTATTGTGGTATACTGTAGTACACCAGCTGCAGCACAGAGTTCCCTGGGTGTAATGCGCAGTTACGGATTTTAGGAGTATCAAGTTCATTTGATACTGCCTCCACTCAACAAAGATACTACTAGTAAAACAACATTACCTTTAAATGAGCCACCCAAATACCCCTGAAAAGCCACCTGCAATACAAAAATAAAACCCCTAGTGACTGCACACTTCTGGCTGTCACATACTATCCCCTGCTGAAACCTCTGTGAAAGGTTATCAGACTATACTTGAAGACAATCTCACTTTGAACGGAATATTCCTCAACACCATCCCACTGCCTTAAAGCCACTTCTAATTTTGCCAAACTCATCATCAAAAGCAAATTCTCACACTAACAAATGTCAAGTGGAACAAGACCCTGATTGAATAAAAAATGCAAACCTTGCCAACACATCTTAATCAACACTGCAAGTAACACCTTTCACAACAGAACCATTGGAATCCATGGTTCCCAAACATTTTAAAGACAAAGTATGATACAATACACCTCATCCAATGCACCAAATAGTTTCATGGATACTACATAAGTGTAACTGAACAACAACTGTAGTCCAAAACAAACACCCAAATCAAAATACCCAAAAATACCCAATCACTGATGGGAAAATCCTTTATGCAGAACAACCACTCTCTCAGTCCCTATCCTCAAGGGAAACATATGCAATACTTTCAAAAGATGGGCCTGGGAACAATTCATAATTGTATTAGATGCTGACAGTTGCAGACTTACAGACGAATGATTTTATGGCTCATTTAAATTTACACCCCCTCTACTAACCTATTTTTTCAAACCCTTTACCATTTGAATGGTTTTACTCTTTCACATGATCTAGTACCACTCTTTCAACTGGTCTGTAACTATTTCTGTTAAAGTCAATTTGCTCCTGAGCCTTACTTCCCACTTCCCTTCCTAAAGTAACCACTTTTATTTAATATGATGGGGTTAAACAAAAATAATTTTCCTATCTGTTTTTTAGCTTAAACTGTATTTGCTTCTTTCCCATACCTAAGGAGGGGTGTTTTGTGCTCAAAAGGTTATCTAACATCTCTTCCAGCAATACCACATACCATCCCTCCGAGGAAATGCAAACAATGAATTTAAATGGAGGACATTTCTAACGGCATTGAGATTTGTAAATGTCCCAGCAAACCAACAGACAGTGGTCTTGTGCATCAACACAGGCTATAGCCAAGTAGGCTTCAGAAAATGGTAGGTGGTAAACAGCTCGGTGAGAATTCCCCTTCAACCTAGGCACACGTGAAGGAAGCAAGGAAGCAATACCCATCCCTATTCACTTACTAAAATGCTGGCTCATTCTATGAAAGAATCTATCAACTGCCTTATTATATCCAGGCTTTAGGAGTGAGGCACTCGTACTTCCACAAAAAGCATTCATGCAGCACAGATCCCACTTGGAAGGGCAGCCCTGCCTTTTCACTTCTTTTGTAATTCACATTCTGCTGTCTACTGATCAAGATCCTCTAACACAGTGGTTCTCAACCTTTTTTGTACCAAGAGCCATTTGTAAACATCAATGGCCAGTCCCAATCCAGTGCCCCCGACTCCTGCCCCCAGACCTCCAGTGTGTGGGGCAAGGGAGATGTATGCAAGGCATGGGGGCCCCAAGCAGCCCCTTGCAGGCTGGAACTCTGCCAGCCTGCAAGGGAAATGCCACAGTTTCCGATGTTTTTCTCCTTTAAAAGAAAATCTGTTTTTAAAGTTTGTTCGCAACCCTTTCACATATTCTTGCAACCCACTTTTGGGTCATGACCCACAGGTTGAGAAACGCTGCTCTAACAGGACTGCTTTCTCAAGTACAGTCTAAAGGGTTATCATCTGCTTCACGGATGAGTGGCCTCTGCTTTACTACTTATCCATGTAAGAGAGTCATGTCCTCAAGGATGTGAGGAGCCTGCAAAATTCAAAAGAATGCTGGAGTTGGAAGTTAAGATAGCCAGTCCTCCCCATCCTTCCTCCAAAAAAATTGGGCCAAAGGCACAAAGGACATCTCCAGTACTTAGGGGTGACAACCACATATAAATTTCAATTGCTGAGGTTCAGGGTATATAAAGTTACCAATGCAAGAGCCTGGCCCAAATAAGATGGATCACCTGTGATAGCACATAAAAAATTAAAGGAAGATTTTTTTGATATATCAAGTCAGACATTGAACAGAGATGCCTTATTGATTTCCTTGTCTTGCAGGGTCAATGCTTGCAGGCCATGCTGCTCCTAAAGTTGCTGTTGTGGTCCCAAAAGCACAGCTTGGGACAAGAGCTGAGTGAGTGGAAACACTGAGGTAGACAAGAAAGAACCATCAATTAAGTGAAGTTAACAGTAATCAAAGTCCTCTGAGATGTAATGTCCACATAAATGTCTCATGCCCCTGAGCTTTGACAGAGTTCCTGCCTTAGCAGCATCTAGTGTGGATTCTAGTACCGTCTTGCTGGGCCATGTGTTTAAAGGGCACACCCTCCTCCACCTCCATTTCCTTTCAGTGGCAGAGTCCCATTTTATTTTTTACTCCAAGGAAGAGAGAAAGGAAAGCAGGATGCAAATGTGCATGTGGACAATACATCTTCAAGAACTTGCATTATTAGTAACTGTTTTCTGCTTTGAGTACCTGGCTGCATACACCAGTGATTCCTAAAGGGTGTGCTTCAACACCAATTAGTCACTTTGTTCCTCACTGCTTGTTGATATAGAACCTAAGTCTTGGTGTTGTCCACCATGATCTGCATGTGATCCCACAGATGTAGCAAAGAACAGCCCTAAAAGCTTTCTATACCATCCTGAGCTCCAACAAGTCAACACAGAGAAACACCTCCTCTAACATCCAGATGCTTTTTTCCTCAATCCTTCCGGTTACAGGTCATGGGCTGAGGGAGAGACGAATTGAGGCACTGAACAGAAAACTGCAGTGCTGGTGCCAAAGTGAAGGCTTCAGCTTCTATGACCACAGTCCGCTCTTGGGAGAGAGGCAGTGGTCTTTGGGAAAAGACAGCCTCCACCTCACTCCACTGGGGAAGAAGCTCTTCTCAGCCAGAATGGCTGACCTGCTCGACCAGGCTTTAAACTCAGCTCACTGGGGGATGGGTGGAAAACCAGCAGCGTGAACTCACCGAGCATCAACCACAAAATCAGCAGGTTAGGATGCTCAAGGGAACCCACTCTTACCCCAGCCCAGGAACAGAGCCCTCTCCATGAGTACAAGGAAGCCTAGGGCCTCCAATGGCTTACTTACTTAGCTGTACACTAATGCTAGGAGTTTGGGGAATAAAGAGGAGGAACTCGTCCTTCTGCTTAACAAAAATGATTATGATCTTATAAGGATAACAGAGACCTCGTGGAACTCCTCTTATAACTGAACTATGGGTATAAATGGCTATACCCTGTACAGGAGAGATTGTGTTGAAAAGAGGGGCGGGGGTGTGGCTCTCTATGGGAAGGAGAGCTACACATCTCTACAAGTTGAGATTGGCACCCAAGGAGAATGACTGAAGACCCTTTGAGTTAGAATAGAGGGGAATGTGGTGAAAAGGGGATATAATGACAGGAGTATACTATAGACGTCCAAATCAGGAACAAGAGTTTGGCCATGAATTTGCCAGGGAATTGACTGAGGCTGCATGCTCTCGGTCCATGGTTGTCATGGGAGACTTCAACTACCCTGACATCTCATAAGATGAGCACTCAGCCAAATCTGATCAGATCTCAAAGCTTCCTTATATGCATGGATGAGCTCTACCTTTCCCAAGAAGTTTATGGGCTGACAAGAGGTAAGGCACTTGTGGACCTGGTACTAGCCAAAGGGGATGACCTAAGGATCAAAGGGAAGCTGGGTGACAGTGACCACAAGTTGATCACTTTCATTATCCATCACAAAGCTGGCAAGTCAGCCAGCAACACAGTAATCCTCGACTTTAGGAAAGCTGACTTTCATAAGCTCAAGAGGCTTATTCTTGAGGCCCTGAGAGGCCATGATTTCACAGGGAGGGGAGTTCATGATAAGTGGATGCTCCTTAAGGAAGCGAGCCTAGAAGCATAAAGGGAGTCCATTCCAACCCATAGGAAAGGTGGTAAAAGGGCTCAACAACCCCCTTGGCTCAGCAAGGAACTCATGGACCTCCTATGTCTAAAAAGAGAGGCTTATAAAGGACGAAAGACAGGAAACACCACTAGGGAGTATTCTGCACTTGTCCACATGTTCAGGGAATGAACTAGGAAAGCCAAGGCTGCAACTTAACTCCAACTGGCTACACGAATCAAGGACAATAAAAAGTCCTTCTTCAGATATGTGGGGAGTCAAAAGAAAAAAAGGGCAACACTGGACCCCTGCTAAACCAGCTGGGGCAGCTAACTACTGACACCCAGGAAAAAGCCAATCTGCTTAATGATTACTTTGCATCAGTTTTTCACCAACCCAAAGGGACCACCCTGCCTAACATGATGTGGGATGACCATGATGAGGGTGAATATATGGCCCACTATTGGCATGGATCTCGTGAGGGAGCATCGTGAGAGGCTGGACCCCCACAAATCAGCTGGTGCGGACAGATTGCACCTAAGAGTGCAAAAGAATTGACAGGCATCATAGCACGGCCGCTGGCAAGGATAGTCAAGAACTCATGGTGCTCGAGCAAAGTGCCTGAAGATTGGAAGAGGGCCAATGTGATGTCCAACTTCAAGAAAGGGAGGAAAGAAGACCCAGGAAACTACAGGCCAATCAGTTTGACCTCAATCCCTGGGAAGATTCTGGAAAAAATTATCAAAGAAACCATTCTTGACAGGCTAATAGAAGCCAACATTCTGAAGGCTAGCCAGCACAGGCTTGTTGTGGGTAGGTCTTGCCTGACCAAACTCATTTCCTTCTATGACTAGGTGATATATCACCTGGACAAAAGGGAAGAGGTTGATATCATATATTTGGACTTTAAAAAAGCCTTTGACCTGGTGTCCCCTGATGTTCTCATGGACAAATTGGGCAATTGGAGCCTTGACTATTCCACAGTCCAATGGCTGGGGAACTGGCTCTGAGGTCAGACCCAGAGAGTGGTAGTTGACAGAACCAAATCAACATGGCATTCAGTGATTAGTGTTTTCCCCACAAGGGTCCATTCTCAGACCTGTACTCTTTAATGTCTTCATAAATGATCTGGACACTGGTGTTAGAAGTGGACTGGCTAAGTTTGCTGATGACACCACACTTTAGGGAAGAGTGTCCACACTGAGGATAGGCTGGTGATCCAAGCCGACCTCGACAGGCTTGCAAGGTGGGCAGATAAACACCCAATGGCATTCAATACGGAGGAATGCAAGGTGCTCCACCTCAGGAAAAAATACCTGCATCGCACTTATAGGCTTGGCAGTGCTATAGTCACTAGCATCATGACTGAAAGAGACTTGGAGGGTCATGACTGACCACAAGATGAACATAAGCCACCAATGCAATACTGCAGCTGGCAAAGCAAATAAAACTCTAGCTTGCATCTACCAGTGCATCTTGAGCAAGACCCACAACGCCATCCTCCCACTGTACTTGGCCCTGGTGAGGCTGTAGCTGGAGTACTGCATCCAATTCTGAGTTCCACATTTTAGGAAGGATGTGAAAAAGCTTGAAAGAGTTCAGAAGAGAGCCACACATATGATCAGAGGGCAACAGAACAGGTCTTATGAAAAGAGGCTGCAAGCTATGGGACACTTCAGCCTGGAAAAGTGTAGGCTGAGGGGTGACTTGGTGGCAGCCTATAAGTACATAAGGGGTGTGCATCAGGATCTGGGGTAACACCTGTTCATCAGAGCACCCCAAGGGATGACAAGGTCCAATCATTACAAACTCCTGCAACACCGTTTTAGGCTGGACGCAAGAAAAAAACTTATTTACTGTCTGACCCCCAAAACCTGGAATAGACTCCCCCAGAGGTGGTGCAAGTACCTACTCTGGACACTCTTAAGAAACATCTGGATGCTTATCTTGCTGGGATCCTTTGACCCTAACTGACTTCCTGCCCCTTGGGCAGGGGGCTGGACTCAATGATCTTACGAGGTCCTTTCTAACCCTAATGTCTATGAAATCTATGCTCTGTTGCTGGAGGCCTTCTGTGAGTGTTGTCCACTCCTGTTGGTCTAATAAAAAATATCACCTCTGCCACGAGTTGATTCGCTCTGCCTGTAGACCAATATGGCTACAACTTGTATACCTGAAACATGGGAGATATCAAATTTTAGTAATTTTTTAAAATGAAATCTTCATAATTTTACAAGGAGGAAGCAAAACTTACCACCTGGAAACCTGAAAGCTGACACCCTGGCTCCTGCCTGTTGTTAAAGCTAAATTTGTATTTTCACAGAACTCAGATGCACCTCGACACAAAAGAAATTCCCACCCAAGAGAGCATTCCATTCCATCTCCCCACTCTCCTGTGAAATATGAAACATCATAACCAGAAGGAAAAAACTGTACATCCTGCTTGCCACCAGACAGACAACTTTGAGGTAAAAACACTGTTCCAAATTTATCTAAGCCTAATTTGCACAAAATAAACTATTCCAACCAGGAGCTTTAACAACACCTTCAGCTCTCCTGTGAAATATGAATTTTCATTTCCACCTAGGAGAAATTTTACAATCTCTGCATCTTCTATGCCTCTAGAAGGGTAAGTGTGTCTGAAAGCTTGCAAATAAAGATTTTTTTTTTTTAATAAATATCTAGTTGGTTTAGTAAAAGACATCAATTTTGCCATGAGTTCTGATTCCTGTTCCAGTAAGGAGGTACACATGGCAATGGCTATGGATGGATAATGGCCTTGAAAGGGGACCTCCTTGTACACACTGCTGAGGCCTTTTAACCCTTGTAAGAAGACACCACAGGGGAGGAGCAATCCCAACCATGTTTAGGAAACATTTCCCCCGGAATACAGGTTTCCCTTGCTTTATGCTGTATGTGCGCTCCTGGAAAACAGTGCATAACTCGAATTCGCATAAAGGGAACCCAGTTTACAATGTAACAAATATAGATACATTCCAAGACCTCGGCTGGATTCACCCCCAGACCCAATTCTACCACTTTTACAAGGCAATTTTGGTACTCACCAACAGCAGACAGTACACACAAAAACAGGGTGGTGGTGAATGTCACCATAACAGGGATAGCAACTACAGAAACACATGTTGCAGACAATGAGAGAGGAGCACAGATCCACGCAGGAGACTATATTTTGGTGCATGTCACTCCCACAATGCACTGCACAAAGCAGCTGACTGCAGGCTTCCACCACACCAGAGTGAATTTACTTCATATATACTACCTTTTGGTATAAAAAGGGTCATTGCATAAGAGCAAATTTGCACATACAGAACTTGTATAAACTGAGGGAAACTTTTATATCCTGTACAGTCAGGTATCAGCTGCAGGCATCAGGTATTAGCAGCAGCCAAAACACCTCTACTCAAGGATAGATATGAGTATATAAGAAATGTCATACTGGGTCAGACCAATGGTTCATCTAGCCTAGTACCCTGTTTTTGACAGTGGCAAACAGTAGACGTTTTAGATGGAGAGCATATGAACAGAGTGTATCTAGACTGATCTATCCCTCCCATCATACCCCCCTGGCATGCACTACCATTGGGGTTTAGGGATGTCAGAGGATACTGTAACAGAGGCCAGTCAGAAGTTGGGCTAACTGCCCACCTCTGTCTCCTGCCATGCCTTGTTTAATAATCGGTGTCTTAATTAGGTGGGAGGCTGCCCTTTGGCAGCCCTGTTCTCCTGGGCCTATGTATGCTGCTCCAACCACCCCTGTGCTGCATCCCAAGCCTTGCAGATGACGCGTGCGTGCACAGACACACACACAATGTCCCCTCACACCATGACTAGTGTTCCTGGGTCTCACAGGGACTTTCCCTCCCTCCCTGGAGCAGCAGGTCATTGTGTTCAACATCTAGGTCTTTCTTTCAACCCACACTCGGCCTCCTTGCAGCGGAAGACTTACCGGGGTCAGGACTCACCCTTCACTCTCTGGCTGGGCCCCCCTACTCAGCCTCTGGCCCAAACTACAGCCTCAGGCATCCATGAACATACCTTGGCCTCTTCCCCACACGTGTAGTTCTTACTATGCCCACTTTGGAGCCTCTACACCATGCCCTACCCTGGGGTCTTCTCATTCTCCTCACAATCAACTACTCACAGGGCTGGCCGTTGCACTGCCCTTCAGACTTACTTCCAGTTCAGCCCTACTCAATGCACCCCCAGGAGTGCCCTTCAGGCCTACTCCCTGTTCAGCCCTACTCAGCCCCTCTCATGCACAGCCCTTCAGACCTACCCCCATTCAACCCTACTCTGTGCAGGGCCATCTACATCCCTGCCTTCTCAGGGCCTTCACAAATGCCCTCTCTCTCTCCAGGGCCACACAATTATCCTTGACCAAGGGCCTCTAGGGTCTCCCTCCTCTGAGGACTCAGGTGGCTGTAGCCGTGCCTGGCCCTCATACCCACTGAATCACAGGGGCTAGGGATTAAGGCACCCTGACTCACCTTTCACCAGGGTTGTAACTGGCCTGGCATTCCCTGGGGACTCCCACGCCACCAGGAGCCCCACCAGGCCACCCATCCCCAGCAGGGTGCAGTTTTACACCATGTCCAGGACCAAGAGCCTCCTGCTCTTACCTTCTGATGTTCCTGCTGCAGCTCAGTCAAGTGATGTTTCCACCTAGGCTGGCAGCAGCAAACTGCAGCCTTCATATCCCTTGTTCTCCAAATGGCTGTTACCATCAGGCACCTGCTAGCTGTCTGACTCTGCCCTTAAAGTGGCAGGCACCCGAAGGTACACTGCCATAGATACATCTCCGGCTGTTCAGTAGATGCCCCCCTAAGTTCTAGTGTTCTGGGACTTGGAGGATAACAGTTTTCTACTCATTTTATCCACACCTTCAAAACCTGATAGGCTTCTTAACATACTTTCTTTTATCTTTCTCCTTTCCAAAGAATCCTAGTCTTTCAACTCTCTCCTAGTACAGCAGCTGCTCCATACCTCTGATCATTTTCACTGCCCACGTTTTCTAATTCTACTACATACTTTTTGAGATGCCAAGACTAGATCTGCACAGTATTCAAGACATGGGTGCACCCTGGATTCACACAGTGGCATGATGATGTTTTCCATTTTGTTTTCAGTTCCCTTCTAAATGGTGCCCAATATTTGACTGGCTTTTTTGGACACTGCTACAAAATTAGTTGATTTTTTTTAGAGAATTATCTACAATGACTCCAAAGCCTTTTTCCTGAGTTGTACGAGAATTCAGAATTCAGCACTGCATACATCTAATTTAGGTTATTTTTCCCTATGTGTAATACCTTGCATTTGTTGACATAGAAGTTCATCTGTCACAATTTTGCCCAGTGACTTTCAGCTTTATAAAATCTTTCTGGGGCTCCTCTGTAGAAGCTTGGGATTTGATTACCCAGAATAATTTGGTATCATCTATAAACTTGGAGATTTCACTGTGCACTCCATTTCCATTGGCACAGAGGCTGAACAAAACCAGACACAGCACACATCTTTGCAGGACACCATGGCTGATCTTCCTCTACCCTGAAAAGTGATCATTTAGCCCTACCCTTTGCTTTCCAGCTTTCAATCAACAAACAAAAACCCTTCCTTCCAATCCCATGACAACTGTTTTTTGGTGAGGGACTCTGTCAAAAGCACCACCTCTGTGCCTGTTCACACCCCAAAGAACTCTTGCACATTGCTAAAGCAGGACTTCCCTGTACAAAAATCATGGCAACTCCTCCTCAGCACATCATATTTGTCCACATCATTGCTGAAGTTATTCTTTATTATATATTCTATCAACTTGCCAAGGATTAAAGTGAGACTCACTGGTCTGTAGTTCCCAGGTTCACCTCCAGTTCTTTTTGAAAACAGAAACCAATCTCATTTGGTATCAGGAAGGAATTTTTCTCCACAGCCAGACTGGCATGGCCTAAAGGGCCTTTTGCCATCCCCTGAAGCAGGGGCCATAGTCCTCTTCTTTGCATCTCTTCTACATTGATAGTGCCCTGATCTCCCTGCTTTACCTGTAGCAAGTTAGGGCATTCTGGATATTTTTGTGCACTGTGCCCGGTAGCTGTTGGTAGGGGGTTGTTTGTAAAATGTTAAGCATAGACTAGACAAACAATTGTCTAGGATGGCTTTAGATAAAAATGACCCTGCCTTCAGCAAGGGGTTAAAATAGCTGAAATTCTTCATACTGGTGGCTGTGTGGTAGAGTTTCTGCTTACCATGTGGGAGATCTGAGTTCAACTCCTGCCTGGGTCAAGTAGGGGTGAGTAAAGTGAATTTTTTATTCTTCACAGTAAGGGTGGCCAAAATTTGGAATGGGCTTCTGAGGTGGTGCTCTGCCCGCCCTTGGAGGTCTTTAGGAGAAGGGTGATGGGCATCTAACCCCAGCACTCTTTCCTGCCTAGGCAGGGGGTCAGACTCGATGACCTGTTAAGGTCCCTTCTGACCCTAGCATCTATGAATCTATCATTAGAAAGTCTGGGGAAACTTGGTGCCAGTATATTTTGGATGGCATGACACACATTCCTGACAGCTAATTCAGTAATGGACTAGTCCAAGCTGAACTGACTAACAACAAACCAGAAGCTATTGGAGGTTGCCAGCTTCCAGACAGTAACTGCCACTTGCTTTTCCATGCTAATGGGCACATACACCCATGTTGCCTCTGGAGCAATGGTCTCAACTCAGCACAGATCTCACTGAATGATTGCCAGCATGTATTCTCCTGCTGAGAACACAGTGCACATGAAACCAATTGTTTTTCCTGATGGTCAATTGTAGGAAGCACAGAACAGAAGCCTGGAGATTGAATACCAAAAAGGCTCTGCAATTTCCACTCAACAGTTCTCTGAAGATGCAGGGGAATTGCGGAAGAATGGGATGTTTGAGATCTCTTCTTCTCACTAACTCCCTAGCTGAGGATGGGCACACCAACATCAACTGTGGCAAAATTTGAGACTGTTCGTTTTAGAAAGGGTTGTACACCTAATGTAGACTATATTTGGGAAAGGGCATGGTATTCTTCATGCAGATTAGTTTCTATCCCTATTTTAAGTAAAAATTTCAAATCAGCCTTAATTATAGAGCCACAACCTACACCTTTATAACAGAAATTAACATGCTATTATGTTAAGCCCAAATGTCAAGTATACCTTATGAAGGTAACTTGGTTATGTTATCCGAGCCAGAGTGCTACTGGTCACTGATGTGAAAAACCATAGCAGAAGTACTCAGTATGGCCCATCAAATTCCAAACAAAAATCTGAAAATTCTGCTAAATACATTGTTACAAGGACAAGAAAAAGGAAGGAATGAACTGGAAGTCATAAAATCCTGATTTTATTCTAAGCTCAACTCATTCACTGTGTAACCTTTGTCAAATTATATAACCTCTATTTTTCAGCATATGCACATATGTACATTTAAACCAGTTTTAACACTGGTGAGGCAGTGTTAAAACTGGAACAGTTTTACTATATTTTTATATCTTCCAAACTGTCTATATTAATTATTAGAGCATAACAGCTGAAATGTTACCCTTTCGAAAGAGCTCCAAGCATACAGTATCCATACTCTCCATTTTTTCATTTCTAAAATGTAAGGAGTACTTGTATTTCTTGTAAAACACTCATCCAAAGAATTTAAGCAGCACAGTATAAAACTGACAAGTATTTAACTCTAAATACAAATATTTCTTTGAATCGATATTTAAACTGCATAAGCTAATTGCAACATTTTCTATAACAAATTAAACTATCATCAAGTAATGTAATATAATTCACTGTCCAATGATCACACCCAACGCACAGTCACTCCTAAAACAGAGAAAGAAGAATTCTCATCTTGTTACTAAAACAGCAAGTCTAATAAAAAAATAAAAAGACACATTATCTACCATCCAGTTCTTTCTCGATGAAATCCATCCTGTGTGTAACTTCATCTTGTAGAGATTCAATGTGGGCTAAAAGATTAAGCTGCCACTGTAGATGTGAGCTTACAATTCCTTCCTTGTCTTTTTCCAGCAGTTTTCTTTCAATAGCTTCATCCGAAGAGACTTTCTTAGAAACACATTCTCTAACCTACCAAAGGTAAGTAAATTAGTATTCGCTGTAGTGAAATGGAACTATTCAAACTACATGATCCTTATAGTTACTGAAACTAACTGTACAATGTTTCTGTTATGTTGTTCCCTGCACTCTTGACTGTTTCTGCATTTGTAAATTGTTTCACAATAATCCTTGAACTCTAACTGGCTGTCAGATATTACATATACACAAAATACATAAAACACATATGTATGCATAATAAGTGGAAGTGTGTGTGTGTGTGTGTGTGTGTGTGTGTGTGTGTATACATACACTTGTGTAAAATATAATCACTCTGCAAATATACAATTCACTATACGCCAGTTGGCTGCTACTAAGAATTTTCATGCCCTTTGTCAGAAATAAAAAGCTGCCTCACCCTCACACTCTTAGATAAGGTATACAGCTTCTACCATTTAAATACATAAATAAATAAAAAGCAATGAATTCAAACCTGATGTTGCAGGAAAAAAGGTTTAAATGAAAATTGTCACTCAATTTTTTTTTCTAGGAATAACTTTTTTCTTTCAACATCCCCAGACAAATTTAACATTTTGAAAACAGTAGAGAAACTCCAAAACTGTATTAGATTAACAAAATTAATGTTGTATTATTATCATCAAAATACTTAATTTGTACTTGGAATGTAGAGGAACCTTGAAAAAAGCTGCTGCAAAGATAAAAACTTCTCTCAAGTAAAACAGATTAACAAACAGCTCAAAACAGGAAAAAAAATCTACAGATAAGGTTTTTTTATTCTGTATCTTGATAGGTTCCACAGACTGAGACATTTGGGCCCAGCAAACCATAAGGGAAAATTACTAAGTAGTAAGACTGAGAAATAGGAGAAGAATAAATATGGTTCCCTCTAATCAAAAATATTTACTTATTTGAAGCACCTGTATGGACAAAAAAAGTTTAAGTTTGCTTTACAAATATGCCTATGGATGATTGGATGTCAGGTTTCAAGATTTCTTTTGTGGTGACAAACACCTTCTTCCCTAAGATGCTGTCATGATGCTTACAAATGTGGCTAGGTGTAAGTGGCAAGCAAACATCTGAGCAACCAGACAGGACAGATTACTAAATTACACAGACTTAATAATTTTATAGATATCACTTGATATAAAATGCTATTATACAGCATGGTTCTGCAGTACTAGAAGTATAGCAAAACTGCTGAAGCTTTAACAGTTTCATTCAGTGTTAAATATTCATCAATTAGGCTAATGTTTATTGCTAGAATCATGCAGACATAACAGATTGCTGCACCCTCTGAAGTGGGAGGTCCTCCTCCCTCTTTAAAGTGTTTAAGAAGTATGTTTGTCTATAGTCTCTGGGAGCAGTTGTTGATTTTGTGCTTGGATGCAAGGAATCTGATAAATTGTGTGGTTTACTTATCAATCCCTGTGAGATCCATGTAGTTGAACTTTCAAGACTGAAAAGATTGTTTCCTTGCATCTTGGGATTGGGTGACCAGGGCTCTTCGGCCTTTGATCATGCCAAATGTTTGAAGTCTGAGTAGTTAATTCATCCTATTAGAAAGGTACCTGTGATAAGCAGTTAAAATATGTATATATAAAGGTGCTTGAAAAAACTAGAGAAGGCTAAAAAAGTTTTAATTTGCAGCAGAGCAGACAGGAGTTTGGCAAAAATATAATACACACTTTTTTTTTTGCCTGAAGACAAGAAATGGGAAGAAAAAAACAAGAAGAATTAGAGGAAAAGATTTGTAGTCTTCAAGATGAGCTGATGACCTGCAAATAATCAGAAGCAAAAGGGTTCCTGAACATCTGCACCCCCAGATACCTAAAACAGAATTCCAGAGTGCCTCACTGTGGGCAAGTGTTCAGAGTTTCCAAGGACTCCCCAAGGGCTGAGCAAAACTCCAACTGTGTGGTTGACTAGGCAGAAGTGGCTGGTAAAACTTAGGACTTTGGTGGACATCACCATATGACTCCTGCCCCAGACCACCTGGCATTTCCACGTCTCCCACTGCCACCTGTTGCTAGCAACCAGCCTGCAGAATGGATCCATGTGGGCCTTGCCTTGCAGATCACACTTATTCAATGTCATGAGCTCAAGCTGCTGATTACACAAAAAAGGCACTGCCAACAATTATGGCCAGCCTGGCTTTGGTCATTTGAGAGACTGAGAAGGGGCAACTCATGTGGCAGAAGCTCATGCATTTGCTTGGCACTCATCACTGGGAGTCCCATGGCTATGTCTGCCTCTCTCCAAGCCAGAAGCTACCATCCCAAAAATATGTTGGCTGCAGATCAGCATGATGTATCCAGGTTGATGAGGAAATGTCTTCAACCTGTGGAGCAACATTTCTGGATAAGGAAGGTGAGAGGTGACTGGTGGGAATGGATCATCATGGACGTGAGCAGTAGAGGATGGCACCCACATGGTAAGGTGCACGCACCTTCATGGAGATCTGCATTAACGTGGCCCCCTTCTTTCAACAGCAGACCACAAGGATGAGGAAAATGTCACCACTGCAGTATGGAAACCTTGACATTTACAGTCCATGGCAAAGCACTTTGGTGTTGGCAATTCCATGGTGGAAGAGGCAACTGCAGGAGGTGTGTCTAGCAATCCAATGGGTGAAGGCCCCCAAAAATCATACAACTTGCCAACACATAGGTTTTCCTGAACTACCATGGGGCCTTAGATGGCATACACATTGCCATCCTTTCCCCTGTGCACTCTAGCCATGACTTCATCAACCCCAAGGGCTTTTTCTTGGTTGTCATACATGCAGTCATAGACCATCACACCCATTTCATGCACATAATGTTAGATGGTTGGGCAAGGTGTGTATCAGGATATTCAGGAGCTCCAATCTCTCAGAACTGTGGCATACCTGACATCAAGGTGGAGGGAGTGACTGTACTCCTGCTACTAAAGGGAGACTGCTTTCCAGCTACAGTCCTGGCTAATGAAAGCATGGCTCAGCAGCTGCCACATGGCCATGAAATGTGTATTTGTGTACCTCATGGTTCACTGGAGGTGATAAAGACACATCTGGATGCCAACAACTGCAACATCTCTTGCTTTGTGGTTTCCACTTGAGTTCTGAGCACCATCCGCAAAGCCAAGGGTGAGCCCTCAGCACCCACAGGCACCATACTGACAGTTGTCAAATGGATACCAATCACCTAGCAGTGTGAGAGATGTGCTGGAAGACCACTCTACTAGACTCTGGGATGAGGGCTGGTGGAATGGCATGGAGAAAGATCTCCTGTACTGCACAATTAAACACGGTCAACTTAACAAGTGCTCTCTTGTGGTCATTAGCAGCGCAGGTGGGAGGTACTGGGAGAAGTACTGACTATGATAAACATTATGAGCAGGCACAAAGCCACTAGGAGCTGCTTGTGCTGCACTGTGACTGCAGGAACTGGGTGGTGGCAACAGTGCCTGCCAGCTGGCCTCTGAGGCAAGAGGAGAGAAAAGGGAGAGCTGGGCAAGCCATGCTGGAAGCTGCATTTTTTGGTAACCACCAGCTGCTGAGCCAGCCTCCTGGACAAAGAATGGAGTGGGAGGGTGGGGGCGGGGGAAGGACACAACACAGGGACTGAGAGCTTTGGCAGGGAAAGGCAAATTGTTCCTCCAGAAACTGTTTCCCCCCAAAGCTTTTCCTTCCTTTGAATGCCTTTGCCAGTGGGCAGGCACTCTCATCCTATCCATTCTGTATATGCTGCAACTGAACACCAGATGGCAGGCAGGTCTTTTACTGAACAGCACAACAGAAAATCCCAGACACCAAAAAAAGTATGAACAAAACCAGAAACCAAACCCATGCCTTTAAAACACACCAAGAAAGCACAGATCCAACAACTTTCCAAGAGCCCAGCATCCATTACTGCTGGCCCACGAAAGCAAGCACAGTACATATCTGGAATGGCCACAGCATACATACAGTGCAATTCTGGGTGGTGGTAATGCCTGCTGCAGTATGACATAGATGCACAGAAAGCAAATATGGTTTTGGACTGCATTAATAGAAGCATTAAGTGTAAGACACAGGAAGTAACAGTGTCACTTTGCATCTTTACCTGGTACTGCACAGGTCTCACCTAGAGTATTTTATTCAGCTTTGGGGCTCCATATTTTAAAAAATGACATGGAAATGTCAGAAAGGGTCCCAAGACAGGTGACAAAAATAACGAAGGTCAGTCATACATGGAGAAGTTTAAGGAGCTAGGTGTGCTCAGCTTACAGAAAAGTGATTAAGAGGGAATGTGGCAGCAGTCTTCAAATATTTGAAGGGCTGACATTAAAGAAGGAATAGCATCTTTTCTCTCGTTTCAGAGCAGGACATGGACCAATGGCTTGAAGTTGTAGAAAAGTAGATTTAGGTTGAATATTAGGAAAAAAATTTTCACTGCTAAACAGTGGGGTGGTGAAATAGATTTCTTAAGAAAGTCATGGAATCTCCACTGTTGGTGTTTTAAGAGGTTGGATAAATGTTGGTAAGAGATAATCTAGCAGTAGCTATGTCTGGAATGCTGTATAAAGAGCAAGTTAGGAGCACCCCTCTTCCCCTTACACACACACACACACACACACACACAACACACAGATTGCTAGGAGATAATAAGAGCTCAGTTACTTAAAGCAGGAGGAGAATGAAGCAGCTTGACGATGACTGTTATGAAAGAAGGTTAAAGGGCAGGCATAAGGTTAAGGGGTGGGATACAGAAAGGGCTGTTCTGGCTGTCCAGTGAGAGGGTGTGATGTGTGGAGTTATGCTTGCTTATCCCAGACTGCAGAGCAGAATGGAGACTATTTAGTATTTCCCATGCTTCTGGGCTCTGTTGGTTGCCACATGGGGCAGAGAAAGAATTCCATCCCCCTTCTTCCCTTATTGCTACAGGTGTAGGGGAGGTTTGTATTTTTACCTTCCCCAGAAGCATTGGGTATTGGGTTGCAGCCAAGACTGGGGATTTTGACTGGGGCATGCCAGGGCTCCTGCTGGAATTAAAACCTGGAGGGTTCCTCACTAGAGGATCTTGCCTCTCCACCCAGGGTCAGAATGATTGCCAGATTTGGGAGCAAAAAGGAATTTTATTCCATGGTCAGATAGCTATGAACTGAAGGAAGGGGTGGTGGGAAGTATGGCTCTCTTCCTTGGAACTCTCAAGCAAATGTTAACAATCCCTGAAGCAGCAGGACACTGAACACCACTGTCCCCTACTTTACCTGTGGCATGTTAGGATTCTATACTTTGCAGTTGTGTGATAGGGTTGACTACATAATGTTAGTGATAGGGGGGCAATACCAATAGCTGATTCTCAAGGAGTCATATTGTCCGACACCAATCCAATTTCTGATACAGCTACGTGCAGCCGGTAAGTCTGTTGTGGTGGAAGGGGAGGGGGGAGGGAACGGGTGTGGAGGTGCAGATCAAGGCCTCTGTGGTGAGGGAGGGAGTGGGGCTGGCACTGCCCAGCTGGGGCAGGGCAGGCAGTTCCCACTGTTGCACGCACCCCAGGAGGGCATGGAGGGGGGCATGTGCCCCCAGATCTGCACGGGGAGAATGCCACTGTGGGCTGAGGCTGTGCATGTGCCGGGCTCTTCCCAGCGCATGCGGCCTGTGCTCAGGGCTGCGGGGCCACACCACGGGGACTCGTGACATGTGGGGGCTGCATTAGTGCTAGGAAGGGGCTACGGCGAAATCTGGGGTGGCTGCAGCCCCCCCCCCCGTAACCTGCCTTACTGCCACCTGTCCCAAGTGCAGCCCCATGCGTCATGAGTCCAGCCCCAAAGCCCTGAGCACAGCCCCCACATGCCGGGAAGAGCCTGGCGCAGCAATCCCCCAGCCCCGATCCGGGGCCACACCCCCCCCTCCACGCCCTCCTGGGGTGCATGCAGTGGCGGGAGCTGCCCCCCCGCCCCACATCCCCCAGATGAGCTGCGGCTCTGTCCTGCACCCCACCCTGGTTGGGCAGCACCTGCCCCATGCCTTGCCCCACTCCCTCACAGCAGAGGATGTTGATCTGCCCCGCCACAACCATTCCCTCCCCGCTTCCCTTCCACCACAACATACTTACCAGCTACATGCAGCTTTCCATGCTGCCAGGCTGTGTTCCTCGCTGCCTCTGAAGTGCGTGCATGCATGGACATTTATTGGTGGAATTATCATCCACATCAGGCCGATTTCCAATATAATCAACTTTCTTTACATCAGTGCCAATCTGATATCAGACCGACGTATTGGTACACCTCTAGTTATATTGCAAGGTGACAAGAAGTGCCAATGTTGTTTTTGGTCTGCAAGATAAGTACAGACCCTAGGCAATTCATTGACTTCTAGCCAACCCTCACAGACTCCACTATTGCCTCTCCTGTCCTCTCAGCAATTGCCACATAGCAGACCTGAGCCTATGCATACTGCCTTGTAAGCTACATGACACAGCACCATGACTACCTGATTCATGCCTGACCATGGCCATGCAGTGGTGGTGGTACAGCTGCTCTTCCTTGTCACTCCGTCCTCTTCAACCCAGGACTGGCTAGTCCCCACCAAATAGCTCAGCATGTCCCTTTTTGTGCATGCACAGCTCTTCCTCTGCCTGGGCCCTGGTCTCTGCCTGAGTCCTTGAGCTCTTATGTGGTGCTGAGATACTGTCACCACCACTTGCAGGTGACTGGCCTGAAAGAACAGCAGAGAGAACAGGAGCCCATTGTTTTGCTTGCTGCTGTCTTGATAGCAATGGAATCAGCCAAAGTTGCAACTTGCAAAGCCATTCAACCAGCAGACAGGCTCATTTAATCTGCTATCTTTCAAAATGGTAAGTCTGCTTTCCCTTCCACTCCCTTAGCACTTGGGAACACTGAGGTGAGGGGGATCTCTCTAGGCAGGCACAGCCCCTATGTTGCATGGTTACACCAAAGGCAATTAGGCCCAGAGTTCCACAGGTCTTCTGAGACTGACTCCCTACTTGGGGTAGGGAGAGCATGGTGGTATTGGCAGCGTGTGTTGTGCTCTTAAAGATGGTTGTAAATGTTAGCTGCTGGTATAATACCTAACAGGCCTTGCCTGTAACTACTGGGTACCTTTGCCTTGGCCGATGTAACCCTAATCCAGTTGACCTCATTGTGGAGGGGAGAGCTGTTGGCTGCATGTTGGTTGCTGAAATCTAATCTGAGACCACCACTTATTATAACTCCTGACTCATAGAAAGGGAGGTCATGCTACGATGGCTTTGTAGAGTGTAGGGCTCTGCCCTAGAATTTCAGACAATGTCAGATGATGCACTGGACTGGCCACTACCCCTACTTGGAGCAGCCTGACTTGGATGCAGTCAAGATAGCCATAGACCTGTATCTAGCTTAATGGGAAGCCAATCACTGTCACAAGTATCCAAGAAGTTGGCAATGAACTGATTAAAATGCACAGTTCAAGAATGCCACACCATAGATCCAGTTTCACCTTCCTCCTCCTCCTCTCCCCATCCCCATACTGACCCCCAGGACCCCAGATTCTGGCACTAGTAGGAGAGAAAGAGCCCACAACTGTTTGATGGGTGAAAGGGCCAAGGCAACCTTGAATGACCTCTAGGATGGGACACAGAAGAATGGAGGTGCATTTACCTGGTCCATCCTTCCTCTCACCCACATCTTTATAGATGCTGGAACCTAGAGGCCCTGGTTATCAACTACTGGGTCTGGGGCCAGTGGCAGTTTTGAGGGGGACACTTGCAAACCAAAAGGGATTGCACTGGTGATTCAAAAACCAATCACATTCTTCTCTCTACTGCTTTGTAATAAAGTGCCTTTAGCTTTGACTCGACTTGTTTGTATGGCAGTGAAGGCTACTCAAGCAATTTTCTCAGGGGTGGTAGGGAGCCATGGGGTATTTACAAGAAAGAAGTCCCAGACGGGGGGTTGGGCAAACTACCCTATTCTTTGTGCTTTATCTTGTGAGCCAGTTACTGCTGTACAATGGGAGGCTGACTACACGAGATGCAAGTGAGCCATTACCTTATGTGGTCTTTGATCACTGATCATTGTCATGTTAGGAGGAATCCATACAATGACGGCGCAATGACCAAACATTGTGCACATGATTCCATAAAGTAATGAAGGACATTAATCATCCAACTTAACTGAAGTGGTAACACCCTCAACACATAATACAATTTCATAAGGAAAAAGGATCCTGGGGCAATCACCTAAGAAGGTCATGGTAGAGATGCATTAGAACACCATGTAATTGCACAGAGGAAGGGGCCTACTGGAACAATCCCCAAGTGATGACATGGAGTTCTGCAGGGAGTGTTCCACGTCCTCACACACCCCTTAGCCTTCCTGGGCCTTTTCTTACCCTAACTGAACTCTGGGCTGCCACTTACCATTTGCTGACATGTGCTGGGTCTTGTTAGAGGTTGGATCCTCTTGTATGCTTAGTTCCTGGGAGTGGGAGAAGGGCATTTTAGCCACTGATGGGGAGCTCGTGAATGCCCTGAGCTGTCTGCAAGCCTGTTAGCTCTGGAATCCTGACCAAGAGTAAGAGCTGTCTAAGATGCTATGGACAGGAGAAGGCTGGAGGACTCCTGCTGCTTCCTGCCTGAGCCCAGGTCCATTTCTGAGTCCATGCCACTGTCCAAGACAGCCTGGGATACCTTGACCTGGCTCAACTCCTGGGATGTTGCTGAGGTCTTCCATGAGGGCTGCATGCTTTTGACCAGTGGCTTTGGAGTTCTTGTCACTCTCAAGGTCATACAGGCCTTGTCCACCATGTTCTGGCACATTACCATGTCATTCATCACAAGGACATGAGACAATTCCTCACAGAAGGCACATGTCATCCTATATGTGCCTAAAACACAAGTGGTATTCCATGCCCTCACAAACTTCCTGCCCTTTGGGCAGGGGGCTGGACTCGATCTTCTGAGGTCCCTTCCAGCCCGAATGTCTATGAAGTACACCACTGCCTTAGAAATTCGCATTTGCAGTGGTATTGAACCCTATCACCCATGTCCATGGTCTGCCATTTCCAGGGTGATCTATTCAAAGATCACTTAGTAGAGTTCCTGCTGAGACCCCACCTCTTCCCAAATGGTGATGAGATCTACTGCCGCCCCCCTGGTCCAGCGGGTGCCACATTTGCACAAGACGTTGGATACGGAGAAAGGGGCCATAGTTGCAAGAGGACAAACAGATGAAGGCAAGTAATGGATGGGTAGACCAACCTTTGCTCAGTAAGCAAAGGATGGATCTGAGGATGTCCCTGATGGACAGATGTTCCCAGTGATGAATGTATACATAGTTGTGTGGGTGGGTGCAAGCTCTGATGCTGATCTCAAGCACATGATGAACAAAGAATGGCCTGCAACTCACTGTTCAGGGTGTTCACTGTTCTGTAATAACTGTTCAGATGCATTTTACTATGTTCCAGGACAAACTGCTGCTACTTTTTAAGCCCACACTGATTTTAGGGCTTTGACATAGGACAACGGAAATGGCCTTCTGAATGACTATTTTGTCCTGGGAGAAACCACTTTCTCTTGGGACATATTTGATGTCTGTTCATAATCCATGAGATGACTGTTCCTGGTACAACGGTGTGAACCAACCCATCACTAGACCAATTACTTGGTGGATATAGCCCAACCCACATGTGACCATCAGGAACATGTATAAGTTAAACAGTGGAGAGGTATGAACACTAACGACACTGCTCTGAATTTGAGGCTGGAAATCTGAGGTTTCCAATTACTCTTCCAAATATAATGCTATTAAAAGGGCAGAAAAGCCTAGCAGCAAATGAATCACGTAAACCAAACACTTAAAACAGTAGCTTTCTAAACTTCCTAACATGTAAGGAATGAACTACAGTATGAAGTATTGTGGCTATCCTTGAGCTCTTACATGAAGCCAAAAGGCACCTAGACACATACCAGATGCCTGCTCTGAGACATTCTAATTAGAAGATGTCAGAGCAGACTCAATTAACTGAGTAAATTAGAATGCTCCAGCAGCCATGGCATCATGTGTATTAAGCACCCTCGCATTTCAAAATGGCAGTGGGGGTGCTTTAACTAAAGCTCGTTGGACCAACTTTAGTTAAAGCGTCCCTGCTGCCATTCTGAAGTGTGGGACGCTGAATATATGAGATGCTGTGGGCATTTTAATTAGTGCAGCTCCCTAGAGCTGTGCTAATTAAAATGCCTCTCTCTCCCTTTCCTCCCAACTCTGGAGCACATGTAAAGAAGCCCACAGTTTCTAAGAAGGAATTAAGCGGTGGTTAAGAATTCACTTCCCCAATGTCTCTGTTTACAGGCAGAACTTTCTGGTCACCAGTGGACACTGGTGACAAGAAAACGCCAGGTCTGGAAGTACAAGGCAAACATGCAGCTAAGGTGAGGATGAATATGGTTAATACTCCAAGCAGTAGTTACAGATTTTCCAAAAAGTACATACTTTTACCAGAGAAGTTAATAAATGCCCTAGAGAAAGACAGATATTCCAATATCAATATACCTTGGTATAATTATGTCTGGATTCATTCTCCAGCTTGCATATTTCTCTGTTCAGCTCCCATCCAAGTCTCTCTGACAGGGCATCATCCCCATTCTCCCTAATTCGGCTTGTTCCATCATCCATAGCTGAACCCCTGGTTTCCACAACCAGTCTCTGCTCTATAGCTGGGTAGTAGGCCCGAGGTTTCTGGTAACAGTGCTCACTAGTGATATAAGACTCCTCCAAAGAAGAAACAGTTGAGGGTTTTTCAACTGTTCCACTGAAAGTTCTATAACTTGTAGTCTCTTCTTTGTAGCAGTCCTCTTCAATGTGAATGATGTGTTTAGTAGCAGTTTTTTCGCCAACTGTAAATGGTTTCCAAGGATGACACCAAAGTTTTAAGTCGGGATGTTCTTTGTTTCTGCTCAAAGACAAAACAGTAAAAATGACCAAATTTAAAACCTTAAGCTTTTCTAAATGGTAGGGTAATAAAGGATGTCTATTTTGTAAATAAATGAAATAAGAACATTCTAATTGAGCACACAGGAACTAACAAGTTTCCCTAAAAGTAAGTTTCCTTATCTATTCTGGAACACAATTTGATTTTAGTGACTTCTGTGCATTATTTTCCACAAAGGTTCTGCTATTAGATTTACTGTTTTTACTGTGGTGTTCCATTATATAACATCACATTATCTGATTAAATATTGGGAGGTATAAGTCCAATTTGGCACATCAGAATTGCCTACCAAGTTTTCAATCAGAATTCTCTTGTGTAATGATAAGCAGGGATCCTGATTTTCTCTGATTAAAAAAAAGACAAATTCTCTGATAAAACTCCCAAAATTTGTGATTAAAATTAAAGGCCCTCCCCAGCCCCCTGACTCTGCTGGTGCCCCTCATTCCCCCACAACAGCCCCACAGCCCTGCTAGTGCTCTTTGCCTCCCACCCACAGCCCTGCGAAAGGGACCCCCACCTGCCGGACTATGGGGCCAGGAATCCAGGTCCACAGTCCCCTGCCCCTGACAGAAGTCAGCGGCTGCTGCAGTGAAGTGGAGCATGGAGCTGCCTCCCCTCACCCCACTGCCTGCTATAGGCTCGGGCGGGGGGCTGAGCCAGCAGCAAGGGCCACAACTCTAGTCTGCTGTCTGCACTGCCCCATGTACACAGGAGACACATTGCCAGGACAGCACAGAGCTCATAGCAGCAAGCAGCTCTGCTGCGTGGCCATGCTCTGCCCTGAAGTGCTGGGTCACACCTGCCAGGCTGAGGAGGCACCAGGGAAGGGTAGCAGGGTGGAAGCATAAGCCCGCCCTGTGTAGATCTGGGGGGCACGTTCCCCCCATACTCCCCTGCGAGTTCACGCAGTGGCGGGGAGCTGCCCCCCCCCGCCGCCCTTAGACAAGTCCTCCACGGTCCTGTCCTACTGGGTCCCTGCGACTGTGTACACTGTGGCCCTGGGCCCTTAGCTCCACACATTACCTGGCAGGGCAGCAGCAGCAGCCCCAGCCCCACCCCTGCCCAACTCCGTCCCTTCTTCCCTCCCTCCCTCCTAATGGGGGCCTCAGTCCCCACTCTCACTTCCCTGCAGGAACTGCTCTCCAGGCTGTCTAGAGCCATGTGCATGTACATGCATGTGGTGTCCTCTGCCCGACTGCCTTCCTCCTGGCTCCCTCCCAGCCCCTTGGCAGGGTGGAACTCTTCCAGCCTGCAGAGAGCTCGCTGTGGGTTTCTCTGCTTACTCCAGTAAGGGGGAAAATCCATGTTCATAGATTGTAAGGCTGGAAGGCACCATGCAGGAAAGATAAGTGGGGGTTAGGTGACCCCAGCAATGTGACTGTTTAGTTTCCTCTTGGAGATTTCCAGGGTAGGTGATTGCACCACCTCGGGAAGGAGCTTATTCCACAGTCTAAACACCCTGACTGTGAAGAAGTTTTTCCTAATGTTGAGCCTGAATCTAACTTCCAGGAGTTTGTAGCCTTTACTTCACTTTTTCCCCTCATGTGCCCTGGTGAACAGTTGCTCACTGAGCCCTTGATGTACTTCCCTAGTGTAGTAGTAAGCTGCTACCAGGTCCCCTCTCAGCCTTCTTTTTGTCAGGCTGAAGAGTCTCAGATCCCTCAGCTTTTCCTCATATGGCTTGCCTTTTAAGACTCTGACCCTATGGGTGGCTCTTCTTCAGACTCTCTCAAGCTTTTCCACATCCTTGTTAAAGGGTAGTGCCCAGAACTGGATGCACTACTGCAGCTGCGGTCTCACGAGTGCTGAGCAGAGCAGAAGAATCACCTCCTTGATTTTGCTGGAGATGCATTGATTGATGCATGCCAGAGTATTATTTGCCCTACTGGCTACAGTCTTGCACTGCTGGCTCATCTTTACCGTGTGGTTTATTATTACCTCCAGGTCCTTTTCATTCATGGTGCTAATCAGTTTGGTGCCACCAAGCCCGTAGGTGTGCTGGGGGTTGCTTGTCCCAAAGTGGAGCACTTTACATTTCTCGACATTGAACTTCATGAGGTTCTGATCTGCCCAACTTGATAGCCTGTCTATGTCTGCCTGTATCTGTAACCTATCTTCAAATGTGACCACGCTTCCCCATAACTTGGTGTCATCTGTGAACTTGGCCAGTGAGCTCTTCACTCCCACATCCAAATAATTAATAAAGATGTTGAAAAGTACTGGACCAAGTACCAACCCCTGCGGGACACTGCTGCTCACTTCACACTAGGATGACACCGATCTGTTCATTACGACTCTCTGGGTCTTACCCTGCAGCCAGTTTCTCACCCACCTGACTGTCTCAGAGTTAAGCCCACAATCTTTCAATTTTCTCACGAGGATATTGTGGGATACTAGATCAAAAGCATTTTGGAAGTCTAGGTATACAACGTTAACCTGCTGTCTCGTGTCCAAGTGGAGAGTTACTCAGTCATAGATCTTCTCGTGAAAGGGGAGATGTGCAGGGCAGGGTGCACATTGCCAGGGCACCGCAGAGCTTGCAGCACCAAGGAGCTTCCCCACCCAGTTCTGCTCTGCTCTGCCAGGTCTCACAGGCCCCTGGGGGAGGGCAGCAGGGCAAGGAACCCGACCCCACGGTGGGCAGCTTGTCCCCACCCTTCACACAGAATCTGGGGGGGGCACATGCCCCCTTGTCCTCTGGGAGTGTGTGCAGTGGAAGGGAGCCAGCTTGCCCCTGGCCGAATCTGCAGAAGGCAGCCTGCCCCTCCTCCCCCCATGAGCGCTGCTCTGACTGTGCCACTTGCAGGATAAGGGGAGCCAGCTGCTGCTTTGACTGCAGCAGCTGGGACTCAGGCACAGCTGAGGGGTCAGGGGGCTGCAGATCTGGGTCCCTGTAGACCCAGTCAGGTGCCTACGTAGCCACCAATGATACTGCCAGGAATGACACCTAGCCCTGCTGGAAGGGGCAGCTGGGGCCCCCCTGCAGCAGGGCTAGGTGGGGCAGGGGCTGTGGGTGGCGAGTGAGGGGCACCAGGAGTCAGGGGACTGTGCGTATGGGGGTGGGGGAGGGGGGACTGAAGGGCACCAGCAGGGCCAGGGGGCTGTGGCTTGGGAGTGAGGGGCCTGGACCTGTGTCCTGATGAGCGAAGGGGACAGGGGGAACTCTGATTTTCCGTGATGAAAAACCCCAAAACAAATACCAAAATGTATAGGTACTTAGAATTTATTTTACTATAGTGATTGAGACACTGGTAGGCTTCCAAATTGTTTTAAAGTTGTAAATATATCAATAAAACGTGTTCAGTTGACACCTCTCTCTCTCCATATATACAGACACACACACACACACACACAGAGGAAAGAGGAGGAAATGCTGGGGAGCCAGGTTAAAATATATATAATGGAGTTTTATTTTAATCACGGATTTGGGGGTTTTTATAATCAGTGAATTTGCAATTTTTTATTGGGGAAAACCAGGGTCCCCAATAAGTTGAGCAGTAAGCACAGAGCAGTTGCTCTGGAATAATCAGCTCAGGTGCTGGATTGCTTTGAAGAGACTTTTCTCTGTGCTACCAACTTAGGGTGGCTAGAGTGTTTGAGGGTTTTTTTTCCCCTTTTTCCCCAGTGGTGCATGTCCCCCTCCCCCAATTCTTCTGGTGTTTGGTGTGAAAGTGCTTGTGGTGTGTTTTTTTCCACTCTTACCCCCTGCACCCCCCCCTTTTTTTTTCTCCTTACAGTGCAGGTGTTCTCCAGGGAGCAAAGGAAGCACAAATGGAGGATGAGTCAACTGTTGTAACCTGTGTGGGTTATGTCACGTTCTTGTTCCTTCCAAGTGTAAGCTGGTGTCCACCCTGGAAGAGACTATTTGAAGACTGGAAGCATGGGTATCTACGCTACACTGCATCTGGGGCAAGGAAGACTTACTTGGACAAGAGTTACGAGAGGCTGGTGCTGGAGATGCCAAAGGGCAATAAGAAGTAAGTGCCAGCATGCAACTACTGAAGGAGGGTCCCCAGAACTGAAGAGCAGCAGACTGAAGTCAGCAACCACTTTCAAGCACTATGAAGTAGAATTGCTGAAAAGGTAGAGGAGAGGACATTTGCAGGCATGAGGCAAAGGAAGCAGCAGCCTAGAGGGCAGGAAGTGCAAGGCCCCAAGGACAGAGGCTCTAGGACCACTACACCAATAAGGAAGAGAAAATTAGTGGTGGTTGGTGACTCCCTTCTGTGGTAGACAGAGGCACCAATTTGTCCAGATTTGGGGGTCTGAGAGGTGTACTGCATGCCTGGAGAGTGAATTCAGGAAGTCACAGAGAGACTACCAAAGCTCATGTATCCTTTGGACCACTACCTCTTCCTGCTTGCGTATGTAGGCACCAATGATACTGCCAAGAATGACACTGAGCAGATCAGAGGTAACTACAAGGCTCCTGGAAGAAAGATTAAGGAGCTTGGAGTACAAGTGGTATTACCATTGATTCTTCGTGTGGAAAGCAATTCCAGGCAGAAACCATTGTATCCTGGAAGTGAACAGGTCTGAAACAGTGGTGTCAACATAAACGTTTCTGGTTTTTTGACAATGGGAGAAGGACTGCTATCAAGAGAGGTGATCCATCTGATGAGTACGGAGAACAACATCTTTGGGAATTGTGGCTGCTGACAGACATGAGAACCCTCCCCCACCCCCAAATGGTGCTTTACTTTCAGCTTGGTGTGCCCCCATGCTAAGCTCAGTCCATGACCAGAAGAGGAACTGCATCAGTTTGACCTGGCTTGCCCAAGCATATATATAAATTGCATGCTTCAGCTTTTATCTACTTACTGACTGAATTAACTATTAGATAAAAGTGCCAAAAAAACCCAGCTAAAGTGCACGATCTATACAAATGCTGGGGAGCCAGGTCAAAATGACAATTTCTCTTCTGGTAAAGCACCGTTGTGGTATTTTTTTGTCCATGTCTGTCAGTGGCCTATCGGGCCAACCTAGTAAGGAGGGCTTTAAACTAAGTTTCACAGGGGATGGTGATCAAAACCCTGAAGCAACAGAACACACAGTTCAAAGGGCAAAGGACTCAAAGAAGCAATTCAACTCTGGGGAAGGGTCAGAGAGCTACAAGCCTGCAACAAGCAGCACAAAAGGGAAGTAAGTAGGTCAAAATGCAAAATACCTCTGATGCATGTATACAAATGCAAGAAGTATGGGAAATAAACAAGATGGACTGTAAGCTACAGCCCGTGAAAAGAACTAAGATCTGATTGACATCACAGAGACCCAGTGGGACAGCTCTTATGACTGAAATGTCAACATGGAAGGTTTACAGACTATTTCAGAAGGACAAGGTTGGGAGAAAAGGTGATGGGGCCTTGAATGTCAAAAACACATACACTTGTTCTCTGGTTCAGGAGGAACAAGGCAGGAAAGTAGAATGCATCTGCTTGAAAAGGAAAGGTGAAAGAGGCAGCACAAATATAATGGTGGGGATTTGTTATAGGCTACCAAATCAGGAAGAGGAGGTGGATGAGGCACTCTTCAAACAGGTGACAAATCTACCCAAAACCTATAGGATGGTACTGATGGGAGACTTCAATTTTCCAGACATCTGCTGGAAGAACAATGCAGTCAAACCTATAACGTCCATCCAGTTCCTAATGCATGGAGGACAAATTTCTGTTCTAGAAAGTGGAGGATACAACCAGGGGATCATCTATCTTGGATCTTGTCCTGACCAAAAGGGAAGAACCAGTGCAGGATGTGAAGGTGACAGATAATTTGGGAGGAAGTGATCATGATGATACAATTCCAGATCCTGAGATAAGGAAAGCATGAGGTCAGCAAAATTATGATGACCACAGGCTTCAGCTCCCTCTTAGGACCTGTCCCCATCTCAGGCCAGTTGGGACCTCAAGCCTCTTTGTTCTTTGGGCATCCCTTGCAGTGGGCCCCTTGCCCTTCAACCCCTCTCTGGGTCCTTGCCCCAGCATGGGCCAGCCGAGGTCCCTTGGGACAAGCCTGAGCTGCGTGCCTGCTTTTTCCCCCTCACAACTTTGCTGGATCCCACAAGCCTCAGGCCTCTCATTGGCCTGAGCTTTCCCAAGCTAGGACTGTGTGGGGGCTGGAGGTTATTAGGCACCCCCAATCCACCATTCACCAGGGTGGTAACTGGCCTGGCATTTCTGGGGAACTGTTCCGCCACAAATAAGCCCACCAGGCCACCTATCCCTGGCAGAGCACAGTTTTAGGTCATGCCCAAGACCTGCAGCCTCCTCCATCCCCATAGCCCTAGCCCATAAACCTCCAAGATGTTCCTGAGCCTCAGCTCAGCTGGCTGATGTTTCTCTCATGCCATGAAAAAAAGGCAAGAAGGAGGACTCAGCAAACTACAGATTGGTTCGCCTCACCTCAGTACCTGGGAAGATACTGGAGCAGATCCTAAGGAAAGACATTTGCAAGCATTTGGAGGAGGAAAGGCTAAATACAAGCAGCCAGCATGATTTACTCAGAACAAATTTAATCAAACAAACTTGATCTTCTTTGACAAAGTAACTACTTGGGTGGATGAAGGGAATGATGTGGATATAGTGTATCTGGACTTTATCAAGACTTTGGACAAGGTTCAGCACAAGCTTCTCCTAAACAAATTGGAGAAATGTGGGCTAGATAACACTACTACAAGGTGGATAGATAACTGGTTCAATAACGCCAGGCAAAGGGTAACTACTAATGGATCCATGTCAGAATGGCAGGAGGTTTCAAGTGAAATCCAACAGGGGTGTGTCCCATGCCTGGTGTTGTTCATCATGTTCGTTGGTGATTTAGATGTTGGCATAAAAAGCTTTTTGAGCAAGTTTGAGCATGACATGAAACTGGGAAGGACTGCAAACGTTAAAAGATGTGAGCACAATTCAGATTTCGGCAGATTAGAAAAATTAAGCTACAGCTAACAGTGTGAAGTTCAATGCAGACACATGCAAAGTACCACAACCTCAGGAGGAATAATCAAAAACACAAAAATAAAATGGTCACACCTGGCTGGGTGACAGCACTACGGAAAAGGACTTTGGAGTCTTGTTAACCACAGACTGAATATGAGTATGTAGTGTGATACAACCGCTCAAAAGGTGAATGCAGTTTTGGGATACACCAACAGAAACACTAGGTGCAAGACATGGGAGGTGAGAGTGCCTCGACTTGACACTGGTTAGGTCTCATCTGGAGTATTATGTGCAGTTCTGGGCTCCATATTTTAAAAAGGATATGGAGAAGTTAGAGAGGTTCCAGAGGCAGGCAACAACGATGATCAAGAACTTGGAAGGCAAGTCATAGGAGAAAAGACTGAAATACTTGAAGAGCTGCCATAAAAAAGAGGAAAAGCAACTTTTTTCTCTTGCTGCACAGCGGCTTGAAGTTGCAGCAAAATAAGTTTAGATTAGGTATCTTGAAAAAAATCTTCATTGTTAAAACAGGGAGGCAGTGGAACAGACTGCCTCAGGAAGTTGTGGACACTGAATCACTGAAGATGTTCAAGAAGAGGTTGGACAGCTACTGTTTGGGAATGATCGAGGCGTAGCTATGCCTAAATTTTACCAAATGCATTTCTCATGCTTCTGAGCTTTGCTGGTTGTCCCCATGACCCACCCCCACCTTTCTACCATGTGTCAGTGTGTTTTTAAACCTTCCCCAGAGACACTGGGTATTGGCTACAGCCAAGGTTGGGGACTTTGACTAGGGTGCGCCAATGCTCCTGCTCGGACCAAAGCCAAATGTTCCTGGCTAGAGAGTTTTGCCCCTCGGCTCAGGGTCAGACTGACTGACATATTTGGGGTGAAGAAGGAATTTTACTGCATGGTCAGATTAGTATGGACTGTGGGGGTCAGGGGGAGGGTGTTTGCCTACAGGTTTCCCTTGCTTTACATGGGTTCTATATGTGTGAATTTGCTCTTATATGATGACCCTTTTTATACCAAAAAGTTGTTATATGCTACGGGTGTAAGGCATATATGCTAGGTGTATATGCTAGGGGTGACCACTACATCGACTGCTTCAGGGAAAGAATGAACAATGGAATAATCAACAACACACGCCACCATAACAACCTCTCTCTACCAGAGAGAAAGGCCATAGAATCTCTAAGATCTAACCACCAAATAGTAATAAAACCAGCAGATAAAGGAGGAGCCATAGTCATTCTAGACAGTGAACACTACATAAAGGAAACTAACAGACAGCTCTCTGATACCACCTACTACAAAGAACTATAAGAAGATCCTACTCCCCCTTTCACCATGAAACTAAAAAGTACCATCAAATCATTTCCATCAGGACTACAAGAAAAACTACAGACCTTGATCCTCCCCACTACCCAACCCAGAGACTTTTTACACGCTCCCTAAAATTCACAAACAAGGGAACCCCAGCAGACTTAGGATCCCCTGGTTGGAAATGATAACTAAGGAAATATCAGGTTTTGTTGAATCAATCCTAAAACCACTTGTCAGCCAAACAGCAAGTTTTGTCCAAGACACTACGGACTTTCTATGGAAACTTAAAAACACAGACCATCTTCCCAGCAACACCCTCCTAACCACCATGGATGTTACCAGCTTATATACCAACATCTAACACCAGGATGGCATCCAAGCCTACCTTATATATCTACAAGAGCAATATTACAACTCAGAGAACAGACCCAAAGATATTACTGACCTTATACACTTCATCTTCTCACACAACAATTTCACTTTAATAACCAACACTTCCTCCAGACCACAGGCACAGCTATGGGCACCAAAATGGCCTCACAGTATGCCAATCTTTTTATGAGCCACCTGGAAGAAGAATTTCTCAAGGACCGCACCATCCAACCCTTGCTATACGTAAGATATATCGATGATATCTTCATCATTTGGACTGAAAACCTGCAATCTCTGATTGAGTTCCATCAGAAATTCAACAATCACCATCTCTCCATCCGACTTTCTCTAGAATACTCCAGCACCGACATCTCCTTTTTAGACACGATGATCAGTATCCAGAACGGTAAAATACAGACCACGTTATACAAGAAACCCACAGGCCAACATACATATCTACAAAGAACCAGCAATCACCCTAAACACACCAAAAAAGCTGTGATATACAGCCAAGCCCTCAGATACCGCTGAATTTGAACTGAGGAGAACACGCAGGACTGCCACCTCATCAATCTTAAAAAGCTTTTCACCCAACAAGGACACTCCTCCAGAGAGATAGATCTGACATTTGAAAAAGACACTTATATGAAGAATTGCTGCAGTATAGAAGAAACCCCCCCCCACAAATCACACACTGCTGGTTATGACATATCACCCTTCCCTCGAACCCATATGGAAAATCCTCAAACAACTGCAACCCATACTAGAAAGAGACCCTATTCATAAAGAGGTCTTCCCAGAGCCACCCATCCTAGCCTTCAAACAAGTACAGAACCTCACTAACCTCATCACCAGATATAAGCTTCCTCAGGCCCAGAACACATCAAATGCATCCAGACCATGACAAGAAATACAAAACCTGCCACAACGTCTCCACCACCCCCACAATTACTACACCCCACAACAGAGCCATTAGCATTCCCAGATCTTACAGCTGCACCTCCAGAAATGTAATACATCTCATCCAATGCACCAAATGCCCTGATGGAAAATACGTAGGAGAGACCAGACAACAACTGTGCACCAGAATGAATGTGCATGGAAATCTATCAAAGACAAGAATACCCAACTACCTGAGGGGGCACATTTCTCACAAGAAAACCACTCTCTCTCCAATCTCTCAGTTCTAATCCTCAGAAGAAACTTACAAAAGACTTCTCAGAGACGAGCCTATGAACTATGAGCTCCACTGCATCAACCTCCTGGATATAAAAAAATCAGGGACTAAATATAGACACTGGATTTATGGCACGTTATAACCTGCCTGACATCTAACTCCCCAGGTACCTCTCCACTATTAAACTGCTACATTCGTCTCCCTTCTCCCCCCTCACCCAGCCTGTCACTTACCTACTGACTCCTCAATTTACATCTTCACTGACTGCCTGTCTCACATGGCTCTGGCTTCTTTACTAGTCTCATTCCATCCAGGAAGAGCACACACCAACTGCAGAGACTTCCTCAGCCTGACAAAGGATTTTTAAACCCAAAAGTTTGCTAAAAGTTTTTTTCCAACTATTTAAGTTGGTCTAATAAAAGATACCAGATTCACCCAAAGAACCTTGTCTGCCCTTCTATGCTAAGTAAATTCACTTTTATGCGATTGGTGTGGTAGAAGCCTGCAGTCAGCTGCTTTATCCAGTGCATTGTGGGCACAATGCACCAAAATAGTTTCCTGCGTGGATCTGTGTTCTTCGCTTATTATCTGCAACATGTGTTTCTGTAGTTGTCATCCCCATTATGACAGTGCCCTGTGCTTTTGTGTACTGTCTGCTGCTGGTGAGTACCAACATTGTTTTGTAAAAGTGGTAGAAATGGGTCTGGGGGTCAGTACATTACAATCCCCAGTAGGTTCCCTTTATATGAATTTGAGTACGCATGCTGTTTTCTGGGAACACATGTACAGGATAAAGCAAGGGAAACTTGTAGTGAAAAACATGGCCCTCTATCTGGGATTCCTTGAGCGTATATTGACAACAGTTCACAGAATCAGGACGTTGGCTGATACGGTTCCCCTGCTTTACCTGTGTCAGGTTAGGGTGTTAGGTCTGTGTTGTCAGGGTTGAGGGTAAATTATTCATTGTATAGGCTGGTTTAAATGGGGATGATTCCACCTCAAGGAGGGGTCAAACTAGATGACCTGTGGAGGTCCCTTCCAGCCCTACTTCTCTATTATTCTAGGATTAAAGAAAAGTTTGCAATAATGAATTAAAATCTCATCTCTAAGATCAAGACAGATTTTCCCAGCAAGATATATTCATCTACAATGAACATGACAAGAATTGCTTTGCTATTGTGATTTCTTTAATCATTAAAGTATTCTTCTTAATTATTCTAAAATATG
>NW_017728946.1:1838820-1862305 GCF_001723895.1 Crocodylus porosus | reverse complement strand
ACAAAAGGGGGGCACTAAAGACCCAACAGGTTGGCCTGAAGGTCTGGGCCTCAAGGACAAGTCCTGGGCTCATGGCCTGCAAGACCTGCCTGCACACTCCAGACAAAAATAAAAAAAAACAGGGGACAAAGCAATATATACATGTATACAGTTCTGCCAGCAGAGATGCCCAGGAAGGCCTCAGGACACCAAGGGTCGGCCTGCATGGGCAAAGTCCGAGTTCTTGGCTCGCTGGACCCATCCCCATGCCCCGAGCAGGTGGTGGCAAGGAGCAGGCAACCCCCTTGACTCAGTACAGTGCTACCTCGACGGCACAGTGTTGCTTAAAGTTGGGCACTGTCCACTGGAGGACTGCATGCTTGAGCTCAAGTGAGAGATGGGCCCACAACAGCAGGTGGAAAAGCTGCAGGGTATCATCCATTCCAGTCTCAGCGAGCTGGTTTCAGTGGCTCTTCAGGGTGGCCATCTGGGCCTGGCCCACCAGAAAGCTGGCAGGCTGGCTGCACCCTGCTTGGCTGGCCTGGTATCGGAAAGAGCAAACGTATGTGTTCTCTGAAAAGTCCTGGCCCAGTGCCCAAAGCAGTGCCCCGAGGGTGGTAAAAAGCAGCTGCAGCCAGGGGCAGTCAAGGAAGGCATGGAAAATGTTCTCTTCCACTTCCTCCCAGGCAAAAGGGGCAGGCCGTCAAGGCCACCGGGTCCAGGTGGCACACAAAGATGCCAGTGGCCAGGATGCCATGCACCAATCTCCACTGGAGGTCGCCAGTCTTCTTGGCGGTGGGCACCTTGTACAGCGTGCACCATGCTGGGGTCCCAGGCAACACCAGGCGCCGCTGCCACATGGTGTTGGGGCAGCCAGCCAGCACCTGAGCACACCGGGTGTGCACCACCCACATGTAGAGGCCCCTCCGGGGCAGTGTGCCGAAGGGGCAGCTAGTGTTGCTTCCAGGGGGCACGGGAAGCCTCAGTAGAGTGTTGGGTTCGTCAGCCAACTCACTGGCTACCGCTGGAATGACTGGCAGCAGCGGGAAGCCATTGCGCACAGCGTCCGTGGCAGGGATGACCCGGTGGGCCTGGAGGTAGCCTTCTAGGGTGGCCGCTGCCTCTGTAGGGAGGGCGGCTATAATGGTCCACAGAAGCCGGCCTGCAGTGTGGACAGAGCACAGGGCCAGCTGGGCAGCCAGGGCCTCGGCTGACAGCCAGCATGACTGAGCAGGGTCCAGGAGGTGCCCCAGGCATGTGGCGTGCACCTTGATGAGGGTGGCCATGAGGCTGGTGGAGGCCAGACATGGCACGACATACTGCTGGGCCAGGTTGTAGACCAGGGGCTCCTGAAGTAGCTGTGGGAACCGCAGGTGCCTGGCCTGGGGACAAAGGTGGAAGGCAGCCCACCAAGCCCACACCATGCTGCAGTAGAATAGGGAAGGACTGCTCCATTGAGGAAGGTGAGGTCCAGCAAAAACAGCTCCCAGTCAAAGGTGAGGCACACCACCTGGTGTAAGAACCAGCACGCCAGCTGCCGCCACGGGAGGCGGCCCTTGGCATACAGGAGCCACTGGAGAGCTTGCAAGCCGTAGGCTGCCACCCTGCTGGCCAGGCTGATCAGGCTCTGGCCCCCCTTGGTGGTGGGCAGGTAAAGTGCAGCTCGTGGGAGCCAGTGGCATCTGTCCCAAAAGACGTCCACTAGGAGCCACTGCATCCTCTTGAGCAGCTCCAGCAGGGGGTCCAGAACAGCACAGCGGTGCCACACGGTCGCTGCTGCCAGGTTGCTAGTGATGAGGACCGGGCCGCGGTAGGAAAGGGTGGGCAAGAGCCAGCGCCAGTGCTGCAGGCAGGCCTCCACTCCCTCTACCAGGTCCTTCCAGTTGTGGGCCACAAAGGCTGGAGGCCCCAGGAACACTCCTAGGGTTTTGAGGCCTTCCCAGCGCCAGGCAAGGCCTCCTGTCAGGTCCAGGGCACATGTGCCGGCCCACATCCCAAACAGGAAGGTGTCACTATTGCCCCAGTTGATGCAGGCCGATGAAGTAAGCTCATAGGTGCACTGGCAGTCCACCAGGGCCCGCACGTCCTCCTGGCTACCCAGGAAGACTGTCACACTGTCTGCATACACCGTCAACCAGATCGGGGGGCCTGGTGGTCGGGCAGCAGCTGGTCTGCAGGGTCCCATCAGCAAGGCTCTCGCAGAAGACATGGAGGAGTCTGGGCCCAAGGAGGGACCAGAAGGCTTTGTAAAATTCCACGGGCCCAGGGCCCTGTCTGAGTCAAGCAGTCTCTAGCTCTGCCAGGGAGAGTTTGCGCTCCAGGGCCTCGGCTTGGGAAGCGCAGAGGTGCAGCAGGTCCTTACGCAGCTGCTGAGCGGCCTCCGGATAGGTAGGATCAGTCACAAACAGGTCCCGGTAGAGGGTGCCCCTGCACCTCACCTGGGTTCGTGAGCAGCCGTCCCTCTGGGGTCTTGAAATGGTCCAAGGTCTTCGCCGCAGCCCACCACCTCTCCAGGGCAAAGAGGAAGCCAGTTGGGGCATTAGCCTCCGCCAGGTCCTGGCAGTGGGCACGCACCCTTGCACCACGGGCTGCGCCCTCCACCAGCTCCTGCAGGTGTTTCTTGTGGGACTGGAGGCTCTTGAGGAGTGCTGCGTTGTTGCCAGCACGGACCAGAGCTGCCTCGAGCTCCACCACATCCTCTTCCAGCTCCTGGGTACGGCAGCAGATCTCACTTGCCACCAACTGGGAATACTGTTGGCAGAACACCCGAACCTGGATCTTCCCCATGTCCCACCACAGCCATGAGAAGCAGTCTGCTCGTGCAGCCTCCCAGCTCCTCCAGAGGTGGGCGAAGCAGTATCGGAAGTGGGCGTCCTGTAGCAGGGTGATGTTGGGGACCAGTAAGGGGCCCATGTGCATGCCCTGCCGGGCAGGCTCAGTTCTCAGCAGACCAGGGTGTGGTCCAAGAGGCCTGATGGTATGATGTGGCTGCTGTACAGTAACGCCAGATGGTGCTGGGCAATGTAGAAGTGGTTGAGGCAGGCCATGGTGATCCCATGGGTGCTCATCTTTGCCCAGGTGTACTGGCACACGTCAACGTGGAGGACCTGCCAGGCACTGACAAGGTCCACCACCTCCAGCGTGGCCTGCAGCTTCTAGGCCAAGGGCAGGTGCGGTTCTGGCCCCATCCAGTCTAGCAGCGCATCGATGATGCAGTTGAAATCCCTGCCCATAAGGAGCAGGCTACTGGCGTCACGCACTAAGTCACCCAAGGTCTCTAAGAAGACTACCTTCTTCTCCCTCCCCTCGGTGGGCGCATAGATGTTTAGGAGCAACAGGCTCTGGTGTGCCAGGGTAATGTAGATGCTCAGCAGCTGGCCGGGGATGATCTCTCGTGCCACCGTCAAGTCATATTGCAGCTGGAGCAAGAGAAGGGTTGCCACCCCAGCACTGAGGTTGGTACCGTGGCTCAGAAAGAGGTGGCCTCTTCAGGCAGCATGCCAGTCAGCTTGATCATACACGTCGTTGTGCATCTCCTGGAGGAAGGTAATCACCAGCCACTTCTGCAGCAAACCCTCCAAGATGGGCATCTGCTTCACTGGGTCCCTGCAGCCGTTGGTATTCAGCAAGGCAATTGTGGTAACAGCCATGAACAGGAGAATAGAGAGGAAGAATAGGCAGGGTATAGGCTGGAGAAAAGGTGATAAAGTAGGGCAAAACCACAGAGACAGGGGCCTATCTTTGCCCCATTCTATTCTGTAAACCCGCCCCAGCCCCACACCTCCCTCACACAGGTTACCAGCTTCTCAAGCCAAAAGGCATGTTGACACATGCCCAGGTCCTGGTGCATGAGCCTTGCTACGTCACTGGTGGCGCAAGAAAACTGTACAGGGTCTGGGCACCGTCAGATATTCTCTCACATTCCTCTGGCCCTTGGTCTGCTCTAAGAGATTGAAGAGGCCTCCGCAGATGTGGGGCCACATGGGGGGGGCATTCTCCAGCAGGAGCTGGATGTTCCTGAGAACCGGCGGGACCTCACCCTGGGAGGGGACCTACCAGTGAGGCCGGTGAAAATGCCCTATATGGCCAGGGTCCCTAGCAGGCCCCCCATAGCATCTGGGTCAAGGACCACCTCCAAGAGATCGAACCCCATCCGCTTCAGGGAGCAAATGTCATCCCACTCCCGGGGCTACTTGCTGCATTTGGAGGGCTGGCACTCCATCTCCTCATCATCAGCCTTGTTGGGGAGGGGAGCAGGTGTGAGGGTGGCGGGCCTCTCTGCTGTCTCCTCTGCTTGATGCTGGAGAGGCAGGCACTCTCTCTCTGCCCCGCCACTCACAAATCCCACGGGCTGAGATGGGAGTGAGGGGTTGCCAGATGCCACTGGGACACCCTCAGTCATGGCCTGAGGTGGTGGGGTTGCTGGGGGGACAGGCAGGGTGGGGTCAGTTTCCTTGGCCACATTCTCCCCAGCGCTGGCAGATGCGGGCCCCAAAAGGGGCTGGGGCTCCTTGGGAAGCTCCCTTTCACATCTTGTTCTTAGCTTACTTAGGAATAGGTGGCACCCAATAGAGCCCCAGTGCCCGAGACGCTAGCTGACCTGGGTGGAACTGGGACCGGGGGGGTGGGGCTGTGGGGACGTCCCAGCCCCTTCACCACATGAAGCCCCTGCACTGGGGGAGCAGTCCCATCAGGCGAGTGGAGGGAGGCTGAGAGGAGGCCACGGTTGCCTCACCTGGTGGGGTGTCAGCATCCAGGGCACCAGCTGCCCCAGAGGGGACTGGGGCAGGAGGGGGCTGGGAGGACTTGCCAGCTTCCCCACTGGGCAGCACGTCAGCCCTGACAGGGGCAGGAAGAGCCTGGGAGGACATCCCAGCCCGCCCCCCCACTCCGGGTGGCATGTTCACGCCAGAGGCGTCAATCCCGCCAGATAAAGCAGGGGTAGAGGGGAGCTGGGAAGAGTTCCAGCTCCACCCTTTGATGAGGCTCCCACACCAGAGGTGAACGCACCATCTCCCTGTGCAGGTTTAGCAGCCAGAGGCCCGCCCGACTGCCCCGGTGCAGCCAGATGGGAGCTGCTGCCGCAGCAGCAGCATGCGGTCCCACCCTGGGAGAAGTAGACCACATAGGGCCTGCCATCCACCACAAAGGTCATGGAGAGAGGCAGGGTCTGGGAGCCCCCCTTGAGGAGCATGAATGCCTGCCTCCGAAAGGACAGGATGTGCCTGAGCCTGGGGTCCCTGCTCCCCATGGTCAGCCTGCGCCAGCAGCTGGTGAGGACACCATAGCGCTTGAGTGCTTTGGTGAGATCCTGGTCTGGCAGGTGTGGGGGGACGCTGGAGGCCACCACCCGCACTGCAAATGTCTCCAGGGGCATGACCAAGTAGTGGACGCCTGAGATCGCCAGCCCCCTGCAGACACCTCCCATACCAGGCTGGGAGAGCTCAGGTAGATGACGGGCACTGAGTTTACCCGGAAGGTGTAACGGATGCTCCGGTGTTCCAGCAGGTCTGCCAGCGCGGCGGTGCAGGCCTCCACCCTGATGTGGAGTGGGGCATGCACCTGCAGGCCATGGCTGAGGGGGAGGTCTGCAGAGACATCCCTGTGCCAAGTGCCCTGGCTGCTGGCAGCCTTCCTGGGCCGGAAAGGGTTAACTCCCCCACAGGAGCTGCTACAAAGGGGGGCGGGGGGAGGGAAGCCTCAGACTGAAGCTGGGGAAGGGGCTAAAACAGCCCAAAAAATCAGCCCCAGGGGGGCAGAACAGCCCTGCAAGGGCTGAAGACAAACCCCAAGGCAGGAGGAGGTGGCAGAGACCAGGGTAAAGGGTGCTGGAGGAGGGAGGCAGAAGGAATCAAAGGGAGAGCTCAGGCAGGGGTGGGGGAGGGGCAGAGGCAAGCAATGGTGCCAGAGCCCAGGGAAAAAAGCTCAGAAAGCGGGGAAAAGGGGCAGAGAGGGGGTCCCCAAGCACAGACTGGGGAGACGCAAGGTTTAGGAGGTGGGGAGAAGAAGTGGCAGGGCAGGGAGTGGGGTGGGGGAATACACAGAAGGGACCTGAGCTTGGTGGAGCTCAGAAGGGCTTCACCTGTCAGCAGCCATCTTGAAACAAAGAAAGAAAGAAAAGAGAGAAAAAAAGGAAAAAGAGAAAGAGGGTGTATCCCTTATTGCCCACATCTTCCCACTGCTACTGGCTGCTGCTTGGGCCTGGTCCAGGACAGTGTCCAGTGGAGGGAGGCAGTGACACCACAGCAGCAGCTGCCAGAGCCAAGGTGCTCAGGCCTCCTCAACTGCCCCAGAGCAGGGGGAGCCTGGGCCCAGGGGGAGGGAGGGCTCCGATAGGGCTCCGGGCAGATAGATACCCCATCCCACCCAGGTGGAGGCAGCACCAGGATGCTGAGCAAGCCCAGTGCCTAGGAAAGGAGCTGGGCAGCACGGGAAGAACCAGGTATTGGGGGGCGGGGGGGAGAAGGAGGAAATGCCATGGGCAGGCTGGCCCGGCCAAGGCCTTGGGAAGGTGGCAGCCAGAGGAGAGCAGGGTGGGAAGCAGGGGCTGCCCTGGGGCTCTGCAAGCTTGGGCCACAGCAGGTGGGGGCTCCCAGCAGCACCTGAGATGGGGCCCAGCTCGGCCCGCAAAGCTCAGCGGGATAGGCTGCTGCCTCCCTGCCTGCAAGAGGACACTGCCTGGCTGGGACAGGATATTGGGCTCAGGGGGCTCCCAGCTTGGCCTCCCTGCACACTAGACACGGCATGTGCAGAGGGGGACCCGCCCCTGGTGCAAGGGCCTGGTAGCAGGAACCCCCGGGCCCTGGGAACAGCTGCTTCAGGCAGCGCTTGAGGCAGAGCCAGCCGTGGCACATTCCATGCGCCCCAGCACTGCAGCTCTTACAAGCTGCCTGCTACCTAGAGGTATGTAGAAAAAATATTTAAAGCTGTGTCTATGTCCGAATCACCAAATCTTTCCAAATCTCTCCGAATTGATTCAGAGGGTTCCAATTCAATTTGGAGAGATTAAAGGGTGCTCTGATTTGATTCAGTTTTGGAGATTTGGCCACCAAATCGGTTCAACTCGAATCAAGGACCAAAGCTTTGCACAGCCCTACTGATTAATGTTCCTCCTGCACAATTAGCAGCTATCCCAATATGGACCCAGGGACTGCAAGACCATGGAGGAATCAGACCTGCCTGGGCTTTCGAGCAATGCTGCTCCTCTCTCTTTCTCCAACTGCTAGTTGACTGAACCCTTCCATCCACAAAAGTTCAGTTCACACCCCTCTGATTCCTTCCATGTTGGGTGTGGCAACACACCCAATTGTTCCTCACCGTCCCCAAATAAAGACCTTGAGAAATGTGCAAAGTTACCTGGGAAGGGAAAAATAAAGGAAAAAGGATGTTTTAGCCAAAGTAGCATTTGTAGTTGCAAATACAGACAAAGTCAAGCAATGCAGAAGGTCTGTAGGTGGATAATAAACCATTTACAAAAGTTATTGCTTGCCTGTGGTACCATAGGTGCTCTCCCCTCCTCATCCCCACCAGTCACGTATCGCTGTAGCAACTGTAACAAAAAAAAATCACACACAACCAAATGGACAGAACAGAACATGCACACATGCTTGCAGGTCTGGCTGCATTAAAGAGGAGGACTGTGGCTACAGAAGACTTGTTTGTCCTCATGGAGTACCATCAGGAAGGCTTGGATGGACATATAAGGAGGAGAATCTCCAAAGGCCAAAAGTGTTTTGTTCTTCCAGGCCAGGAGTTGGCAACCTGTGGCACGCGGCATGGTTTTTATTGGCACGCAGGCTGCTTCCTGCCCCTAGGGGTGGGAAGAGGTGTGCCCAGATCGAGCAGCACACGGCTGCCCAGGAATGGCCTTGCACTGCCACCAACCCAAGCATAGACTTGCTGCTGACCCCCGTCCCGGAACAACCTGAATGCACTGTCAATCCCAGCCAGGTAAGACTCCTGGCCCCAGCCCTAGCCGGGCACCACCACCAGCCCCAGCCCCAGCCCCAGGGCCATCGGTGCCGCGATGGACTCGGCCACATGTCGCCAGCAGGCACCAGCCAGCACCACTGGTACTGTGGGCCCTGGCCCCACTGCAGACCCTGGAACTGACCCCGGCCCCATTGCCTCTGCAGGCCCAGGCCACGGCCATATGGTGCCAGAAGGGCTGACCCCAGCCAGCACCACCGCCACCGCTGGCCCCAACCTAGTGCTGCCCTGGCCCCAACCCTGCACTGCCCACAGCCTGGCCCCTGGTCCCAGCCCCATGCTGCCAGTGGGCCCTGGCCCCAGTATTTACTTCACATACAACAATAGTTTAATTATATATAGAGAGAGAACTTATAACACTAATATGCAGTGTGTCCTGCTATGTATTCCTCCACCCTCGTTTTGTTTTTCTGATATGCCGGCACTCTAGCACCTTTCAAGGTAGACATTGTGGTTTTTTTGGCACTCCAGCCAAAAAATGTTGCCTTCCCCTGTTCCAGGCAGTGCAGAATGCCAACGCTACCAGTGTGACATGGTGAGACAGACTATGGAGATGCTGATGAAAAACCTCTGTGTGGAGACTGACAAAGAGGAGACAAGAGCATCCAAGAACACCTAAGACAACCCATCCACCAGGGCCAGGGATACTCCCTGCAGTTCCCAAACCATCCCTTCCATAGACACACCTCCAGGCCCTGGACAATTCCACCTGCTCCCACACATTCCTTCAAGGGTCAGTCCATCTTATGCCCAGACTTTCTCCTCTACCATCCTGTATGCAGGCCCCAACTCTTTCATCTTATACACTTCTTGAACCTTGCCCCAACCACCCATGGTACTTAACATCCTACAGCAGGAAAAACAGGTACCCCCTTATGGTTGAAGTATTCCAAAACGTGATGCACAGAGCAAAGAATAGTAATGTTATGTCCTACTGGTGGCCCAGAGGTAGTTCTAAAACCCTGTGCAACTTCCTTTGGTTGGAGAGAAAGAGGAAACATGGTGCTAGCATCTTTTTGATGATGTAGTATACAACTTTGGATGACTGATTCATCCATGAGCTTGCCCCTGCTGAAATAACTGGCCCAGACTGGAAACTACTGGAGCTTCCAAATAGCAAATCCACCTGGCTCTCCATGATCAGAGACCATTACACGTGGGTGGCTTCCCTCTGAATGATGGAGCCAGCTCAGTACAGGTCTCAACAAAGGTCATGCAGCTCAACCTGAAGTTCTTCTGTTACTACATGTTGTCCCACATCCTCAGGACTATCAATTCTCGCCAGTTGCCACTTGTCTCCTAGGCCCAAAAGCAACAATAGAAGGTCTTGAGGTGAACCTGGAGAAGGCTGTCTTTCTTCCAAAGAGTCCCTTATTTCTTTCTCCTTAGGCATGTTGCTCCCAGACTTGCAGAGCATGGAATACAGCTTGAGGTAGTATCTTTCAGGTGTCGGGGTCATGGAGCCTCGAGCTGCCATGCTCCAGCATTCCAGCTGGCAGAAATGCTGGAAAAGGATGGAAAGTGCGGCCAAATATGTGAAGAGCCTGCCATGAGCTGGAGAGTGGAACTAGTAGTTTGTGGTGCTGCTCCAGGAGACAGTAAGAAAGATACCTATTTTCTTCTACTGCTAGGAAGTACGGCTGTGCGAAGTTTCGGGTAGTGATTTGATTCGGAGGAGATTCGACCTGATTTGGTGGCCAAATATCTGAATCTGAATCGAATCAGGGTACCACTTAAAAGGTCTGAATCGATTCACAGCTCTCTGAATCTTTGGAAATGATTCAGAGAGCTTTGATGATTTGGACAGCCCCCGCCCGCTGCAGCAGGGAGCTGGAGCCAGACTCTGAGCTGGTAAGTAAGAGAGTGGGGGAGGAGAGGCTGGGGGAATGGAGAGGGGACCCCCATCAGGCCCTCTCCCCTGCCTGCTCCCCCAGCCCCTGCATGGCTGCCCTGCCCACCCCAGCTCTCAAGTGGTTTAAAAAAAGCCCCCACTCACCAGGTGCTGCAATCCCCATTGCCCCACGCCATGTGGGGGGCTCTATATGAGCCCCCTCAACCTCCCCTTGCTCCCCCAGCCCATCCTGCCTGCCCCAACTCTGGCCCTTTAAGGAAAAAAACCTGAGAAAAGCCCTGGGACTCAGCACTCCTGCAGCAGTCTTGGGGCTTCGGGGGGCTTGTGCAGAGCCCCTCACATGGCATAGGGCAGCAGGGATCGCTCTGCGCCAGCAGGAATGGTGAGTCCGGGGGTTTTCTCGGGTTTTTTTTCTTAAAGGGCTGAAGCCGTGACAGATGGGGCAGCTATGTGGTAGCTGGGACAGTGCGGGGGGTCAGAGGGCTTGTGTAGAGCACCCCACACAGCAGCAGCAAAATATCTGAATCAGATTTGGCTGAATTGAATCACTGTCCCCTGAATTGGCCGAATCCAAATTCAAAGCAAATACTAGCCGCTTCGCACAGGCCTACTAGAAAGGTAACGTATGTGAAAGTGACCAACCCTGCAGTTTCCAGAAGCACAGAATAGAAGGCACAGGGTTGGGAAGTGAGGGTTGTGCTTGTGAAGGAAATGAAATAATAAGAAGGCCCCACCATTTTCACTCGGCTGTAACCTCAGATGCTGGGGTTCCTGCTTATCTGGCCCCTAGCTGTGGATCAGTGCAATAACACTAGCTCCAGTACACTTGGAGGAGCTGGAGCTGAAATGGGGCAGTACATATGTCCAAATTAGAAATGTTTTAGCAAAAGAAATGCCTCAACCACAAGGACATGTATTACAGAACAAAGGCAAAGCAGCTTTTATATCATGTCAATATGAATTTCCAAGGACAGGGTAGATGGTATTACTTTCAACTGAGCTCACTACTATCTAGCACGTAACCTCAATGAGCCAGGGAACTTAGAAGACACTATGTTTGTAACAAACCCTGATCACTGCGTGCGATTAAGGGCAGGGCTGGGCAATTATTTTGGCTGGAGGACCACTAACGTGTTTTGGTGAGGTGTTGAGGGCCACAACGGTAGCCTCACCCCTTGACAGGTGCCCTGTCCCCAGTTGCCAACTTGGGCCGAGAAGTCCCACCCTCTAACACCCTGCCTGTGCTATGGGAAATCTCTCCTCTAGCCCAAGAAGTACTCCTTTTGGTTGGGGGCGGGGGTTGCTTGTATACTGTGCGAAGGGGTGGGAGGTGTATGTGGGGGGTATGTGTGATTGGGTATGGTGCAGGTGGGGTGTGAGGGGGTGTGGAAAGTGTGTAGGGGTGTGGGTGTATGTGTAAGATATGTGGGAGGAGGTGTGGGGGATTGTTAGATGTGTGTGGGGGTATAGTGGGGGTAGGGTATGGTGTCCGTAGGGTGGCATCAAGATGGCTCCTGCCCCACCTGCCTGTATCATGCCTGCCCAGCAGGGCTTTCAGCAACTGAGTTCCTTCACAACCCCCACTTCATCCACACATTTCCTTGCCCAGCCATGCATGAGTGTAACCGAAGTGAGCTGCTGCAGCTTCCCCTCCCTACCTGCTACCCAAAGCACTGCAGCAGGGACAGGAATCATCACTGGATGCCAGGGCAGCCTAGCAGTTCCTTGGGTGGCTACAGCACTGCAGTAGCAGTCCTACCTGGAAGCTGTGCCTGCTGGCTAGGGCTGGCACCCTCCAGTGGGAGAGGCTGAAAATGCAGCACACGCTGCCTCAGGCAGGACTCCGCCCCATGCAGAATTCAGTGAGGCTGAATACAATTAATTGGTGGATGCCCACCTGCAGGTTGGTTCCAATCAGCTGGCGGGCCACATCTGGCCTGCAGGCCGTATTTTGCCCACCCCTGAACCAAGATATACAGAGCAGTCTCTCAATAAGGAATCTCTTCAGAGGAGAAACAAGGTTGGTAGGGTCCAGAAGCCAGTAAATTCACAATTTCTTGCATACGCTGCCATGGCAATTTATACAAAGATTAAACAACGTAAGAAACAGAATGTTCTAACATTTTCAGAAATACTTCTGAAGTGTCTAATTATAAGAATGGAAGGTCTTGCAGATGTGAAGAGAACCACAGTTAAAAAAATGCATCTGGCAAATAGATTCATTATTGACTGTCTTCCAATGTAATAAATATGCAAACATTATGAAACTTGAATAAATGGAAAACTAATTACTTAATCAATATGTATAAAAATACTTTTATCTTCTGTTGTTCAAAAATGGCAAATTTAGGATGTAGGTATGCAATTCCCAGACTGCACTATTCAGTCACGAGACACTGCAAAGCATCTACGTCATAGGCTGCAATATCCACTGTCTCCCATAGACAAAAGGATGCCAAAGGATATAGGTTATGTATAAAATGGTTTTAAAGTTACCATTCAATAGAAAACCCACTCTTTCTTCAGGAAAAATAAATAAAATCTGCAAGATTAGAATTGATTACACTAAAAGCTCTGTTATCCCACATCCCCCAGCAATGGGGGATGCGGGATAACAAAATATGCCGGCTAATTGAGTGGCCCAGGCTGCCACTTATCCTGCCGCATCTGGGGCATCTCTCTGACCCTCCTGTGGCATTGCCGCCCCTCCTGTGGGCCCTGCGGGACAGGGAGGTGTGCCCCGCGCAGCCTATTATGCCCCCAGGCCTTCTCTGCAGCCCCGTGGGCAGGACCCAGTGTAGGAGGGCAGACCAGGGCAGCAAGACTTGTTGCCACCATGACCCCTGTGCCAGCTGCACCACCAGCAGTGCAAGGAGTAATGGATGGGGATGGGGGGGAACTGTACTGCCCTCACCTCCTCCCACTGCCAGTCACTCACACACCAGGCGGCAGCTGTACCTCACCACCACGGCCTTGCCACTGCCACTACTCCCCTCAGGCTACCCGCATTGCCCCTCACCCCACCTCCCCTCTGGGACTAAACTGCAGCCTGAGGGCAGTGGCTGTGGCCATGCCATGGAGGCAGGATAGCGCTGTGGCCTGGTGCGCAAGCAACTGGTGATGGGAGAAGGTGAGAGCAACAAGGGCAGTGCAGCCCCCCTTCCCTGATCCACTACTCCTCACACTGCTGGCAGGACAGCTGCTGCAGGAGTTCTGGTGGCAGCAGCAGCAATGAGTCCTACTGCCCCACTCCATGCTCCTGTGCCAGGTCCTGCCCACTGGGTCATGAAGGTATCTCCTGCCTGCGCCAGTCTGGCCTGGCTGCAGCCCCATGCCCACTGTGGGCACACAAGTCAACACAAGTCAGGGGGGCCAAATGCCCCCTATTCTTCCTGACACATTGCCTATGGCATCGCCTAGTTTGGCTTGCTCCCTGCCCCACACACTTGGGAGCTGGGGCCTGGGGGCAGCAGATCAGGAGTGAGGGGCACCAGCAGGGTTGGGAGGGCTATGGCTTGGACATGTGGAGCACCAGAGGGGATGGGGACAGGGGTTGCAGGTTGGGAATGAGGGGAATCAGCAGGGGTGGGGGGCATGGGGGACTGCATGTTGGGAATAAGGGGCAACAGTACATCAGGGCTGCTCAGCACCACAGTGGGAGGGACAACTGCAGCTAGACCTGTGTCCTGGTGAGTGAAGGGGGCAGGGGGAGCTTGGATTTCCATGTTTAAAAAAAAAAAATCAAAATAAAATGGCAAAATATACAGGTATTTAGAATTTTTTAAGACTGTAAATATACCAATACAACACTGCATTCAGCTAATGCTTACTGTGAATAAACAGAATGTGTAGATGTGGCTACTGTGTACAAAATAATGTATTTTGATGTCTTTTTTTTCCTGCATTTATGTCCTGAAACAAAATTCCCAAATGCATTTTAGAGGTGATATGGTGAGGAGAGATGACAGATAGTGATTGTTAGTGAGCACCAATGAGTCTCCTGCTGGCTAATTTTAGGACACAGAAATGGCATCAAACTTCATGGAGTCTCCAGATCTGCTACTGATTAGACAGTCATAGTCACATCACACAAGAGAAGTTTATTTAAAACAGTAAACTGTCAGACACAGACCTCATCAAACTGACATATAAATGTTATTATAATTATCATCTTTCCCATCTTAAATGGAAAAATATTTCAATTTTTTCACAATCAAATTAGTTCAAACCATACTTTTACCTCAAGTAGTCTTGTCTGAAAGTAGTATTGGTTTCAAGCAAATTTGCTTACGCTTTTAAGAGTGCAAAAAATAAGACTATATAATTAGAAAATTCAATCTATTTTTCCCAGTCGGATAGCATTTTAAATTTAAATGTGATACTGGCAAAATATATGATACAGGTATGGTTCTCACAAATTTAGTTTGATCTTCTGTTCAGCTTCAGTTTGATAAAAAACATCCAAACAATGCTGAATAAACATGATGAATGAAAACAAAATTATCCTCCCCTTATAATAATTATCTATAAAGAATCATCTATAAAGAGCAGGCATTAGTGAAAACAAAAAAGATCTTTATGTTTATTCTTTGTAATGGACATAAAATAGCTAATAAAATTACTACGAATATAAGAAGGCTCTTATAACCTTAGAAATGTTTGTACCTGGAGGATCTTGGCAAATATAGCAGGTATATTTCTCAGGTACATTATCTTCCAGTAAACCCATACAGACTCCATGCTGCCAGCACAGACACTCTTCACACTGTTTGAAGTCAAGAATTGCACATCAACAGAAATGAAACCTACAGTAAAACTCAGTACCATCACCTCATTTAGTAAAACAGGCATTCATTTATTTTAAAAAAGTATTGCATGGATTTAGAGAAATAATAGGCCTAGAAAATGGTAAAATGGTGTCCCTTAATTCTAAATGGTGAGACTTAATTCTAAATAGCAAATATGACAAAAGATGGAGAGTTCAATGAAATTTCAAACCACACCCCAACACATGAATTTAATGTAATTTAAGAATGAATTTAGAGAACCTGAAATGTGCTAGACTGACACAACTGGTGACTGAAATCCCATAGCAGATGCACACATACAGCAAAGTTAGCAGCATTACACCTTCAAGAATCCTTGCTAAAATATTTCAAACATTTTGAAAACAAGAAAACTCCCTCAATTCAAACTTAATACAATCTTGTAAAAAAGTGTCAATTTTCTGTAGAAACACACAGACAGGACTGCTTGACATATTAAAAAGTCTGCCACTATAACTAATGATTTCAGTAAAGGGTAGAGTTGGAGAGTTTGTAGTCATGAGGGTGTAGGAAATGTACAACTAGCAAGGATTTTATTGGACCAACTGTATAGTTGGAAGAATTTTAGACAAGCTTTTGGGCATGAGCAAAGGGTGCTTTATGCCCCAAAGCTTGTCAGTTAAGGGAAATTTTCTCAGTGTTTTGGCTAAGATCAAACAAATGTGGGGCCTGTGGGCTTGGGATCTGCATGTAAGATGACAGCTTGGTAGAAACTATGAGTTAAGGATTTAACAGACATGGAGACTGAGAGAAGATATTTTAAATTTAGACTTTAAGGGAATTTATAAATGTACTCCAGAAGTGGAAGCAGGGGGGACTTTTATCAGACTGGCTCTGAGGGCTGCTTTAAAAAGCGTCCTGAGTGTCTTGTGTGCATGCATGCATCCCCATGCTTAAAAATGGTAGCGGGGGCACTTTAACTAGAGCTTGTCAAACAAGCTTTAGTTAACGTGCCTCTGGGCCATTTTTAAGAGTGGGGACACTGATGCATGAGACACTGGAGTATGCTGGAGCGCAGTAATTACTACAGTCTAGCAGACTTGATTACTCAAACCTGCTCCAACATGCTGCAATTATATAGCACATCGGAGCAGACTCGCTGCTTGTATACAGGGTTCCCATTTGATTACTGGATTTGGACTGATACTTAAAAGAAGGAACATTTAAAACAATCAATTTAATACCAATCAATTCAAGAGATGAATTAAAAGTAAGAGCAAGTGAAGGAAAAGTAACAAACAAAAGGTTATGTTCAAGAACGGAAGATACAGCTCCAGGCCCTACCTAAATTAAACAGTTTCCTAAAATCTTTCATGTTGATTCAACAGTAGAGCAATAACAGTGTAGGAAAATGCTAGTTTACCTCACCACTTCGATTACATCAGTATAATATAGCACAACTTTTAGTGTTAACAACGATGCAACTACTTGCTCTGCTTCAGTTAATTTTTTTACCTTGAAAACTAGATAAATTGTAACTTCCAATCAATAGTCCCTAACAGTTGCTACAAGTAAAATTCATATAGCCTCAAAACAAGGGTACAAGGTGAGTTTTAACGTACTCATTGAATAGATGACTGAGACAAAATACATGAATCAGCATTACTTGCAGGATACAGACTTCTGAGTTTCTTCTTCTTACATTAGGCTGTTGTTACAGTGAGAGAAAAGAAGTGGAGAACTCTTTCCCATTTTTCCTAACTCTCCATGTGCCAAAATACCAATGTACAAGTCCTGTTGGTATGAACAAAGAGAAAAAGGTATTCTCTTTCCTTGCAACTTATGAGTACATTGCTCCAGAGGAGGTTGGAAAGTACCATCAGCTTCTAGATATCTTGGCTTCATGATTAGGTCCAGTGATGTTGGGATGGAGCAAGTGAAAACCATGGGAAGAAAGCTGAAGTGATGGAGGATATCAATGGCAGGAAGTAGGAAGGGTCTTAGCTACCTTTCCCCCTATGCAGATGACAATATCCCTGACACCATGCCAATAGGAAGGCTGGAATTGAGAGACTTTCTCCCTCAAAATCAGGAGGAAAAAGGAGAAGAGATACCCTACCCTAAAAATTGGGAAGGAAGGATGGAAAAAGAGCAATGACAGAGCAGCTAAGGAAAAGAGCACTCAACAGACTGTGTCCCAAAAATGACTCTACTTTCACCACCAAGGTGTTAATGAAAGAAGTAAAATACAAAACAGCCAGGAGAAGAGAAGACTCTACAGAGGGAAGAGAGAGACAGCAGGATGCATCTGATGAAGCAAGCTGTGGCTCTTTGATTCAGTTAGTCTATCAGGAGTACCGTATTTTTCCGCATATAGCCTGCACACTGATATAACCCACACCAATGTATAACCCATGGAAAAATTGTATTTTCATAAAATAGTCTGTGTATAGACCGCACCCATGCATTCCCCACACCTGACAGTGCAGGCTCTGCTGGACACAGCCGCCAGAGCTGGAGCTGGAGCTGGAGCCAGCTAAAGTGGTGCTAATTGCTGCAGGGGAGGGGAGGGATAAGGAGCTGCAAGCTGCAAGCCCTGCTCCTCGCCACCAGCCGCTAGCTGCGCTCAAGCCTCATTAAAGGCTATTCTAAAGACTCTCACCATCCGCCTGCAGCCTCCCCTCAAGACATGGCGCAAGCACGGGCTCTGCTGGGCATGGCCGGAGCCAGAGCTGGAGCTGCAAGCCCCGCTCCCTGCCACCAGCCATGCTGAAGCCTCATTAAAGGCTGTTCTAAAGACTCTCACCACCCGCCTGCAGCCAGAGCTGGAGCTGGAGCCAGAGCCAGCTAAAAGTGGTGCAGGGCAGGGGAGGCAGCCCCGCTCTCCGCTGCCACCCGTGCTCAAGCCAGTCCTGCCAGGGCTCGCCGCTGCCGTGACATCAGCCTGCAGCCAGGGAGGGGCTGGGATGGACCATGCTGTTCTAAAGACTCTGCATAGCCCGCACCCATCCATCAAGTTTGTAAAAACGTGGATAGCCTGGGACTATATGTGTGAAAATATGGTACCTCTATTAGTCCTCTACCTGACTTCAGACTAACATGGCTAACTACCTCTTTCTGCTATGGGGACAAGGAGATCTAAAAGATCTCACCGAGACACTGGCTAAGTGGAAAGTCCTCAGAGGAAGACTTAAGCAAAGAGATTAATTAAAAGTAAGAGCAAGTGAAGGAAAAGTAACAAAACAAAAAGATATGTTCAAGAACGGAAGATACAGCTCCAGGCCTTGCCTAAACTAAACAGCTTCCTAAAATCTCTCATGTTGATTCAACAGTAGAGCAATAACAGTGTAGGAAAATGCTAGTTTACCTCATCAAGAAAGAGGTTAAAACAGTCTTGGATGCTATACAGACAGAAAACAAAAGTAGAGACATTTCTGATTTTTCTGTTTTAGGAATTTAAAAAGCTATAAGAACAACTGTTGTGAGTCAAACATTTTCAGACAGAAGCAATTTTTATTAGCATACTTTTAACTATGTATAAGCAAAAAATGAAAAGCAGAACTGGGATAGACTGGTGCGGAAAGAAGATAGGAAAAGTGACGGAGAAAAAGATCAGGACATATAAAATTTTCTAAATGTAAAGCTTTGCAGCAGGTTTACAAAAAATGATAAGAAACACTTGTCCATTCCATTTGATTTCACAAACTGAATCAGGAGACAGAAGACAACTACAGGCAAAGAAGGCTGAAAAACCTGATACAAACTCAGGACTCCTATACTGAGGGAAAGGAAAAACCTGCTTTAGTTTTAGATTTTAATTTTACAAAACTGATGCCAGCTTCCTAACATTTAAAATATTTATGTATATAGAGGAAACAAACGAGAGAAATGAAAAGGCATTTAGGATACTATTATAATTTGCCACTGTGGCACATTCTACTACTGAATTCCATTTAATGCAATTTAAATAAGTGGGAATTCATGTAATCAATAGTACAATTACAAACTAAACACAAATAATGCTATTTAAAGAAACAACACTGGGTATGTTTCCTAAGGCCTTATAAATCTTGAGTTTTAAAATGGGCATCATTGTTTTCCACTACCATTTGCCTTGCTACAAGCCTATTATTCTACATATATTGTAAACTATTTCTTTTACTTCATCCTGGGTTAAGAAAGTGGTCTGAGTCAGTGCTGAGATTATTAATGGAAATCAAACCAAGAAAAGGGAATCTGGAGGCTTTGAAAACAGGAAAATGGACAACAGTTGAAGGCAGGCAAGAAAAAGAACATATAAACAGAGGCAATCAAAGTATGGGTACAGTGAATCTTCTCAAGCTGGTACTTATGTACAACTGCTACATAGTTTTCAGAATAAAAATTCTACAAAACCAAAACACCCACCACCCAAAAACCCTCATGAAGAGACAGCAGGGATTGGGTGTGTTTGGGGATAATTTTTACCTTACTTGATCTTGAGAACATAGGCTTCAGTAAAAGGGCTCATGCCATAAAGAATAATTAAAGTAAAAACTAAGCTATCTAGATAACTTCTCTGGCAAAATACCACATCCCTCCAGAGTTAAGAGGAATATGGAATGGTTCAGTGACAATTTAAAATAGACTTTAAATATTTTTCTTTTCTTGTTCCAATCATTTAGCAATTCTGACTATAAAAATGTACTATACAAAGCAAAAATAACTTGCATCCTTTTCTGTAATTCTCGTTTGTAGACACAAATGGTAGTTTTTAATAAATCCTGTACTTTTCAACAAGTTTTAGGTGCAATTGCAACCTTATCACATTACATTTTTTGTTACTATGCCCATTCCTGCTCCAGTTGAAGTTAATGGAAATGTTTTAAAATTGGCTTCAATGTGGACCGTACCAGGCCCTTATTTTAACTGACCAACATTACAAACTGCATGGAGTTTAACTTTTTTAATAACTATAAATGTGGATGCTGCCTGTAATTAATGTTAGACTTTTGCCTAATGAGTTTCAAATTTGGCATTGAAATTTATGCTATACCCATTCAGATGTACAGAGGAAAGAAAAGAAAGCTACTTACCTACATAATGCTTCAAAGTTAAAGAAAGCATCTGACAGGAGTCCCACTTGAGGCTCTTGTACCTCTGATACACATGCTCTAACATTTTTGGTTCCCTTAGGGACCAAGGTTAATTGGCACAAGAGCATCCCCAGCTACATGTGATCAAACAGGTGCCTCAGAGGTGTCAGGAAATTATAGCAAGTTTCTTTCATAGCAATAAGTGAGGGCAGCATTAAATTCTAATAAAAACAGGACAAAGACTGATAACATTAAAAAATACAGATGCCAGTAATTCCTTCAGAAAGAATGGGCAAATCCAAAAATGAGCACCTGGAGGGTAGATACAGAAGATTATTCAGAATTTGAGCTTCCAAAAATTGTTACAGGCAGAGGTGACAGCAAGAATCATTATGAGGTGGTAACAGGGAACCCCTGCCTCTGCTACGAGAAAGGGATGGGGGGAGGGGAGGGGGAGGAAAGGGGCACAGAAGGCAGGATAGATTGCACAAAGCATGATGGGGCAAGGGGCAGTAGGTGTGAGTCACCCATTTAAACTTGAGCTGTAGGCTATAAAATGCAGGGCTGCTGAGGAGCGTGTTCACAATCCTTCCCAGTTTCAAGTCACCTGCAAATATATTCAAATCCTTAGTAAACACTTTGAACAGCACTGGACCCAAGACAGACCCCGGTGGTGCTGTACTCAAAACCTCCTTCTATTCTGGCTTGGAGTCGCTCTTAATTACCCCTTGCTTGCACATATTAAACTAGTTGTCTATCCACCTTGTAGTAGTAGTGTGTAGTAGTAATGTCTAGCCCACATTTCTCCAATTTCTTTATGAGATGGTCATGTAAGACTTTGTCAAAAGCCTTGATGAAGTTCAGCTACACTGTATCTACTGCATTCCCTTCATCCGTCCAATTAGTTATCTTGCTGAAAGAGAAGGATAAGATTTCTTGGCATTTGTTCTTAGCAAATCCAAGTTGACTGCTTGTGATCAACTTTTCCTTCTTCAGATGCTTGCAAGTGGACTTTTTTGTGATGTGCTCCAGTAACTTCTTGGTTTTCCAGGTGAGGCTAACTGGTCTGTAGTTCCCCGGGTCCTTTTTTTTATTTTTCATTTTTTGCCTTTTTTAAGTAGGGGAACTGTACTGGCCCTTTTTCCGTCCTCTGATACCCTGCCAGTCTCCCACAACTTCCTACAAATCATTGCCAAGGACTCTTCTTAGTTCTTCTCTGGCAGTTCCTCCACTACCCTGGAGTGAAGTTCATCAGGTCCTGCTGATTTGAATTAATTCAGACCGATTCAAAACTCTGACCATCTCTCGTGATCTCAGTCTGCAAGGTGTCCTCCTCATCCACATAATCCTTATTACTAGTTGGGATATAACTGGCTGCAGCTTAATTTTTTTGAGGACAGAGGCAAATAATCAGTTGAGCAGTTCCACATTCTTTGCACAATCTGTTAAGAACCCACCTTGGCTGTTTATCAGTGGACCCACTTCTTCCTTGGCCTTTCTTCTCTGGCCAATAGATTTATAGAACCTCTTCTGGTTGTCTTTAACTTCTCATGCCAGGTGCAAGCGCTTTTTTTCTTTCTTTCTTTCTTTTTTTTTTTTTTTACTTTTGCCTTCTTCATTTTGGGCCAGTCAAAGTTTATTTTCTGGTATACTTCCTTGGTGACCTGCCCATCTTTCCATAGCCTCCATGCTTTCCTTTTGCATTTGAAGTATCCTAGAAGCCCTGTGCAGCCACACTGGCCTCTTTCCATACTTCTTGCGATTTCATTGCATCTGAATAGCTTTGTTGGGCTTCTCCTTTCCCCCAAAGGTAAGTGTGTGTTCTCTTCTAGGTTGGTGGATCTCCTCTGGTAGGCTTTAAAGTAGGCTCATTGGGGGAAGGGGCAGAGGAAGCCTTGGACTACTAAACCAAGCAGCACCCACAAGTACAGCCCAGCCTAGACTGACGACAAGCAGAACAAATATCCAGGTAAGCAACAGGGGCCAGGGCACTACTGAGATTAGGGGGCCAGTGCACACATCTTTAGGAGGCCTCAAATGCCTCTACACAAATGCTCGTAGTATGGGGAACAAGCAGGAGGAACTTACCCTCCTGCTAGCTGACACTAACCCAGACATAGTGGGGCTCACAGAAACATGGTGGGACCCAACGCACGACTGGGCGGTGAATATCAAGGGCTATAGGCTGTACAGGAGGGACAGGACAGGGAGAAAGGTGGGAGTGTGGCACTTTACATGAAGGAGGAATATATATCCTCATCAAGTAGCACAGCGTCAGAGGAGGGGCACAGTGAAGTGCTCTGGGTTAGAATACAAGGTAGTCAAGGGGAAAGAGACTTAATGGTAGGGGTCTACTACAGACCTCCCAACCAAGGGGAAGAGCTAGACCAGGAATTCTTAAGTCAGTTCATGGAGGTAGTTAGGTCAAAAGACGTGGTCATCACGGGTGACCTGAACTTTCCAGACATCCGCTGGGAACAGCAGTCAGCCAGGTCTGACCGCTCACATAGGTTCCTAGCCAAAATACAGGACCTCCATCTAACCCAGGAGGTGCACAGCCCCACGAGAGGAGATGCCTTGTTGGACCTGGTGCTGGCCATGGGCAACGACTTGGTGAGGGGGCTGCAGGTGCTCAACCATCTGGGAAACAGCGATCATCGCCTGCTGGAATTCACCATCCAGCACAAGGTGGCAAAGGCCTGCAGCAAGGCAGCAGCCCTGGACTTTAGGATGGCAGACTTAAATGAGGTAAGAATAGCTGGGGAGGCACTAAGGTCCCGGAGGGGAGGGGAGGGAAGTCGGGTGTCCAAGAAGAGTGGTTGCTCTTTAAGGAGACGATCCTCCAAGCCCAAAGGGAGGTAATCCCAACACGGATCAAAGGGGGCAAGAGGGCGCAAAAGCCCCCATGGCTCACCAAAAGCATCCGGGAACATCTCCCAGCTAAAAGGGAGGCGTACACCCAATGGAAGGGAGGGGCCATCACCAGGGAGGATTATACCGCGGTTGCTCAGGGCTGCAGGGCGGCCAAGGAGGAGATGGAACTGAGACCAGCTTCCCGAATCAAGGACAACAACAAGTCCTTTTTTAAAAACATAGGGGGCAAAAAGAAGGTACCAGGTAATGTGGGGCCCCTGGAAACCTGGTTGTCACACCAGATGACAAAGGCTAGGAAACCTGGTCGTCACACCAGATGACAAAGCTAACTTATTTAACAATTTCTTTGCCTCCATTTTCCTGAGCAGGGACCGGATCAGCCCAGGACCCCCTCAGGCCCCAGGGGAGGCACACCCAGGCCTAGGGTCAGTGGGGATCTAGTTAGGGAACTTCTGGAGGGACTGGACTTATTTAAATCAGCTGGTCCTGATTATCTCCACCCTAGAGTGCTGAGGGAATTAGAACAGGACATTGTGGGACCCCTGGCACAGCTTTATGAGCACTCATGGTGCTCTGATGTGGTGCCAGAGGACTGAAAAAGGGCCAACGTAGTTCCCATTTTCAAAAAAGGGAGGAAGGAGAACTCAGGAAACTATAGGCCAGTTAGTCTTACCTTGATCCTGGGGAAGCTTTTTGAGAGAATTATCCCGGTACATATCCACAAAGGGCCAGCAGGGGAGGTTATGCTTAGGGGCAACCAACACGGGTGCATTAGACATAGGTCCTGCCAGACCAACCTGGTGGCCTTCTATGACCAGGTCATTAAATCCTTAGACGAAGGGGTAGCAGTGGACGTAGTCTTTCTGGACTTTAGGAAGGCCTTTGACAATGTCTCTCACCCCATTCTCATTAAAAAACTAGGGGACTGTGGTGTCGACACCTACAGAGTC
>NW_017728946.1:1825583-1837840 GCF_001723895.1 Crocodylus porosus | reverse complement strand
GATCTGGAACCAACTTCCAAGTGAAGTGGTGCTGGCTCCTACCCTGGGGGTCTTTAAGAGGAGGCTAGACAAACACCTTGCTGGGGTCGTTTGACCCCAGTACTCTTTCCTGCTATGCCAGGGGGTCGGTCTTGATGATCTGCTCAGGTCCCTTCTGACCCTACCAACTATGAAACAATCCTGTGCCTCTTGAAAGCTTCAAGCCCTCCTGTTCCTGAGAAGCAGTGGCAGAGGAAAGTATATACTCCCACCCACCCCTGTAGGTGAATGAAAAGCATAAACATATAAGGCATCAAAGAATGTATCCTTCATTAAAAGCTTTTGAAAGTTGACCTAGTCAAAACAGAAAGCCATCTCAATATACAAATCCAGATGATGACAGGGGAAAAGATCACATGTATTTTTCTAATAGGAACCCCCAGACAAGACAACCACTAAATCCCATGCCAGTTCTTAACTAACAAACATTCTACTAAATGAAATTCTGGAGTCACCAGGATCTGCTCTCCCAAGAACTGAAGGTACCATTATTTACCTTTTCTTCAAGAAATACATAAAATTATTCCCCAAAGTATGAGTTTAACATGTGCTATGATCTTCAAGTATATTGGCTAAGATCTAAATAAACATATTGGAGAACTATTCTCCATGTAACCAAGAGATCTAGATAGAAAGAACACAAAATATTGTTCTGCAAACATTAGGAGGAACTTCTTCACAGTTAGAGTGGGCAAGGTATGGAAAGGGCTCCCAAGGGAGGTGGTGCTCTCCCCTACCCTAGAGGTCTTCAAGAGGAGGTTGGATGGGCAGCTGGCTGAGGTCATCTGAACCCAGCACTTCCCTGTCTATACAGGGGGTTGGACATGATGATCTATTGAGGTTCCCTTCCAACCCTAACTTATATGAATCTGTATAGAAATCCTAGCAGCCTTGTAGATTTCTAAGTGGAAACAGAAATATGCCACTCAAAGCCACCTATACAATTATGGGGTTGCATTATACAGCTAAGTATGTCATCTCCTATTCTACTTAAACAGGTATATGAAGATATTATATTCTTACACCGATTCCCAAAGTCTTGAGCAACTAATTTATCTTATTTTATATAAATAAAACTTCTCAAACAGAAACAAGGTATGGAAATTTATTATAGAATTAAATGATTTCTGGTATAAACTTGGGATAAGAGTGCAGATTTTTGTCCATATAAAATAGTGGACTGATTATTAGGCATTACGCCCTACTGCTCACTTCTTTATACACAAGGGCTATTCTCGAAGTTTCTAAAACCTTATATGATGATCACTCGTGTAAAAAGGTTTATGTAGGGATGATCCTGCCTTGAGCAGAGGGAATGCATTCACCTCTTCTTAAAAGAATCTTACCAGATTAAGTTGACCAGAGAGGCTTTACACAGGAAGGTGGTATGCTGGAATGGCACACAGGTATACCCTGACTGAAAAGGCTGAGAGATGTTAGTGCAGTAAAAAAAGCCCAACTTGAAAACTAACTACGAAGACAGCTTGTTATCTTGCTGCTCGTGGTGATGCCTTTTCCAAGTCTGAGGAAAAATGCAGATTTCTCAACTAACAGGATTTCCTCATTTCCACGGAACAGGTTAAGGTTAGAAAACCCAAGATGCAAAGTGGAATAATTCCAGATTGGAATGCAGGATGTAGAAGTTCTCTGGGTAAAGATGTTCAACATCACTGGTAGGGGATATGGTAGCTCCCATCTGAGAGGTATGCATGCCAATGTGGTTCTTCCCACCTGGAGACATTTAGTACAACCTAAACCCATACGGAAGCCACTAGAACAGCAGACTACAGAAATTTTCCCATCAAAGAATCTGGCCAAAGTTTCCAGTGCTGAGTCAATCTAGTCCTTCTCCAGCTGTAGCTGCTTTCCCTCCCAAGCTTGTATATGGTGAGAGTATGAAAGAATTTGGCTGAAGGATCACTTGCTCACAAAGACTGAAGCAACCCAAAAAAGGGAAGCTTTTAGAATCAAGACAAAAATGTTACTTGCCCTCCTGAATCAGGAACAAAAGTAATCAAACTCTTCCTATTCTGGTATGCCAAAGTAAGCAAATAATCTCAGACCTTGTATTATGGTTAAATAAAAACCCTCATTCCTCATGTCTTTAGAATTTAAGCAAGGAGATTCAAAACCTGCTATTTTTTTAAATGAAGGATCTCCCTCAGAAGACAGTCAGCTTTCTAAACGCAGCACTGGGGAGGGGGTGTGCAACCAAGCCACTAGGGGGCGCTGCCCCTCTGTGGAGCCAAGGCTTCTTCTCACCCCTACAGGCTTGGGGCTGCAGACCTCCTGCTCCCATGGGGAAGGAGGGAAGGAGCTGCCAGCTCTGTCCCCAACGGTCAGGCAGGGCCTTCCACTAGTGAGACTCCCAGGCCCCAACACATCAGTGGGGCCCAGACCGAGCAAAGGGCTCCCAGCACCTCCTGCCAAAGCCTGGACCTTGAAGGCTCCTTCCCACTGCTGGGCCAGGCTTTCCTCAGCTTGCCTCAGAGGAAAGGGGAGGAGGAGACAGTCAGGTCTGCTTTCCAGCAGGGTGGCCTCTGCTGGGCACACTACATCTTTCCCTTTTCCACTGATGTCACTGGTGGTGTGCACAGCTTGGCCCAGCCCCGAGCCAGGGCTAAACATGTGGCTGGCTCAGCCCAAGGAGGCGCTGCAGCAGCTGGAGCAGGTGATGTCGAAGCTGAGAGGTTGCCGCCGGCCCTTGTGTCTTGGGTGCAGCCCAACAACACACCAGAGAGGTGCATCAGGGATCCTGGGAAGAGAAACAGGGCTGCAACAGTGGCTCCCAAGGCTGGAGCTGCAGCCCTGCTGCCTCTCAGCCCCTCAGACTCGGAGTCCACTGGCTCCAGCTGTTGCAATGCTTCCTTGAGCATAGTGAAGATATAGTGGGTTGGGGCCAAAGCCATTCCTGCTGGAGGTCAAACTAGGAGTGTGCTATTGGTTAACTGTTTTACCAATATAATTAGAGGATGTTAAACGGACAATTTTTAAAACAATATTTACATCCCTATTGTCAACATGCATTCCTGCCATCAAGCTACCTACTTCCAGTGGGGCATCTGGAAACCTTTCAATGAAGAAAGCCAGAGTAAGTCCTTTGGAGGGCAGCTGGCTTCCTCCAAATGTTTCCTGAATTATGGCTCCTCTAGTGCCCTCACGTGTCAAATCATTACTGTACCTGGGAGAACTCTACACCAAAATGGTTAATGCAGATTGCTTTGATACCTGTTGGACAGGTTGCGAACAGATGGTGCTATAAGCACAATTTGTAAGACATCCAAAACCCCATAAAACTGATACAAATTTTATTTTCAGGACTAGCTGAAATTTGGGGAAATACTATGCTACTTGCCAAAGGAGCGATGGTGAACTGAGCTGGAGATATAGAAACTTAAATCAAGAACTTGGTCCTATGGGTTGTTTCTCTGCTGTCTGAAGCTGTCAAGGAACTGGCTGGAATAGTCTGTAGCTATAGCACCTTGAGTAGTGCTCTCCTGTTAACATGCATGTATCTCAGCAAGTAAAAAGAACTTTGAAAACAATAAACAAACAAACTGTTCATGGTTTTCTCCCGTCTCTGATCTTAAAAGTTTTTAAAGGATTTGACACTTAATGATATCTACTATATGAATTGTATCAACGGTAGACCCTGCCCTTGTACTTTCTCATTCATGACTATGTCAAGTATGGGAAGTACACATTTTGACACTGTACTGCGGTGGAGGGTTTTACACTTAAATTAGCAGACTTCTTGAAAATTAATAGGGAAGACAAGTTGAGAGCCCAAATCAAACACTTAATATTTTTATTTTAAATCATTTATTCTCCAAACCTAATAAAGAAACCTGTCTTTAAAAACCACAACGCCCATGACAAGTTAAACATACCATTTTTGTTACAGCTTTGTTAAGAGTGTAATTAATTTGTTTTTTAAACAGTAGGTACAGTTCCTTCCCAACACTCTTTTAAACTCTTCATTTTATAACTGAAGATTGCATTCAAGCTTTCAAGAAAGATACCTTAATAGTGACAATCCTGATGGTGCCATCATTATTTCCAATTAAAACGATATGGAATTTTAGAAATTAGCTAGCAAAAGCTAGATTTTCCACCTTCTATCAGAATAAAACATTTCGCTCATGTTTTGTTGGCCTAAGGAATTTGAGCTATTCCACAAAGGAATCCAGTCTCACATACTCCCAACACAGGTCCTTATGTTTTGGGGCTTCAATCATCACCCTTTTCTGTATTTACTTGAACATCCACACTCTACAGTCATTTACCTGAATCATAAAGTCATTTTCTTCTTCCAATTCACAAATGCATCGAACAATTTCAAAGTCACTGTCTTCTTCATCAAAATCCTCATCTGGATTAGTGGTCATATCAATATCCCGACTGCAGTCATCTTCACTCCAAACCAAGCTATCTGTAGACGATTCACTCAAGGTCTCTTCGTCTGTTTCACAGAAGATAAATTGGATAAAAAACCATCACAGTGACTGCAAGAAGCCAAATGAGGTGGCTATTCTAAATTAATAATGTAAATCTGAGATGCCCAGTGCAAGCAATTCTAAAATAGATCAGAAAGTCTGTGTTTAAAGATTAGCCCTGTATTCTCCCCAAGTGCCTCTCCAATTCCCTTCCCCTGCCCAATATGCCGCTCTGCTTTGTTTCCTCCCCTATCTTCCACTGTGCTACTTGTCCTTGCCTGAGTCTGCCGTGTGCCACAGGTGCCATGCCTGTCATGGCATGTATGATGCAGGTTGGATACCACCATTCTAAAAATAGGCTTAGAAACTACTGAATTTGTATATTACTTGTTAGTGAAGGCTCTTCTGTTAGTAGATGTTTCAGAATCTTTTTTGCATTACCAAAGCTTTTGACATTAAGATTTCAGTCCCGAACCTATCTCTGAAAATATGCCAAAAACAAATAGAACAAAAAACCCAAACAAAAAATACTTCTTCTTCAAAAACAAGATTTTCTTTTTCCCATGGAACAAAGAACAAGTCGGTACCATAATCTTAAAGATAACTGTTTCTGGAATAAGTTAATTATATGGAAACCACTGACAAATACGTGTTTTCAAGATTTAATTTTAATGAATTCAGGACACAGTAAGGTTTTATTCTAAGCTAAATTATGGATTATCTAGAAGGAACAAAAAAAATCCATATGATTTGATATCAGAAATTTCCTTTTGTCATGTAGGTGGCGTTAGACTCCATTCATGTTGCAACAAGATGTAATAAGCTGCTTACTAATAGCTCAGCATTTCCTGAGGTGCAACTGTTTTGTTATTTAAAGCCTCAGTTATATATTTCAAACCCATTTCTTATAGTAGGAGACAGTGCTGCAGAATACTACTGTTGTGGCAGACTCCAGAAAACACTGCAACTTCCAGACCCAACTGCCCAAATCTTATTTCACCTCTGGATGTCTAAGACTGCTGACAGAGTTCAACTAATGGTTAAATGGGATCTGATCTGTGATCCCAACATGCACATGGCAGAAGACTTTTTAATATTAAAAAGTACATATTTTTCTATTTAATGAGTTACCGGCTTGACTTGTGCTCAATTTTGCATCGAGCGCACAAGAAGGAGAGGGTCCAGAATGTTTTTTCCATTCCTCTGCCCCTCCCTTCTCCAGCTGTCTGTAGACAATACAGAAGTTGCCAAACAACTAGCATTGGAAGCACTAATTTCCCCCTAGGAAGCAGATGCTTGGTTTAGGTCCCTTTAGGGTGCCCTTTAGGCACCATTTTAGGTAAGTGTTGCGTTATAAGAGATGCATGCTGATCCTTGTGAGTGACCACTCAGGATATACTGGCTCAAATCGTATTTTATCTTTCGGCTTCTAAGTGCTAGTTAGCTAATTAAAAGTAAAGGTTTAAATGACTCTTCATGCTTCACAGCTTTTGCCTTGTATTTCCACCTGTGCAACTAGATATGGTCTTCCAAGCATTCTCAGAAGGTATCTCCTATGACCTGATAAGGGAGGGTTGCCCTGCATTCTGGTCCCAGTTCCTGCCTCTAATGCTGTGCATCACATTGAGACACAGAGCAAGGCCCATTGTCTTGCTCTCCTTGCTCCTCCATTATCTCCTCTTGGCTGCTAAGTGGATCAACTTCAGCAGAAGTGGAGGGTCCAACATGGGCCTGTCTTGGTCTATTGTTTCTTGGGCAAGTCCTTTGAACAGTACCTTTGAAAAATTGCTATTCAGTTTTTCCTTCTGTTAGTTATGGGGCTTGCACAGAATTCCAGGCTTCCCAGGTAGAATGGAGTTGCAGCAGTGCATAACTGGCCACAGCAGATCCTTTTGAAAATATGCAGAAGTTATGCACGTTGGAATAGTATCTAAAATTCATGGAAGTGGCACTTACCTTGAGACATTAAGTAGCATTGAGACCCCTGGCAGATGTTACACTTAAGATGTAATTAATCAGCTACGCCCATCTTAAGTAGTAACTGGCCATATGGTCATGCAATTAATGGTGCAATAAAACAGGGAATAAGCCACAAAATAATTACGCAAAATATGTGCAAGTTTTCTGGCTGGTTCCCATTGCAACATAAATAGAAAATGTGGCCAGGGCACTCCTTAACCTGGAGGTGCATGGGAGCCCTTCAAGGAAAGGCTCCTAAACTCGGAAGCGACAGTACACCAATTGACACTTCAGGCCTTGGGAATATACTGGAGCCCTACAAGGCTCCAGTATGCTCTTGCAGTTAAGAGCACCAGTCAGCTGACTAACACTCCCAGCCAGATCCGGATTCAGTGGTTGCCAAATCCACCCTATTTTGAGTGTGCATGTGCACATGCACATATGCACACAGGGTGTGAGCCTGGAGCATGGCACAGGAGAGGGGCTGGGCAGAGAGCACCGAGGAAAAGAACTAGGGACTTTCCCTATCAATATGGAAACCTGTCTAAGCTGGAACTTTTTTAGTCCTATGAGATTCCATCTTGGGTTTCAGCGTATTTTAGAAACTTGTTACCATATGCTTCATCTTATCAACCAGAACCATAAATCTTTCTTAGCTGCACCTTGTGGGCTAGGGCAGTGAAATTACAGCATGGTGCTGTGTGTTCCTGGCTCAAACCTAGTAAAGCCCTTTAGGCTGTGCTTAAATTTAAGTACATATGCAGTCCCACAGATATCAGTGGAATGCAATACATCATGCACCCCTCGGCAGCAATACAGAAAGAGCTGTGAAACTAGCCAAAGCACTTAGGGCAAGTCAAAAAGAAAATCTCCCTAGATGTTTAAAGCGAGGGCGTAGTAGATATGTCAGAGAGTAGAGCTAGGATTCAAAAAAACCTCAATATATTGGAAGATTGGACCGAAAGAAATCTCATGAAGTTCCTCAAGGAGCACATCTGTGATGGGCTGGCTTCAGGGATGATGCTCAAGGGCAACCATCACGGTTTCATTAGGGCCAGGTCATGTCAGACCAACCTGATTGCCTTTTATGATCAGGTCACAAAGGCAATGGATGCAGGTGTCGCCACGGATGTAGTCTTTCTAGACTTCAGCAAGGCCTTTGACACCGTCCCCCACCCCATCCTCATTAAAAAAAACTAGGCGACTGTGGCATTTATGCCTACACAGTCAGATGGATTGCGGATTGGCTCAAGGGTCATACTCAGAGGGTGGTGGTGGACGGGTCATATTCGACCTGGGGGGAAGTGGGCAGCAGAGTCCCCCAGGGCTCAGTCCTTGGGCCTGCGCTGTTCAATTTCTTCATCAGCGATTTAGACAATGGGGTGAAAAGCAACCTGTTTAAATTTGCTGATGATACCAAAATTTGGGGTGAGGTGAGCATGCTAGTAGGGGAGGGAAAGATTGCAGCAAGATCTGGATAGGTTACAGGAGTGGGCTGAAATAAACAGGATACATTTCAATACTGACAAGTGCAGGGTGCTGCACTTAGGCAGTAAAAACCAGCAGCACACTTATAGAATGGGAAACTCCCTTCTTGAGAGCACGGAGGTGGAAAGGGATGTTGGAGTCATTATTGACTCCAAGATGAACATGGGCCTACAATGCGAGGTCACAGTTGGCAGGGCTAACCGGACCTTGTCGTACATCCACAGGTGCATCTCCAGCAGGGCCAACGAGGTGATCCTCCTCCTCTACGCGATGCTGGTCAGGCCACAGCTGGAGTACTGTGTCCAGTTCTGTGCGCCCCATTTCAGGAGGGATGTGGACAACACTGAGAGTGTCCAGAGGAGGGCCACCCGCATGATCCAGGGACAACAGGGCAGACCCTACAATGAAAGACTGCGGGACCTCAACCTGTTCAGCCTTCACAAGAGAAGGCTGAGGGGGGACCTGGTGACTGTCTATAAACTCACTAGGGGGGACCAGATGGGTTTGGGGGAAACACTGTTTCCTCTAGCACCCCTGGCATAACAAGGAATGATGGACACAAATTATTGGAGAGTAGGTTTAGATTAGACATCCGTAAGAACTACTTCACAGTTAGGGTGGCTAGAAGCTGGAACCAACTTCCAAGGGAAGTGGTGCTGGCTCCTACCCTGGGGGTCTTTAAGAAGAGGCTTGATGCCTACCTGGCTGGACTCAAAGAAGTCCAGTCTTTCTCCCACCCAGGTGGCGGGTCGGACTTGAAGATCTACAAGGTCCCTTCCAACCCTACTTCTATGATTCTATGGACAAAGGTAAAGTCTTGCACTTCGGATAGAACAATCCCACTCACTGCTACAGGCTGGAAGCAGCGGTTCTGCAGGAAAGGACCCGGGGGTTACAGTGAACAGTAATAAGAAATGTAAAGTGCTCCACTTGGGGATGAATCCCCTGCACACCTACAGGCTTGGCAACACCAATCTGACCAGCACCACGAATGAAAGAGAACTGGGGGCAATAACTGACCACTGTATGAACGTAAGCCAGCAGTGTGACGCTGTAGCCAGCAGGGCAAATAATACTTTGGCGTGCAATCGATGCATCTCCAGCAAAATCAAGAAAGTGACTCTTCTGCTCTACTCAACATTGGTGAGACCACAGATGGAATACTGCATCCAGTTCGGGGCACCACACTTCAACAAAGACATGGAAAAGCTTGAAAGAGTCCAAGAGCCACCCGTATGATCAGAGAGTTGCACAACAAGCCATATGAGGTAAGGCTGAGGGACCTGGGTCTCTTCAGCCTGAAGAAGAGAAGGCTGAGAGGGGACTTGGTAGCAGCTTACCACTACATCAGAGACATATATTAAGGGCTTGGTGAACAACTGTTCACCAGGGCACCCTTGGGAAAAAACAGGAGCAATGATCACAAACTCCTGGAAGACCATTTCAGGATCAACATTAGGAAAAACTTATTCACGCCTAGAGTGTCCAGAATGTGGAATAAGCTCCCTCCAGAAGTGGTGTAATCACCTACCCTGGAAATCTTCAAGAGGACACTGGATGGTCACCTTGCTGGGGTCGCTTAACCCCAGTGGTCTTTCCTGCTTGGTGCAGGGGAGCTGGACACGATGATCTTCCAGGGTCCTTTCCAGCTTACATTCTATAAATCTATGAAAGCTAAACATGAGCCAACAGTGTGCCCTTGTTGCAGAAGGCTAATGGCATATTGGGCTGCAATAGTAGGAACATTGCCAGTTGATTGAGGGAAGTAATTATTCCCCCCTATTCAGCACTGGTGAGGCAACATCTCGAATCCTGTCTCCAGTTTCAGGCCTCCTATTACAGAAAGGATGTGGACAGATTGGAGAGTCCAGCAGTGGGCAATGAATTTGATAAGGGGTTGGGGTACATGACTTCTGAGGAGAGGCTGAGGGAACTGGGCTTACTGAATCTGCAGAATTGAAAACCGAGCGTGGAATTAATAGCAGCCTTCAATTACCCAAAGGGCGGTTCCAAAGAGGATGGAGTTAGACTATTCACAGTGATGGCAGATAACAGAACAAGGAGCAACAGGCTCAAGTTGCAGCAAGGAAAGTTTAGGTTAGATACAAGGAAAAACTCTCTCACTACAGTAGTAAAACACTGGAGCAAGTTACCCAGAGATGTTGTAAACTCTCCATCCTTGGAGGCTTTTAAGACCTGGCTAGTCAAAGCCCTGGCAGGGATGATCTATTTGGGAATGGTCCTCTTTGAGCAGGGGGGTAGACTAGCTGACCTCCTGAGGTCCCTTCCAACCCAAATGTTCTATGATTTATATTCTGAGTTTTTGTCTAGCTCTAACCTAGAGCCAATGTTTATATCTTTACTTGCTAGACCAGAGAGTCCTTTATTCTCAAATTTCTGTTCTACCTGTAGAAACTTATCAACTATGAAGCCAAACCTGAAACCTATGGAAAACTGGCACTAATGTTCCACTTGATTAATTAATGCAATACAGTTGTCCCTCATTTACAACACCACCTAGTAAAAAAGCCACTTCTTAACAGCAAGATTTCACCTAGTGCCTCTTAATGTAAGATTTCACCTGGGAATGTTTTCCGTACCATGCAATTCAGATGATGCTCCCTATGACAGCAGCTGGACATTTATGAGAAATCAAGCAGGTTTCTTTTACTCACATTAACTGCTACTTGCATATAAAATGAAATCCACAAATGACAGCCATCTTACCATTTACTTTCAATCTCTCTTTATGATGCCCACAATCAGAGTCATGTAGAGGTAGTGTACTTAGCTGGGTATATGATTTATTTGAAGAATTGTATCTTGTCATGTTGACAGATTTGGGGGGAGAAGGCTCCTGGGAAATGTTGATGTTTTCTTCACTGCCAGAGTATTCTGTAAAATTATAAAAGCATCAGTACCAGGGAAATCATTATCATTTGATTTATTGATGCAGTCTTTTTCTCGCTATGCCAAAAGTATTTGGGAGTACATTTCACATGCCTGAAGACAACTATTCCTTGTCTCAGTTTTTAATAACCTGTCTACACAATTTAAGTGATGGTATTTGGAAACTAACACAGTGGTTCCCAAATATGGAGCTACAAAAACCTGCAAAGGGTACCACAATGCTGGCACTGCTGCACCCACCACAGAGTGAAATTGCTCCATGCACCTCCATTTTCAGGAGGCAAGCTACAGCCCAACTGATAAGTGTCTGCAGCAGAAAGACATGCTGGCCTGCATGGTATAATGTGCCTTCCTGCTGCAGCTGTTCCCAGTTCAGCTCTGGCTTGCCTCCTGAAAACAAAGGTGAGTGGAGCAGTTTCACCCTATGGTGGTGCCACCAGGAAGAACTGTGGCTCATGCCTTAATTTTCAGGAGGTACAATGGTGCTGAACCAGGAAGAGCCCCAGAACCAGCAGCATGTCAGCATGCCTTCCTGCTGCAGCCAATTGTCACTTTGGCTCTGACATACCTCCTGAAGAGAGTTGCATGGGACAGTTCCATCTGCCCTGTGTGTCTCTGTCTCTGAGCAACACTGCAGGTCTGGACTGGGAAGGGATGCAGCAAGAGCATAAGCTCCTTCCACAGCTGCTTCCAGATATGGCTCTGCAGGACGTACACAGCAGTTTTACTTGGCTGCAACAGTGGTGATAATGGGGTAAATACAATACAATTGTAACAACCTAATCAACTGCTAAAATGTGAATTAATAATAGAATTACAATATCTGCAATACATTTTAGCCTTTAATGTAGTGCCACTAAATTTTGAAAATTTTTGAATGGTTGACTTGAGTATAAAAAAGGTTGAGTCACTGCTCTAACACTATCTCCTGATTCTCTGAAGTGAAAGAAAGATGGCTGAAAGAAAGGAAATAAGCATGTATAAATGAATAGCTTTTTATTCTTGCCTGAGTTATTTGAAAGAGATAATTAAGTGTTGTTGCATGAATTCTGATAATTTAAAGTTAAAAGGATACTATACAATAATTATTTGTTTAAAAGGAGTTAGAACTAATTTCAGTATTCGTATTTAAGTGGAGCCTGCTGTTTATTTAATTCAGAAAAATGTTTCTCTCTACACTACTACTGCATAGTTTCAGTTTCTAGGGTCAGAAGGGACCTGAGTAGACCATCTAGTCCAACCCCCTACCATAGCAGGAAAGAGTACTGGGGTCAAACGACCCCAGCAAGGTGTACATCTAGCCTTCTCTTAAAGACCCCAAGGGTAGGAGCCAGCACCACTTTGCTTGGAAATTGGTTCCAGATCCTAGCTGCCCCGACCGTGAAGTAGCGCCTCCTGATATCTAGCCTAAATCTACCCTCTGCC
>NW_017728946.1:1818001-1824621 GCF_001723895.1 Crocodylus porosus | reverse complement strand
ACACAATTGGATGCTTATCTTGCTGGGATCCTATGATCCCTGCTGACTTCCTGCCCCTGGGGCAGGGGGCTGGACTCGATGATCCTCCAGGGTCCCTTCCAGCCCAAATATCTATGAAATCTATGAAATAGGACAAAGTGAAAATTGCTGTGTTCAATCCTTCATTCAGTCATATGCTGCACTTCCCAACAAAGGCTCAGGGAAGCTTACAACGAAACAGAATAATTTACAATAACTTGTAAAACAGGAGTGCAACTGACAAGAGAATGACTTAAAAGGGAACCATAATATATACAAAGTGCTGTCCAATGCACAGAAAAAGGTTGCTAACACTATCTTTGCCCTTAAATATGCTGACTCCATTGGCCCACAACTACTGAGATGTAGCTGACAATGAAGCCTGCAAATGCCGGCCCAGTTCAGCGTCTCATATTCTCCCTTTAACAATTCCTGTCCATTTTTTGCAGAGCTCCAAAGTTTTCAGAAGGAAGATGGAAGGTTAGTAACAAACACGAGGCTAAAGTAATTTCTCTTTTGTTACCCTTTTGATCAATGCACGACTTCTTAAAAACTTTTTTTTTTTTTTTTAATCACATGATGTGCAAATATTGGGCCAGGCCCAAGGCAACAGAAAAACTCATCCATTTTTGACAAATACAATTCCAAACTCCAAACTTTAAACTAAGCTTGAGTTTATACCAGAGGTAGGCAATTATTTTGGGTGGAGGGCTGCTTACCAAGTTTTGGCAAGCCATCGAGGGCCACAAGGGTAACCCTGCCCCTTGACAGGTGCCCACCCCCTGGTCGCCATCTTGGGACTAGAAGTCCCACCCCCTATCCCATGACCTTTGCAAGGGGGTTTGCCATATCAGAACCAGAAAAATACCAAATTATATTCTAAAAACCAAATGTGTACTACAACATTAATTAATGGCATTTCAAAAAATATTTTTGTCCTGATTTACATGTTTGTGTAGTATACATAGAAGTGATAGTATAATAGCTTAAAATGAAGTCTTATTCTTGTATATTGTGGGAGGGTATGGAAGTGTGGGTATAGGTTTGTGGGTATGTGAGGGTTGGTGTGGGTGTGCACGGATGGATAGGCATGGGGATGTGTGTATGTGGGGTGGGAGAGCATGTGTGTGGGTGAGCATGGGGGTGAGTGTGTGTGGTTATTGGGTTTGTGGGGACCAGTGTGTGGGTGAGGGTTGTGGCATGTGTGGAGGGCAGGAGTTTGCCAACAGCCCCACCAAGGTAGGCACAGCCCCCGCCAGCACTTCTCCAAGCCCTGGCTCCATGCTTCTGTCACTCCTGGCCCTGGGGCACTGGTGCCAGGAGCACAAGCCCTGTGCTCCCGCTTGCAGCCACTTTCCCCTCCTGCTGCTCCCTCCCCCGACTCCCCTGGCAGCATATCCCAGCTTCACGGCTGAGACTGCAAGATGCAGCAGGAACTGGACCGCACAGAGCCAGCCAAGAATCCCAGGGGATTCTTATCAGGTAAGATCAGAGTACAGCTGTATCAGGTATTGCTCAGACACTGACAAAGATATTCCCTGCTCCCCAAAGTCCCTGCCTACAATCTAAATGTTATAAAGAAAAAGAAAAGTTGAAAGGAAAACAGACACAATGAGAAGTGATTTGTCCTAGGTTGCATAATGGTGAAATTTGAATCAAAACTTTGGTCAGGAATCCCAGGGCAGTGTACTAGTCCTTGCACTATACTATATGTCTTATTATGTATTTTAATATTATAAACGCCTTAGTCTCTCAGTCCATAAGGCTTTATTTGCACTCTGATTGCTTGCCTTATTTGCCAATTAGAGTGCTCTGGACAGACAGAGACACATGGCAGAGCGCTGCCATGACAATTGGGACTGGGGGGCCACTGGTGCTGACTCCCCCCCCGGCTCCTTTGAGGTGGCAGAGGCACGGGATGCTGGCTGCACAGTGCTGGCCTCACTTGCCCCACATAGTGAAGCACCGCCATAACAGCGGGAAATGGAGCCAGAGGCCTGCCCCGGAGCCAGAAAGGCTCCCCCCACAACAAAAAGCCAGTGGGGAGGGGGAGGCAGCTGGGAAGAGGGGAGGCTGCACCCTTCCACAACCGCCACCATGGCCGTGACCGTTGCTGCAACCACCACCGCTGTGACTGTTGCCACCACCAATCATGGAACCTAGTGGCCCCAGCCCCGGCCCAAAACAGTTGGGTGGAGCAGCCCTGGCCCAAAACAGCTGCGGGGAGGCAGGGAGCAGCCCCAGCCCAAAACAGCAAGGGGGTGGAATGGTCCAGACCCTGGCCCTGGCAGTGATGGGAAGTGGGAGAACAGCCCTGGCCTGATGTGGCAGGGGGAGGTGGGGAGCAGCCATGGCCTCGGACTGAGGCGGGAGGGGGGAAGGAGGGGGGCAGGACGCAGGGCTCTGCCCCCCCCCCATCTTTTTTATGGGCAATTTGCTAGATTTATATAAAAAATAATAAAGCAATGGAAAAGTGGAAAAAAACATTAGTCCTGTGACTGCCTCAATTGCTGGACAGACAGGAATCGAGCATTCGATGACTTCAATTAATGGAATACCAGGTTAGAGGAAATGAGTTTTCTGAAAGACAAGTTGAAGTAAAATTCACCATCTACTTCATTACCAAGGTGAAGTAGGAACAAACTTCTGTGAAGTTTCAGATCCACCTTGTCATCATGAAAATTGTAAAGGTCAGCCATGAGTGCCTGCAATCTACTCTCTCTCTAAGAAAAAGTGGCTGCAACTAGAAGACCAGACTTAGAGACACAAAGTAACTAGGCACTCTTAAAGTGGCTCAAAAGAAGGCTTGCACAAGTCTTAAGAGGACTAATGTTGAGACTGTATATAGGAACAGGCTCTCTGAAAGTCAGGTAAGCATAAAAAAAGGCTCTTGAGGAACTGGGTGACAAGTGCATGGCAAAAGGAAAATGCTGCAAGGTAGACAATGTAACTAAATAGAAGGCAAACAAACTAAACAGAAGGGGCTACTTCCACCTAGCTCTCCTGCAGCACCAGTAGAAGTCAGCCTCTGCTTGTGGGGGATGGAGCCTGACCATGGGCCTCTGTGTTGTCCTGTCCTACCCCGCCATCACTAGCTCTTGGTAGCTGTGGGGTCAGGGAGTGGGGGATGGTGTGAGCATGCACCAGGAGCCCCGATAGTGGGGTGGAACAGGACAGCACAGCCTGCAGCCAGACTCCATATCCTGTTCCCCCAGCTGCAGACATATGTGGCAGGTTCTGCCTTCAAACAGGGGAGGACAGGGAACAGTCCTGTTTGTGCTACAGCCCTGGACAGGTTTATGATCTCACTCCAGTGCCAGGCCCAGCCCAGCTGTGAGAAGTGTGTGTGTATATGTGCACACATGCATGTTTGTGTGTGGCCCTCAACAGCTCACCAAATAACTCATTAAGTGACCCTCCAGCCCAAATAATTGCCCACCCTTGGCGCAGTGTTCTCATCAATCTTCCCCACTGAAGGTAAAGGCCCAGGCAGAGACTGCTGCATCACAGAAATACATGTGTGGCTGAGGAGGTAGTGTCAACAGGATGGCTCTGGATTCTTCCACAATGAGTTCAAGGAAAGACGACTGCTATCCAAGTAAGGGATCTTCCTGATAGTAACTATAAAGGGCATCTTCAGGCACTGTCTGGCTAATCTGATAACGAGGGCTTTGCACTAAGCCCTATGAAGGAAGACACCACGGGTCATGGTGTGATTAAGATCAAGTGTTGTAAACTGGGAGAAGAGGCAGAATTCTGAAGAAGCAGTAAGGAACAATACAGCAGAATGAGGAAAAAATAGTAGAACGGACTTCAGAGTAACTTCTACGTATCTATACAAATATAAGGAGTATGGGGAAAAAACAGAATGAACTGGAAGTTATAGTATGTAAAGAAAAATATTAATGGATAGTACTTAACCGTTATACTTAATAGAAACTTGGTGGGATAAAATCCTGCTTGGACTTTCAATGTTAAAAAGCACTTTTTTTCCTCAAAAGAGACAGAGTTGGGGAAAAGGTATGTCCACTGTCCTGTGTCAAAAACATTTATGCTTGATCCCCTATCCAAAAGTTAAGAATATGTTGACCATATCTTACAAAAGTTGAGAAGGGTAAAGGGTAAGGGGAAGAACAGCAGTAATATAGTGGTACTTCATCAGGCAGACAACGTAGATGAGATATGCTTTAAGTAAGTAACAAAAATATTTATAAGTTATAAGGTAGTACTAATGGTGGATTTTATTTCTCTGGTATCTGCTGAAAGAATATGACAGCAAAACAAAAAATACCCAGCAAGTTCTTAATATTATACACATAAGCAGATAACTGGAAGGGCTTCAAGGGCCTGAGTCCATCAAATAGTTGCATTCATGCAAACACTTACAGAAGGAATCCCAAAACATGCTATGTTAAACCTTTACACATAACTATGATGCAGACCACCAGCAGTCTTCAACTTTGCAAAGGTAAAGCAGAGAAGACAAGCAAACTATCAATACCCTGATACTTCAATGACAGTGAAGTAATTGGTTAAAATATGCTTTGAAGATCCTAGGAAAAAGATCATGACCAACACTACATAGGAAAGCAAAAGCTTCTATAGTCCACGTCAATCAAACTTATTCCTTCCTGACTCCAATTTTGGTGACAGCCATGACCAAGCGGAAGAGCAAGTGAGGAACGTTGTATTTTTTAAGTACCAGCAGGAGCATCAGCATGCTTGGGGGAGGACGGGAGGAAGATTAAAAAGAAGGTAAACAACCAGTAGCACTCAAAAAGGGGGAAAAAAATTCTTTCCTAGCGCCAACTGGCAGCCAGCAAAAGCCCTTAAACGAGGGATTACCAGACAGCTATGTATAAATAACAACTTTGTTTCAGAGAACTGAGGATACAAGTGGGTTGTCTATCACAAGGGAGAAATGGTTGCAAACATCAAGGTAATACGAAATCTGAAAGGAAATGATTGTGATCACTGAACTCCTAGGGCAGGGTACTGGATTATAGAATGAATATGATTTCTTAGGTACAGATGAGATCTCACAGCTGAGATTCCAGTTTGTGCTTTGCTGACAAAGGCTCTGGTGTTGGATACCTAGCCAACAATAAGGAGGATTTCAGAGACAAGCAATAAAATTTCAGATCACAAGCAATAAAACCGACTAATAAGGCCCAGAGAATCAAAATAGCACATGACAGTTTTACTGGCATGGTGGAGAAGAAGTTTATTTTGAAAAAGTTTTCTGTCCTTCATGAAAAAGTTCTGAATTACTATTTAATTGAATCAATTTTACTTCATATAAATGAAGAGTATATGGTATTATATGGCATTATAATAAAAGACAGTTCCTAAGACAGACCAATCTTTTTTGTAGCAGACAAAATGCATTCATGCATTTATGAGCTTCCCACTCTGCCTTCCCCACTCCAAACCAGATGGCCAATATTAGCTGTCACGCCATTCACCCTTATTTGGTTATCAAATATGATCTGGTAGCGATGAGAACACAACTTCTTCTACATACTATGAACTGGCCATGAGTTCAGCATTTGAGACAAAAACTGGAAAACTTAAAAAATAAAGCTTCGTTCTATGAAAAATGTTTTTACCAGGCTTAGATTTCTTTTTCTTCTTTTTCTTTGACTTCGATCTAATACAATCTTTGGATTTCTTCTCTTTGCTCTTTTCTTGGTCTTTAACAACTGAAATGAGATTAAAAAATTGCAGACTTTCATTCTGTATCACAACTTCTTCTTTAAATCTGTTTTACTACATGCAATGGTGAACAGCCCAGTTGCTAAAAGAAATGATTTTTTGTTGCTTGGTAGAATTCCCAGTGATAACAAGCTCAAGTATTTTCCATTGCTGCTGATGTTAAAAACGTTAAATTAACAATATTATTATTTATACTGGAGTAACACAGTGATTCTCAATCATGATGTAACAAGGTTGTGGAAACACCAACATGTGATTCACAAGATAATCAAGAGATTTCAGGTAGGAATTCATACTGTTAAAAATACTCAGACCTATGGCAGTCTTTTTGAGTTCTTTGAAATAAAGGAATTACTCTAGTATTTTCCTGTAGTCAGAAAACAAATGAAAGCTAAGAAATGATATTTTCCGAGGGATGCTTTGAGTCTAACAAGGTTCAGAACCACTAATGTAGATAGACTGTAACCTCTTCTAGGCATAAACTCTTCTAGGTTTAACTACATATAAACAGTCTCTAGCAGTGCTTCTCAACCATTTTTCTGCTGCAAAGAACTCAGAAAGGCCATAACAGGACAAGATGATTTTAACACTATGAAATCTTATGTGAAATCTCTGGGTTATCTTGTAATTCAGATTTACATACCTAACAGTGCTAACACTGAATCATAGAATCAATGAGTCGGAAGGGACCTAGGCAGATCATCTAGTCCGACCCCCTGCCATGGGCAGGAATGAGCACTGGGGGTGACAGGGGTCACAACACCCCAGCCAGGTGCCTATCCAGTCTCCTCTTGAAGATCCCCAGGGAAGGTGAGAGCACCACCTCTCTGGGAAGCCTATTGCAGGCTCTGGCCACCCTTACAGTGAAGTAGTTCTTCCTAATATCT
>NW_017728946.1:1815855-1817901 GCF_001723895.1 Crocodylus porosus | reverse complement strand
GTCCTCAAACAGCTGTGCCAATGGCTCCGCAATGACACCAGCCAGTTCCCTCAGCACCCGCGGATGAAGGTCATCTGGGCCCGCTGACTTGGACACATCTAAGCCCTCCAGGTAATCCTTAACTAGGTCTGTATGGAACACTGCAGCACGCTTTAAGAATTTCAGAGCACTCTAGGGAGCCATGGCAACTTGGTTAAGCATCACTGATCTACACATACAAAACAGGGTAGAGAGACAGAATAAATATTACCAGATAGAATGAACAGCAAACTGAGGCGTAGTGAGATGAAGCATGAGAGGAAGAGATGGGATTGGGATTTACCTGATGAAGAGAGGAAGAGCATCTTTGCAGACAAGCTTGCTAACCTGTTAAAGAGGGCTTTAAACTAGGTTCATAGGAAGATGGAGACCAAAGCTCTGACATAAGTGAGGAAGAGGGTGACCTGGAGAAACCAAAAGCAGGATGGGGCAACAAGGGACACCTTCTCATTCTTCCTGAGAAAGTAGGCCAATTGGCTAGTTACCTCAGATGTCTGTAAACAAATGCACAGAGCCTGAGAAACAAGCAGGAAGTCCTTGCACAGTCACAGACCTATGACATGATTAGAATAACAAAGACATGGTGGGATAGCTTGCAGGACTGGAGCCCTGTCATAGATGGGTATAAACCTGTTCAGGAAGGACAGGCAGGGGAGAAGAGGAAGAGAAGCTGTGCCTTATGTAAAAATATATAATTGCTCAGAGTACAAAACCAGATAGTCCTGCTGAAAGTCTCTGGGTTAAGGTTGGAGGGGAAAAGCAACAAGAGTGACATCATGGTGCATACCTGCTGCAGACCACCAGACAGGGAGGATGAGGTGGATGAAACAGTCTTCAGTCATATAGCGAAAATTTGCTGATCACAGGCCATGGTTCTCACAGGGGACTTCAATCACCCTGACACATGCTGGAAGGGCAGTACAGCAATGCACAGGCAACCCAGGAAGTTTATGGAGTGCTGAGGTCAACTTCCTGGTGCAAGGGTTGGAGAGACCAATTAGGATTGTGCTCTTTTTCACCTGCTGCTCACAAACAGGAAGGAATTGGTGGGGAATGTAGTAATAGTAGATGGCAACTTGGGCAGGAACAACCATGAGATGATTGAGTTCAGGATCCTGAGGAAAAGGAGGAAGAGAGCAGCAGAGTATGAACCCTGGACTTCAGAAAAACACACTCTTACTCCTCAGAGGCAGATGGCAGGATCCCATGGGAGGCCAGTCAGAGGGGAAGGAGCCCAAGAGAGTTCGCTGTACTTTAAAGATTCCTTACTGATGGGGCAGGAACAAACCATCCCGATGTGCAGGCTCTATATGCTGGATCAGTAACCTGATCCCAGCACTTGGGGCTGAGCAGAAGCAAGACACAGGAGTGGAAGGGGTTGGCAGCATGACCCAGGAGTCGATCCCTGCACATGGGGGTAGGAGAGAGCAGTGCTGAGGCTCAGAGCCCAATCCCAACACAGGACGTACAAGAGAGCAGCAGTGGGCCCCAGGGCCCGGTCCTGGTGGGAGGGGACAGTGTTGGGCCCAGGGGACTAATCCCACTGCTCAGGGTGACCTATCACCTGGACAAGGGAAAAGAGATTGACGTCATATATCTTGACTTCAAAAAAGCCTTCGATCTTGTATCCCATGATCACCTCTTGGTGAAACTGGCTAATTGCGGCCTTGGGTTCACCATGATCCGCTGGCTGGGAAACTGGCTCTGTGGTTGCACCCAGAGGGTGGTAATTGATGGAAGTCAATCGTCATGGTGCCTTGTGACCAGTGGGGTCCCCCAAGGCTATGTCCTTGGACCCATATTGTTTAACATCTTCATTAATGATGTGAACACTGGAGTCAGAGGCGGACTGGCCAAGTTCACTGATGACACCAAACTCTGGGGCAAAGCATCCACACCTGAAGACAGGAGGGCAATCCAGGCTGACCTGGACAGGCTCAGCAAATGGGCAGATGAGAACCTGATGGTGTTTAACACCAAAAAATGCAAGGTTCTCCACCTTGGGAG
>NW_017728946.1:1812415-1815388 GCF_001723895.1 Crocodylus porosus | reverse complement strand
ATCTTGCTGGGATCCTATGACCCCAGCTGACTTCCTGCCCTTTGGGCAGGGGGCTGGACTTGATGATCTTCTAAGGTTCCTTCCAGCCCTAATGTCTCTATGAAAGCTATGATACAGCACCATGCTCAATGATCCAATCCTCACATGGGAGGACCAGGCAAGGCCCTATGTAGCCTGATCCTGGTCTATAGGGCACAATCTGGCACACGGATTAGCTGTGCCCCACCCATCTGGCCAGCAAGGCCAAAAGCTTCAGCACCACTTGTCTTGTATTTTTCTGGCAGACATATGATTTTTCTATACGTTTGCACAATGTATAGAAAAATACATGGGGGGGGGACTGACTGAGAACAAACATTAACAACAAAAACAACAGAATGACATTGCAGATAATCATATGCAATGGTATAATAAAGTAACATCATTTATAGATTATATTGAAAGTGATGCTATTTATGTTGGATAAAGAGGAAAACACTATAAAATCTGTTTAACCCCTTATTGTTATTACCACTATCACAAACTTAAAAGTGACTTTGATTACTAAATCAAAACATGCTAGAAAACACACTCACATAATGAATCCTCTCTGACATTACATTGTTACGTATCTCATATTATTTCACCCCCAATGCAAAGCCACAGAGTCCAGAAAATAAATTATTAAACCCATGCCACTCCCCTAGCGGCCATATCTTACATATTATTAGTAATTTTTCCAAAACATAATACACATCACACCTAATTCAATAATGTGCCACAAATGTACAGCCTTATAACCAGTTTGGTTCTTCAAACTGGAACCGTCTGTGAAACAAGTTATTGCCAGGCAAGGCTGTGTTCTGAAGAACAAAACGGTTAGCTCTGCCCTAACACTGCCTGAACCATATGCCCTACCCTGCCTTCCTTGTACCACCAAAACATCTCTGCTTATTTTGGAAAGATGCAAGAAGAAACTTAAGATTAGCTTCTTCAGCATCTGTCCCTAGTTAACCACATACATTTCACTGGCTGACAAGAACCTTACAAACCACAAGATTCATCAATATTTACCACCTAAGACAGAGGCTCTTTCACAGATGAAAGGGCACATGACAAGTGCAAACTCAGACCTATATCTTTGTTTACCCCCTCCTCCAAACAGCACACCTCACTTCCTTCCCATATACACTTTCCCCCTCATCCTCCATCAGTTAGGTGCTGGTGCCAATTCCTCCCTATTATTTAGGTGTCAATGAAGATGCTGAGCTGTCATCTAATCACAGATGACAGAAGAACCATGTAAGTTGAGAACAAATTATAAGTCAGAAGAGCAATTTAAAATTTTATAAGTTAACACTATCAACTTGAACCGACAAAGTTTGCAAAGGAAAAAAAGGAAAGTCATCCTAAAAAACAAAATAGTATATTTAGCTTATGTTAACATGTTATTCCATGCATTTGTCAGTGTTAGTAATACCTGAAAAAATGCAGATATGTCAGTACTTTCCATTTTTAGACTCCTTAAAGAAAAAGGCAATTAATCTAAACTATGGGGAGGTATCAAAAGCCAAGAGGATTGTCTAATCCCACACATCGAACTATTATGAGAATCCCCTTAATTTCGATATTACTTAGGGAGATTACACCAATATTATTTTTTTAAACCTCACCTTTATTTTTTGGTTAAATTGTAAGATGTAATTTCAGAGTAGCCTAATTAATTTTGGAACTAGATGAAATTTGTTTAACCCAACAAAGAACACACATGATGATGGAATAGCATTTGCTACACCACCGTAAAAGTTGAGAGGCTTTTTATCTATAGTTGATTCTTTGAAAGTCCTCTGAAGTTCACATGAAAACACTCACACTAACAAAAACTGCTAGGCCACTTGACACAGTTGAGTTGAGTTAGTGATGCCTAACAGGGTTCATGTGATTAATAAGATCCCAAGACATGTCTTTTCCTTTCTCCTCAGAAGTTTTTCAATCACACCCTCTACTATTTTCTCAATAAGAAATATCAAGAACTGTTAAAAAGTCACTTTGGTTAATTACAAATGTCATTAACATTCCAGGATGTCATAGACAAAACACAGAAACCTTGGAGAACCAGCGTAAGTAATATTAAATTGCACAAAACACTAAAACCCAGGAAATAATTAAGATCAAACTTCCCATAACCACATTATTACCTTATTATTTTTTTCTGGACAACTATGGATAATTGGACAACTAACAGAATTGGACAAAGAAAATTAAACCTCAGTGAGAAGAGGAAAAGTTTTTAAATTTTAAAATAGCATATGAAAGCTACCTAAGAAAGAACTATAAGACAAGACAAAGGCTAAGAAACAAAGGCTAACAATTCACTGTTCACAAGTGGTGCACCTACAGAGATTTTTTGGGCTAATACTGATGGCCGGTTTTTAACAAGCCATATCAGCCAATACCAATCCGATAGCCGATATGCAGCTGGGCAGCTCACAGAGCAGCATCCTGCTGGTAAGTCTGTTGTGAGGGAAGGGGCGGGGGGAGGGGCATGCAGGGGGTAGATTGAGGCCCTGCAGTGAGGGAGGGAATGGGGCTGGGGCAGAGCCATGGCTTGTCCAGGGGGCACAGCTCCCACCGCTGTACACACCCCGGGAGGGCATGGGGGGGAAGCATGTGCGCTGGGGCAGGGGCAGGCTGCCACTGCGGGCTGGGGTTTCACTGGGCTCTTCCCAGTGCTGGGAGGGGAGGATGAACTGCAGCCACCATAAAATTCACCATAGCCCCCCCCCACCCATCCTCTCTCCCAGCGCCACAGCCTGGCCCAGCGCTCTGCTAGGAAGAGCCCAGCACAGACCCTGACCCCAGCCCACAGCAGCAGCCCACCCTTGCCCAGCACGCAGATCCAGGGGCAACCCCTCCCCCCATGCCCTCCTGGGGTGTGCGCAGAGGCAGGAGCTCCTCCACCCCGAACAAACTGCTTGCGGCTCCACCCGCACC
>NW_017728946.1:1807142-1812305 GCF_001723895.1 Crocodylus porosus | reverse complement strand
ACAGACTTACCAAGTGGACCCAGCTGCTATCCATAGCCAGGCTGTGCTCTTGGCTGCCTGCATGCTGAGCTGCACCTGCATGCATGCACGGGGCGTTTATCGGCCACAACAGTCAGAAAAAGCTAATTGCCAATACAGTCAATTTTCCTTGTATTGGTGCCAATGCAATATGGGACCGATGTATCGGTGCACCTATACTATTCACAACTGCAATATGTCCAGAATTAGTCCATGAGACTAGACAGCCTCATTTTTTTGTTAATAGAAATGCCTGCTTCAATTACAAGTCATTAAGAAGTGAACAACAGAAGTCCATTCTTCCCCTTCTGCAGGCTGACACCAGGATCAATAACAAAACAAACCTCAGGTTTTTTTTGGTAGTTATAGGACAGCTAGTAAAGATATTTTTGGTCAACAATGTTTTGAACAACTATATTGTCCTAATCTATTTTAAGTAGGATGAGGGGGAGAACATGCTTATACATTAAAATCTTGCACAATCAATATTCTGATTCAGTGTTGATGGGCAGGTTTAACAAAATAATGTACCTGTTAACTGAAAGTGTATGGATGGATACCTATTTCATATACTTTTTTAAAAAGACAAACTTTTGCACGGAGGGCAATAGTAATCGCATGACAAAGGAGTTACAGGAGGTATGAATTTTGTGCAGTAAAAGCTGATGGCCAACAAAATCATTTATCATTCACATTTGATATGATCACCAAGTACTCTTTTCAAAGCTTATATGTCCCTGCCTATCAGGTATCAATTGTGACATCAGATATTTTGTATGGAAAAATGGATTATCATAAATAAATTATGAGGATTTAGATGCAAAACTCAGAGGATCAATTTCACCTATGAAGATGGGCTCCTACTCAAGAACTAATATTTGAAACAATGTTAAAGGAACAAGAAGCAGCACTGAAATTTGTTTTTCCACTTATCCAAAAAAAATACACTGTAAGTGGACTTTAAAAGGCAAGCCAAAGCAGAGTATACCAATATTTACATTAGTTGCTTATATTGTATTAGGTTTTCCAATGGCATCCATGATTGACCAGCTAACAGGCCATACCATTTTCAGTTCTTTCTTTGTCTTGATATTTCCGATGTGATCTGTCTATTCGGTTTTCTTTGCTTTGCTCTCTAAAAGAAGATCGATGACTGTTTAATAAATTTACAGAGGAAGGAGCTGAAGTTCTTCTCTTTTCTACTTTTTCACCTCTATGTGGGGTACTCCTTAAGGCTATGTGCAGAGGACCATCTACAAAGAGAATAAAAATGAGTTGTATTCTTTAATACTTCTGAAATGCAAATCCTTTTAAACCATCATTGCCCAACCTTCTTCCCTCCTTGGGCTGGATGGACAGTGCTCATTCTGTTTGCAGGTCTGATCTGCCATGCTAGGGGGAGTGGGGGGAATGAAGGGGGTAGCAATATTATTTGCCACTGCTCCCCTGCCACCGAACTGTCCAACCCATGGGAGGCACTGCAGGCCAGATGCTCGGGCTCCACAGGTTGCATCTGGCCCATGATTCACAGGTTGAGCACCCCTGTTCTAAACAGTCTAAATAGGAATTACCTGCCAACACCATTTCTTTTTTTCTGAATGTATTGCCTTTACAGAGATGCACAATAGCTGAAATTTGTTAAAGGTATCCACAATGTTCAATCACAGCTTTTCATACACAGAGAGCAAATTCTCCCATCCCCATCATTCCTCAGTATCCTTCTACCTCTAGAACAGGGGTGGGCAATTATTTCAGACGGAGGGCCGCTTACTGAGTTTTGGCAAACCGTCGAGGGTCACATGACAGGCAGCCAGGGGCAGATAAATATTAATTTTCTTAATTTTTTAGGGACTCTGCAGGCTGGATAGAATGGCCTGGCAAGCCGCGGCTGGCCCACGGGCGACATTTTGCCCACCCCTGCTCTAGAAGGACATAGGCTTTGAAGTAGACGATAATGACACATGGTCAAATATGGCCTTGTATTTTTTTGATAAACAGGTTCTTTTGTTCACAACACTTCTTCAATTGTACTAACTTATAGCAACCATTTGAAAGAACCAGGCTAGTAAAACATTGCTTTTTCAAAAGCCACATTGTCTCCACCTGAAACAATGGTATCTCAAAACTACTTATCTGTCCTAGATGAAGTGTCAAGCAAAAAGTGATTCAGAAGGATGTGAATTCAATAGCATGGAACAGTCTTTCAAATTTTAGAGAAGGATACATAGCACATAAATACTACTGAAGTTAATGGGCTCTTACATAAAGCAACTTGGAGAATTTCAAGTATATAAACAGCACCTAGCTCATAAAGTAACTCAATAGATAGCATTATCTTTTAAGATAGCATTTACCCAAGATAGCTTAACTGATTTTTTTTAAATTGTAAATGTTACAAATAGCTAGTAACTGTGAATGGCTTAATGATGTCTAACCAGTAGGTAATAACTCTTTCCTTGGATTACCATGGGTTTTTGAGGAGAGAATCTGTGATACCAACTGAAGTGAAAGTTGCATACTCAGATTTGAAATGGCCACCTTCCTATTCTGGAACACAGACTTAAGAAGAAAGAACATTAGGATCAACAACTACAAGGACCTGTCAGCCACAATAATAGCTAACAAAATACTTTTGGCAAGAGAGTAAGCACTCAGGATCACAAAGAGTACAGAGTATCTCTGTCAAGGAATTGGTGCAAAACAAGGGTAATTCTTTTTATATCCAGAATTCGCTGCAATCACTTTGTCTGAACATCTGCACTGGATGTCCCTTTTAATTTAAGCTAAGGCTCATTAGCAAGGATCCAGGTTTTCCATTTGCCACAGAAAAACACAAATTTTCCCCTTTAAAGGAGAAAAACACGGGAAACCATGGGTTTTCCCTTGCAGATTGCCAGAGTCCCAGCCTGCAAGGGGCTGTGGGAAATGGGAGGAGGACGATCAGAAATAAGGGTGCCATGTGCATGTTCGCATATACACATGCACATGGCAGCCAGGCAGCGTACAAAGTGTCTCCCAGAGTTCCCTCCAGGTAAATCTAGGGGAGGGTGGAGCAGATTGTGGCCCCCATGGTAGGGGAGGGAAGAAGCAGAGCAAGGCTGGGGTGCTGCCTAGCCGGGGCAATGTATGGGACCAGGTTGGGACCATGCGGCCACGAGGCCTGGTGAAAGAGTGGAAGACAGCCATGGGTGGCTCATGGGGGCGGGGTGGCTACCCAGCACTGCATGCAATCCTAGGGAGAAAGGCATGGGGGGCACATGCCACCATGGTGAGGTGCCCCCTGCCTGCCTGGCAGCATTGTGGGGCACAACTCCGCACTGCTGCCACGTTGCTGCCGGGTAGGGCAGTGGTGTCTCATTATGGCAGTGTGACTGGTGCGGGGCTCCCAGGAGCAACACTGAGCTCCACTCTGCCATGGAGGCTCCAAGCCAGGCAGGGAGCCCTGACCCTGCAGCAGGCAGCTCATATTCCTCCCCCCACCAGCAGCCATGTCACCTGTGGGGAGGGGGAGGAGGAGCTGGGCTACACTCCACTCTGGCTGCAAAAACTGTCGACAGCCACAGTTGGACCTGCATCCTGGTGAACAAAGGGGGCAGGGTGCTGATTTTCCATGAAAAGAAAAAAACAAAATTGAATACCAAAATATATAAAGTATGTATTTAGAAATTATTTATTATAATGATTGAGGCACTGGTAAGCTTCAAAACCGGTTTTAAACTGTAAATAGAGCAATAAAACATTGTGTTCAATTGATACACATACACGGTGTTTCATTTTAATCATGGAAAACATGGATTTGGTGGGTTTTAATCAGAGAATTTGCAATTTTTATAACAGAGAAAACCAGGACCTCTGCTCATTAGGCTGGCTTTCTTCTCCCAAGACCTCCAAAATCCATGGGGAAGTAAAAGTTTCCCAGCTGTATTTCTTAGTTTCTCTACTCCCAGCCTCTATCTATGCTTATAATCTGAGACAGGCTATGGAAAGGGATACTTATTTCAAAATATTCTATGTCAATATCAATCAAAGAGGAAAACCTTTGATTGGCTTTGATTGAGTTGGTAAGAAAACTAGCAGATCAAAACTGTAAAGAACCAAGTAAATTAGCATTTACAAATATTTAATTAATCAATAAGCTTGCAAAAGTATTTGTGGGAGATGCCAAATGTATAGGCATCATCAGGTCTGGCTCCCCTCAGGGTTAGTTGGCTAACAATGTATTTTCTGTAACCTACTTATGTTCCCCTCCTCACCCCCACCCCTCTTACGTTAGTCCCTCGCTCGGACACTCTGTATTTCCCTACTGGCTTTGTCATCTTTTTGGTACATAACTCTTAACATCCACTAATAAAATTCAATCTGTTTTATTAGGCTTTCTAGTCTTGACCTGGATAGTTACACTGCCTATAAGAAATGTCAGAATGGTCTATGAAGACCAAAGTCCTAACTGGTTTAATGTCTCTTCCTTAAGCCAAGTGATCTGAAGAAGCAATTTTCATTCATGATAGCCTGCTGGGGCTCTGAGCTCTTTTGAGACAAAGGTTCACATACAGACATTCCTCTAGGTTCCAATGGGCTGCTGCCACGGTATTGGGTCAATACTCTGGAGAATACCCAAATATATCACAATTTACAGTGGTAGTAGCTCATGACTTAGCTGAGGCACTTCTTGGGTCTAGGTCTCATGGACAGATAAAAGTAGACATCTTGAAAGTCCTGGATCAATCAGGGGAGCTGAAAATTCTAACAGAATGAAGGGCTTAGTCCATCTGTCTGTCCATAATGCTCTTGGAGCACTCTGACTGGTTATTGAATCAACCAATCAGAGTGCTCCCAGAGCATTCCAGACAGGAGGCAGTGCTTGCCTTGTGGCAGAGGGCCCTGCCCCTCCCCCCAGCCCTGTTCCCTAGAGGCGGCAGCAGTGTGTAACTATCTTATAGTTTTTAGCAAAGACTTTATATTATTTTTCCTTTTCTGTATAACTGCCATGCGGCACTCTCACATTTATGTAACCTTGAAGTCTTGTCTGTTAATCAAAATGAACGCTTTGTACTTTTCTCCACTGACATTAAGCTACACATGTGCATTCTGTAAATTTCATTTCTTATCTAGAAGTGTCATTTCTGCAGAAATTAAACTTATATA
>NW_017728946.1:1782493-1806732 GCF_001723895.1 Crocodylus porosus | reverse complement strand
AAAGCTACCTCAATTCCGCCCCACAAGCCGCGCGCTCGCACAACTCCGCAAAGCCCGCGGCTCCCCTAAGCGGTGCTGGAGCCGCTAGCCCGGCATTTCGCCACACAGTGCAGGGTGCTGGCCAAGGGGGACAGAGGGGCAAGCTTCATCCGTTCCCTCCTCCCCGGTCACTCCTGAGAGGCAATTGGCTAGTAAGGATTATAAAATTATTTTTCTCTAGGTATTTCCTTACTTCACCACAGCCAAAAACAGAGTAGAGACTGTGTGTGGCATGTGTATAAAAACTGCCTATAAACAAAACATTTCCCTGGTAAGACGCAGCATCTCTGGCTCCCATTTTCACATGGGCCAAGTTCTCCTTTAAAAGCTACTTAATAGTAAAGAATAAACCAGAGCATTTAAGGCAGTGGTCTCCAACCTTTTTTATGGTGAAGATCACTTTTTGAAGTAAAGGGGCAACCCAGGATATACTGCACTCCACTGCCCCCCCCACCCCACCCACCAGGCCACTTTGTGCAAGAGGGAAAGGGGGGCATTGAGGCCCCCATGGTGGGGCAGGGAGTGGGGCAGGGATGAGTGGGACCCTGGCCCAGCTGAGTGGCAGGAAGGTTGCCCCCCTCATCTGTGTGTGGGACAGAGGCAGCTGTGGGTTGGGAGTGTGGTGCACCTGCATGGCTGGGGTGGGAGGGGGCTGTGGGTCTAGAGTACAGGGAGGGGACCAGAAGGGCTGGGGGGCAGGGGCTACGGGTCCAGAGTGAGAGGCACCGGCAGCACTGGGGGGTGGGACAGAGGCTTGCAAGTGAGGGGCAGAGGCAGGGCACAGGTATATCACTGCCCCCCCCAATCTACTGCATGCCCCACTACACCTCTGGCTTATCCCCTGCCTGCCCAGTGGTGGGAGGCATGTGGTGTTGGGCCTTGGTCAGGCCTGCTGTTGGGACAACCAGCCCTTCCAGGGTCGCATGTGGGGGGCTTCCGCCAGTGGGATGAGCCTTGCCCTCTACCCGCGCAAGGCCATCCCTGGGTCTAGTGCTGGGCCAACTGGCCTGTCCAGGGTTGTGCGGGGAAGAAGAGGGGGGGGGTGTCCAGTGGCAGGAGCCCCTCCCCACCCCAATGTGGTCCCAGACAAGCTGATTATCCCAGCACATGGCCTGGGAGTGGCCAGGTGCAGTGTGTGTCCCGTCGCCAGGCTGAGCCGCATCTCCTGCCCACCCAGTGGCAGGGCATACATGGGGCTTGTCCGGGGCCAAATGGGGGGGGGCTCCCACCGCTGGGCTGAGCCTCATCCCCTGCCCACCTGGTGGCAGGACAGTCAGCCTGTCCAGAGCCACATGGGGGGGAGGGACCAGCAGCGGACACCCCCACCCCCACGGCCCTGGATGGGCCGAGCCCCATCCCCCCCACCTGCCTGGCTCTGGGACACCCACAGTGCCAAGGCCTGGCCGGGCCTGGTGCTGGGACAACTGGCCTGCCAGGGCTGCATGGAGGGGCCCCAGAAGTGGAGCAGGAGCTCAGGAACAGTAGGACCCAGGGGGAGCTTCAGCAAGCTTAAGCAGCCCAGCCCTGCCCCACCTGGACAAGCAGTCTGCCTCAGCCTGCGTACAGATTGGGGCGCAGGCTGCCACTGTGGGCTAGGGCCACAGCTGCACTGGGCTCTTTCCCACGGGGTGGGGGGGTGGGGGGGTGAGGCAGGGGCTCAGCTCAGCTACACTTGGGGTGGGTGACGCTGTGCGGGGCCTGTAGCCACCCAACCCCTTCTCCCAGCACCACAGCCCACCCCAAGCACAGCATGAAGAGCCTGGCATGGCACCTGCCCCAGCCCACAGCAGCAGCGGGCCCTGCTCTGCATGCAGATGAGGGGGCACAAGCCCCCTGTGCCCTCTAGGGGTGTACCCTGCCCCGGCTCAGTCCTCTCACCCCACCGGGGCCACACTTACCTGACCCCTTCCTCCTGGCTTGCTCCCTTCCTCACTACGGAGGCCTTGATCCCCCCGACCCTTCCCTCCCCACCTGCTGGGCTGAAGGGACGGGGCTCAGCCTGTCCCAGTCTCAGACTGACTCTGAGTTTTCAGGATCTATCAACTGGTCGGTGACCACTGATTTAAGGGATCCAGAAGTCTGAAGCGATACCCTGAAACAGCTGAGGGAGATTTCCCAGAGAAAACCAGGGACGAGAAGGAAGGTTGAGGATCTGGTTCCTCAACAAATAACTTGTTGGGGTGGACAATCCTCTTGCAGATGAGTGGACTAACAACAAAAGAAAGTTTATCAGTTGGACAGGGGGCTGGACTCGATCTCCCGAGGTCCTTTCCAGCCCTAATGTCTATGAAATCTATGAATAGATCAGAAATGCTCTTTCAACTTCCTGGGCGTTGACAGACAGTTCCCAAAGAGAACTGCTAAAACTGTCCCTTGTGGAACTAACAATTTTGTGGGAGGAAAGAACCAAACAAAAAAATGTATGGTAAATACTCTGGCTTTGATTTTGCACCTTTTCTTACCCAATCAAATGCCCAAATAGTGTGGGGCAGAGCTGTACTACTACCCAGTGTGTCCAGAGGTGGTGTACAGTGGAATGACCTTCAGAGAGGGTTATCTATGAAATAAGCAGAGGTAAGTCTGATGAATAAGCAGTTGCAGACCAAGCAGAAGCAGCACCATCAGGATGTGGTGAAGACAGCAGATGGTGATGGTTTCCCTCCTGAAAAGCCACATTTATCCTTTGACAGTGCTGTGATGCAGCGAGTATAGGTCACCATTATAATAAGCCTACCCAGTTCCCAGCCATGGGTCTAACAAGTCCTCAGCAGTGGAACAGGCAGAAGATGTTAGAACATTAGTGGCTGTGAAGGTGGACAAAGGCTGCAGCAGAACAAGATCCCAAGGTGTCTTGTTTGCCTCACCATTGGTTCAAGGTCCTATTCCGTCAAAAAAAAGATGTGTAGCAGCTTCTCCACAATAAAAGATGTCATGAAAACAGCTTTTCCAGCACATTCCTCAAGCCCTTTGGTGACCAGCTAATAGCACTGGGACCAGAATTGTGAGGTAGTCATGAACTGGCATGAAGGTGGCAGTTACAAGGTCATCTAGCATTTGGACAAGACAGGAATGCAATTTGGCAGCTATAACTGTGATGGAGCAGCCCTCTTCTGGATCTGTTCTGCTCACCCCACATGGGGAAGGGCTATAAAAGATGTCCTAAACATAGCCTAATACAGTATTTTATATTTCTTTCTGACTAGATAACCATGCAATCAAAAATACACCATCATAGTGATGGTGACACACCATCATCGTGAACGCCTAGAGCACTGCACTGCAATCATGGCTCAAAAACCCAGGTGGCAACAATTAATGTAGCTGCATTGAGCAAGACCTGGTAAGTGGGAGATGGGCAGCTCAGAGAACATGGAGACAGCCATAACTTCTTCTAAATGGGTAAAGGAAGGACAGTGTTAGCTTCACAGAGTTGGTTTTGCCATTAAAAATTAACTCCTAAACCAACTCAATGAGTTCCCTATCAAAATTAATGCGCGCCTCATGACTCTCCATCTTCAACTGGTGTAGAGCCAATATGCCACTGTCATCAGCGCGTATGCCCTCACTCTTGATGCCACTAATGAAACCAAGAAGAAATTCTATACCAACCTTGACTATGTCCTTTCTGATGTTCCAGAAGGAAAAAGACTTATTTTTCTTGGTGATTTCAATGCCAGAGTCAAAAGGAACTCTAAACCCTACAACAGAAGGAGTAGGAAAGGTCAACTCCAGTGGCATCCTCCTCTTGGTCAAATGAATGGAACATGGACTCACCATCACCAACACCACTTGTTCCACCAGAAAAACAGGCTGAAGACATTGTGGCAACATCCATGATCTAAGAATTGGCACCAGATCATGTCACCATCCATACACAGGATCAAAGAGATATCCACATCACCCAAGCTATGCTAAGAGCTGATGATTGCTGGACTGATCACCGACTCATCCACTGTTATGTTACTCAAGCTGGCTCTCAAATGATGGCTCCAGCAGAAGCAATGTTGACAGAAGACCAAGCAAGCGACACCTCTTCCACCACTGCTTCAAGAGAGAAGTGGTGAATTCCAATCAACATCAACGGGAATGGGGAGAAGGGGCCCCCTCAACGTCACTTATGAAGAGACATCTGGATCGTCTACCAGGAAACATCAAGATGGGTTTGATGAGAATGACTAGGAGATCCAAGAGTTGACTGATCGTATGCTCAATGCCCTTTGTGCTTGGTAAATGACGCTAACTCCAAACAGAAGAAACCGAATCTCCAATAAACCAAAGCAGAGGCTCAAAGGAGGACTTGAAATATGAAGAACAAATGGCAAGATTACTAAGCTAGAGAAATTCAGTATCTCGCTGATATCTACAATATACGTGACTTCTTTAGTGTCACCAAAGCCATCCTGGCACTTGGGGACCAAACCCTTGAGACCTAAGGATGAATGAGACCTGATCAAGGAAAGGGGAGCCATCAATGTCCATTGGAAGAAGCATTTGGAAGACCACCTCAATCAAGACTGTTGTGGATGGACAAGTGTTCTCATCTTCATCTTAAGGATCTGGAACGATAAGAAAATCCCAGACAACTTCAGGGATGTTATGATTATGACAATCTTCAAGAAAGGAGACAAGTTCAACTGTGGAAACTATAGAGGGATTGATTTCCTGTCTACCAAAGGAAAGATCATAGTAAGAAATGCCCAAATCATCTCCTTCCACTTGCTGAAGAGCTCCTCCCAGAATCTCAGTGTGGGTTTAGGGGAGGGGTGGGCAAAATACAGCCCGCCAACCAGATCCAGCCTGCCAGGCCATTCTATCTGGCCTGTAGACCCCCTAAAAAATTTAGTAAATTTTTATTTAATTGCTCCCAGCTGCCTGTCAAAGCTGACAGAAATCAGGAGCAGTAGGACCCAGGGGGAGCTCCAGCAAGCTTAAGCAGCCCAGCCCTGCCCCACCCCCAACCAGTTCCCCCACACCACATCGCTCCTAGCTGCATCACAGGACCAGAGCATGGGAATGCGCTGGTATTGGGGGGGAGGGGGGACAGTGTGGTGGTGCACACGCACGCAAGCTCAGGGGTAGAGTCATAGATTTCATAGACATTATGACTGGAAGGGACCTCAAAGATCATCAAGTCCAGCCCCCTGCCCCAGGTGTAGGAAGTTAGCTAGGGACAAAGGATCCCAGCAAGATAAACATCCAAGCATTTCTTGAATGAGTACAGAGTAGGAGCCTGCACCACTTCTGGAGGGAGTCTATTCCAGGTCTTGGGGACTCAGACAGGAAAGAAATGTTTTCTTATGTCCAACCTAAAATGGTCTTGGAGAAGTTTATGACTGTTGGTCCTTATTTTTCCTTGGGGTGCTCTGGTGAACAGACATTCTCCCAGGTCCTGATGTACACCCCTTATGTACTTATAAGCAGCCACCAGGTCCCCCCACGAGCCTGTGCTTTTCCAGAATGGAAAGTCCCATGGCTCTCAGCCTCTATTCATAAGACCTATTCTCTTGCCCTCTGACCATGTGCGTGGCTCTCCTCTGGACTCTCTCAAGCTTCTCAACATCCTTCTTGAATTGCAGAGCCCAGGATTGGATGCAGCACTCCAGCTGCAGCCTCACCTAGGCCAAATACAGCAGAAGGATGACATCCTGAGATTTACTTGAGAAGTATTTATGGAGGCAAACCAGGGTTTTGTTTGCTTTACCAGCTGCAACATTACTTTGGTGGCTCATGTTCACCTTATGGTCAATCATGACCCCCAAGTCTCTTTCAGAAGTGATGCTAGGAAGCGTAGCACTGCCAAGCCTGTAAGTATGGTGCAGGTTTCCCCCCCTGCCCCAAGGTGAAGTATCTTACATTTCTCAGCACTGAACAGCAACAGGTTTGTATCCACCCACTTACTAAGTTTATCCAAGTCAACCTGGATCACTACCCTGTCCTCAGGTGTGGACGCCATGCCCCAAAATTTAGTGTCATTGGCAAACTTAGCCAGTGTGCTTCTGACACCAATGTCAACATCGTTGATAAAGATGTTAAAGAGAACCAGACCAAGGACAGAGCCTTGGGGCACACCGTTGGTCATGGAGTGCCATACTGATTCGCTACCATCAACCACTACTCTCTGGGTCCGATCTCAGAGCCAATTTTTTGTGGGTGTCAGTTGCCAGCTGTCCCATTTGGTTCAGCAGAGATCCAATGTTACCCTTGCTTCCCCGCCCCTCCCCCCTCCGACTCCCTACATATCTGAAAAAGGACTTTTTGTTATCCTTGATATGTGAAGCCAAATGGAGCTCAGCTGTAGCGTTGGCTTTCCTGATCCACTCCCTGCAGGTACAGACCAGTGCTGAGTACTCCTCCTTGGTGGTAATTCCAGCCTTCCATCCTTTATAAGTCTCTCTTTTGAGGCACAGGAGGTCCTCAAGTTCCCTGCTGAGCCAAGGGGGTTGCTGTGCCCTTTTGCTACCCTTCCTCCAAGATGGGATGGAAATCCCTTGTGCTGTCAGGATCACTCCCTTGAGGAGCAACCACTCCTCTTGGACTCCTCTTCCTGTTGAGTCATGGTCCCTTAGGGCCTTGACAATGAGCCTCCTGAGCTTGTCAAACTCAGCTTTCCTGAAGTTGAGGACTTCTGTGTTGCTGACTGACTTGCCAGCTTTGCAGTGAATAGTAAAAGAGATCAGCTCATGGTCACTTTCACCCAGCTTTCCATCGATTCTTAGGTTGCTGACTAGGTCATCCCCTTTGGCCAGGACCAGGTCTAGCAACGCTTTACCTCTCGTCAGTCCACAGACGAACGAGAGGTAAAGCATTGCTGGACCTCGTCCTGGCCAAAGGGGATGATCTAGTCTTAATGCAGTGGTTCTCAACCTTTTTAGATTCAAGGCATCCCTTGAAAAATGTCACGGAGCTGCAGCTAGCTGGGAAGGGCCATGCCCTGCAGCCCAGCCCGGCCCCTCCACACCCACCCTCAGCAGGCACATGAGCCGCAGCAGAGTGGAGCTAAACTTCCAAACAGATGGTAAGCTGTTTAGCCTCAGACGACTCAAGCGCCAAAACTAAGACCACCCTGACCTGAATCACTGAGCTCCAGTAGACTGATGATGCTATAGTGTGTGCTCACTCAAAAGCAGAGCTTCAGGCAATCAATGATGTCTTTACCGAGGCATACAAGAAAATGGGATTGACACTTAACATTCACAAGACTAAGGTACTCCACCAACAAGCTCCTAATGAACAGTCCCCAGCTCCAGGGATCCAGATCCAGTGAGACTCTAGAGAATGCTGAGTATTTCCTGTACCTTGGAAGCCATCTCTTGCAGAAGGCTAACATCAACAAAGAAATCCAACAATGCCTCAAATGTGCAAGCACAGCCTGAAGAAATGAGTGTTCAAAGATTGCAACATCAGTTCTGAAACCAAGCTCATGGTTTATCAAGCAGTTGTGATCCCCACCTTGCTGTATGGAGCTGAGACATGGACACCATACAAGAGACATCTAAAGTTATAGGAGAAGTACCATCAATGCTGCCTGAATCCTCCGAATCCAGTGGGAAGCCAGACACACCATGTTAGCATCCTCCTGTAAACAAACACCATGAGTATTGAGGCAACAATCGGCTGCTATCAAGTTTGCTGGGCCAGTAATGTCATCTGGATATCCAACTCCAGGCTCCTGAAGCAAGTTTTATTCTCCCAGCTCAGCCAAGATGTACACTCACGAGGAGGTCAGAAAAAGCGTTTAAGAGATGTCCTCAAGACCAGCTTAAAAAAATGCAGCATTGATGTTAACCTGTGGAATATTATTGCCTAGACTGCAGCAAAAAGAGGAAGAACCTGTTGCAGGGATCTCAGTACTTTGAAACCTCATGACAAAAGCAGGAGATGGAAAAGTTAGAGCAGCAGAAACTGCATGCCATGGACCAAAGCAAGAATCCAGCACCACCCACCCCACATGGAAACTAATGTGTGACCTGCAGTAGAGTGTGTCAACCTCAAAAAGGCCTCATAAGCCATCTTTGGACACACAGATAAGACAATCATCCTCAACTGCGAGGGACTGCCAAAGAAGATATCTGCTACTGTGCTGTATGTCACAGAAATGAGCGCATAGACCACTGCCATAGTGATTGCCAAACCAACTGTATCAACAGCCTCAATGTAAGGGTGAACCATATAAGTGGAATCTAAGCCGATTTTAATAGAGTAGGTAGGTACCCAATTTCTTTCTTTATCTCACTGCCTATAGTCTGACATCGCCTCAGAAGGGAACTTGCTGAGAACGATCCTGTGGAATCCTTGAGAGCAGAATTCTCCTCTAGGTCTGAGGTGATGTGCAATTATTTATACAAGTGAAATTGGAGCCTGAAGTTATTTAACTTAGAGTCCCAGAGAAAAAATGATTTGCATATTATATTATTATCAGGGATAAGACACTGTCCCAGACAGAAGCTACTAAATCAGCTAGCCTTACTGAAAACAGTCTGTTACAAGCCAAACTTGATTTAAAACAATAAATGCTTGGCATGAAGCCCCTTGCTCAGTAACATAATAGTTGTCCCCCCCTTGCCTGCTTCAAACATCCAAATGAGAAGAATTTACAAACAGGAAAAGAAGGATTTCTTCACAAAATGTAACTACTCTAATGTAAGTCTGTTTCTCAAGAAAGATTAGCAGGTCAGATTCTTAGCAGGCTTCATTTTGTGGACCTTGGTGTAAAGAAGAAACTGAGCGAGGATCATGGCAATCTCAAACTGTATGCTCTCAGAGTATAAAGAGCCTTGCATGGGCACAGCAAAAAAAAGATGCTGCTATCAAAATGAACATCTATGTGCACCTACAGTGGAATCCACATTGATATGCATAAAGAAAACAGATACTTGCAGGGAGACAGTCACAGTTCAGCTATACATTTCATGATCTACAGCAAGGGTTTTTTGGCCAGAGCGTTGAAAAAAACACAATGTCTACCTTGTAAGGTGCTGGAGTGCCAGTATGCCAGAAAAACAAAACCAGGGGAGGCATGTGGCAGCACAGTAGGGGGTGCTACTATGCAGAGCCACCCACCTCACTGTGCCACACCCAAAAAACTTGCTTAGGGAGTCTGCCATGAGGTGCCTACAGCTGGCTGTCCCGCTTCCTGGAGACCACCTGCAAGCCTGGGATAACACTACCACCACCTGGGCACTGGTCTTTGTTAGGGCTCTGTGCAGCCCCCCAGGGCGCACAGACCCTGCTAACCTTGCTCACAGATAATGTTGCTTTGCTCACAGATAATATTCCTGGATGCCTCTTTCATCCCAAAGCATCCCGAGATAACTGCAGGTGGGGCTGAGGGAACATAAACAGACAAGCTCACCTGCCCAAGCTGGGAGCAAAAAGGCCTGCCTCTCCCCCCTCCACAGTACTACAGCAAGGCATGTCTTTACCTTTATTGATCGGGGGGAGGAGAAAGGGGGGGTAGAACAAAGAAGTCAGAATGCACTTTGAGCAAACATAATCAGAGTCTTAAACAGTCTTGGACATCATAATCCTTTTAAAACGCATCTGGCCTAGACATAAATCCTATCTCCTGGCTAACTTCCAAATCTTTACTTACAGAGAATCATCCAGGCAACAGCCTGGAGGCACTTTGTTTGTGGCTTTTCAAAATGCCCACTGGAGGAGGGGAGCAAGCTTCCCCCTCCCTTAGGAATTTACCTAGCCCAGTCACCCTAGGTGACCAGGCTGGACCAAGTAGTAGCATTTTGTAAGAGAGGGGGCTAGCTGAATTGACCCAAACAGAGACAGACAGAGGTGGATTTCTTCACAGGGTGGTTAAAAAATCATATTTTATAGTAAATATTAGGTTTTCTAAAAATTCTAAACCTGTTGACAATAAATAAAACTTCATATGCTACCTTTGTTGTTTTGTATTTTTTTTTGTTAAGCATGGTATGATGAAAGAAGAAGAAAAAGAGGGAAGGGGGGAAGAGGGAAGAGAGAGAGAGGGGAGGGAAAGAAAAGAGGAAAGAGAGAGACCAGGGAGAAGAAAGGAAAAGAGAAAAAGGAGGGAAGGGAAAGAGAAGGAAGAAGCTATGAGAAGCTGCTGCCAGAGCCTGGCTGCCCCCCCATCCCCTCCCCGCCCTCCAATGCAGGCACACACGTGAGCAGTGCTAGTACCAGGCCCATGAGGCAGCAGCCACCATCACTACAGCTTGTGCCCTTCCCCACAACAATGCAGGCAGACAGGTAGGTACAGAGGCAGTGCCAGGGAGTAGCTTGCTGTGTGGCATGGTGGCTGGGCTCAGGCCCCAACCCTGGCCAGCAGTGCAGCATAACCTGCTTGGGTCCCTGCCAGCAGCCTTAGCAGAAATCAGGGACAGTGTGCCCCCTGCCACGAGTTACCCCTGATTAGTGAGACTGGGGCCGACTAGCCTCTTCCCGATGGAACTGTACTGCAGGCAGGAGCGAGGCAGGCTCAGCCACATGGGACAGGTGATGGGGGGCCTGGGGAGGAGAGGCAGCACTGGGAAGGATGGCTATGGGGGGGGCTAGGGCATGTTTTGGGGTGGTTATAGCTCCCCAAGTCCCCCCAGCACCTCCCTTAATTAGGGACCTACCAAGTCAACAGAGGGAGCGGGCTATGCAGCACCTACTTTAAATCTTTAAGGTTTCCCGGTGTGCTCCCCGACCACTGATTGCCCTCACTCCTGTTCTGCAGGGAGGCAAAAACCTCAGTTTTAAATACGGTGTTGTTTTTGCTGCTTCCTGCTTGTTGGCCATGGGGCCCTGGCAGCCCTACTGTTTGTTGCTGACTGGCGAAAACTGATGTTTTCACCTCCACGTGGATCAGAAGCAAGCAGTGGGGGGGGGGAGGGGGTTCATGGGGAACCTGCAAAATCGGCAGGAGTGGGGTGCGTGGTGGCTCCTTTGATTTGCAAGTTCCCCCAAGCACCACCATAGACTTGGGGGCAGGGTCAGCAGAACGCAAGCAGCATCCCTGAATCCCTTCCTGTGTTCTCCTGACCCAGCCCCTGGTGTCTGCCACGGTGCTGGGAGCTCTCACTACTCTGGAGAGCCCAGAGCAGCAACTTAAATTTTTTTTTTTAACATTTTCCTTGGCACACCTTCCTGGCATGCCAAGGGAAATGTCTCCACGTGCTGCTAATTGGCACGTGTCGGGGGTTGCCTATCCCTGGTCTACAGTAATTGTGAATTAAGAGTTTATTGCAGAAGATGGAAAATGTATTGAGAACAAGAGAACAAGCCAGGATACTGCAGGAGAGGTGGAGGGAAGGGGAGTCCTCTATGGTTAAGACCAATGAATGCAACTCACCGCTATCTTTGTCTCTTTCTTGACACTTATCTAGTAGCTGAACATGAACATTTTGTTAAGTCACTACTAATGTATTCTTCACTTTCTGGCTGTCCAATCAGACACTTGACTTTATCTGTAGAAGTGCTAAGTGCTCATCATTTTCCATACGGTTGCAGTGGATTATCTTTAAGGGTCAGGACAGACAAACTTACTCTCCACTGGGTAAATGAGGACAAGGACTTGCAGAGCATTGCAATAGCTGTTTGCATTTGTGCTCTTACTTCAAGTCTATACACATAACACTTAAGTTGGTTTAAATATGATTTAGATGTACAGATGACAAATGCACATGCCTGTTAAACTGGTTTAAAGCTGCCTGGAATGGTTCAAGAGTGTACCCAGAAATATCAAGTACTCTTAAGCCAGTTTATTGTGAACAATTTCAACCTTACATGTAGATGTCAAACGTTCCGTGATGCTGGTCTGGGTCAGTCCTCCAAGCACCCCACAACGCACCAGTCCTCAGACACCTCCCTTCATAACCTGCTGTAACTGACTACTCTGGTACAAAGCCAGAAGTATACTGCGCCCCTGCCCCCCCCCCAACCCCCAACAGTTTTCCGCTTTTGTTGGCAATGAGCTCCCTTGCACTGCTTGGTCAATAAAAGCTATCTTTCTTACAACCAGCTGTGTCCTTACTCCCTACTCAACTGCAGCCCTTCATCATGCACCCCCCCAGCACCTGGGATCCCCAAAAAGTGGGTCCAACAGTCCTCACCTCCCAAACACTCAAAGTCAAGCAAGCATACTGCAGACCTTGGTCTGGTGCAGACTTTTGGTCCTCCAAAAATCAGGATTCTAACAAATGGAAAATTATAACAAATTTGTAAATTTTGCATGTTTAGAATCTAATTACTGGGGGGTCACCTTAAATGCAGTTGTCTTGGATTCAGATAAATACAGTATATGAGCTAAAACCAGAAGATAGTATACACAAATTATGTTTGTAGCAAACTGAAATATAACAACTGGCAACAAGTATTAATATCTGAAATAATATATGTAATTCCAGTGAGCAACCCAGAATTTTTCTAGTCCTTTATGATATTTCCCTCTTCTCAGTTACAGTATGTGAAATTTGTCCACAAGCACTCAGCTCCTATACCTGTACTTGTACATACTAGGACCCTTGCCAGAGACTCCAAAAGCAATATAAAAGCAAGCAAGATGTGCCTGGATTTTAGTTATTTTTATTCCCTCTTCTGAAATTAGTCCAGAAACATGAATGAGAGAGAAATGACAATTAGAGTGATCGATGAAAAAAATACCCTTTGTCCTTCCCTCTTCTGAAAGAGTTTTATTTGTGAAGGGACAGGTCTCCCTATTGAGAAGCAAAAATAAAATGAAATATTTTCATCAATGCAGTTTCATTTTTCCTTTAAAAAACAAGATAAAGGTTTAATACTGAAATAAGATATCAGAAGTGGGCAAGAGAACCACTAGGATAAATCAATTCGTGAAGGAATCCGACCCGTTCTTGGAAGACTGCATCAACTCAGTGATTAGATAATTAAACTCAAATCAAAGTGATCTGGTCCAAATGTAACATTTAAATTTCTAAATAAGATCTCTCAATTTCAATGAGATGTTGAAAGAAGAACAAGACGGTGATCCAGAGTGGCCCTCTATGCTTCGTATCTATCAAATAAATGAAGTGATTTCCATCATCTTTTTCTTTTTATTCTAGCTACTAGAAATGAAGAGATAGGCAACATACTTACAAAATGAACGAGATGTAGTCCTCCTTCTATTTGACATTTCCTGATTTACTTTTTCAGAGGCTAGAGAACCTCTTGTTTGAATATTTCTTTTTATTGGGCTCTGTTGTGGTTCTGGTGTCTTCTCTATTCCATGAAAATATTTCATGTGATAATGCAACAGCTTGGCTTTGCGGAATGATTTTGAACAGTCCAAGAACTTGCATCTAAACTTGTGATCTCGGTCAACAGTTGCAGTTTTTGGTGTAATAAAATCATCTGCTCTCTTAAAAGTTTTTGTTACTGTAAGAACAAAACAAACAAATTTCCCCCATGCTTATGCTACATTTATAAAATGATTATCTGAATATAAAAATCGAAGTAATGGACATGCATCTACACATAAAACACATTAGGCATGAAACATTAAGAAAACCACTGCTTAAAAAAAAATCAACAGCTTTGGTGGCTTTGGGCAACTCATCTTGCAGTTATGTTACAGGGTTGATTGTACAGTTTTAGAAATAAGTTAGACAAGGACTTGTATGGCTTGGTTTGAATAGGGATGATCCTGCCTCAAACAGGGATATAGACTAGATGACCAACAGAGGTCTCTTCCACCTCTTCTGCTTTTCTAATTCAGTAGTTTTCTAATTCAGTTCAGTACATACAACTATAACAACAACTCACCTTACCTTTTTGAAACTGCTCCAAGTATACATTTCTCCATGCCTCTAGACAACTGTTAGTCTAAACTGCTTTTAGAAACTTCCAAGGATAGATTCCACCACCTCTCTAGGTAACTTGCTCCAATACTCAACTACCCTCAGAGTAAAAAAGGTTCTTTCTAATGTTAAACCTAAATTTCTCTTGCAGCAATTCAGGAGTTTATAAGGAGAAAGAAAAACAACCAGCCAGTATCACCAGAAAGGCTGATTTATTAAGAGATAATAAGATCTTACATATACACAGAAAGCTGACTAACAGAAGTTACCCACATTATTTCCTGAATACAAAAACTGAGGGTAAAAAAGAAGCAGTTACTAATTAGGAAAAAGAAAAAGCTTCCCTCCCTAATCCACTCCAAAATGAACTTCCTAACAAGGAAGAAATTTTAACTCCTGATAATTCCAACAAACCTAGACAACAAGACCATGTCAGCAGATCATGAAAAATGCTGCAACCAAAACCTAAAAATATTGTTACTACCCAAAATTGTGCTCATAAAAAATTGAACGGATTAAGAAGTGGCCAGTGAAGTTCAATTGGGCAGAAATAGGAAAATGGGAAAACATTACTTAACTTCAGTTAAGCCTGCCAGTTAAGGAAAATTATGATGCCATTTTATAATGGTCAGTGAAAAGCCTTGTCAGGAATTCAGTATCCAACTCAAACACCTTTCTTTCAAATTCACATTAAGATGATACAGAAAACAAATTTCTAACCTGATCTGACAGACTCAAGTTTGGAGAAAGGGAGGACAGAGGATCAAATAAACCAAAACCTACTCGAGAGGGGAAGGGAAGAGAAGGAAAAATTAACCACAGTGTACAAAAAGAAATCTAATTCAGACTATTCTATATATATATATTATATAAAGTCTTAGCCTGTCTTTCTGTAACACTTTATTCATACTCTGTCCTGCTCTTTGTCAAACATACTCAGCAATAAGTTGCCACATTGTTACAAGCAGTTTCCTTATATTTCAGAAAAACACACAAAACAAGCTACCATTCCATAAAAATATAATAGCCCATGCTGTGATATAACATATAGTTACCTCACAAATATAGCTGCAATTTAAATAAAACCAATGATTACAGCCCCACTGACCTGGCACCTCCCACAGCTGCTCTAGACTCACCGTCCAAGCTAAGCAGCAGTGATGGTGGCCAATCAGAAACTTTTGCCCAGCAGTGGTGAGGGGGACGGGCACTTTTCCCCTACGCTAAGCAAGTTTCTGTCTGGCCGCTACCACTGCTGCTCAGTCCAGATGGGTGAGTCTGGAGCAGCCACAGAGTGCGTGCTAGTAACACAGGGCTGGGGTCAGTGGCGGTGGGTTGTCTAGAAAGGCAGTATAGCCACAGAACCACCCCCACCCTGCTGTACGCCCAGGGGGCAGCAGGACATGCCATGACTAGGCAGTGAGGAGCAGGCATGAGGTGGGCTGGGGCTACGTGCTGTTGGCAGTGGCGAGGAGGTGCCGCAGAGCGCGTGGGTTACAGGCTTTTGCGGGGCAGTGGCAGGTGTTGACCAGCTCAGGGGGCATGTACAGGGGACTCCCATGCACACCCCACCATACCCTCAAATCCTTCCCCACAAACCCCACCCTCCCCCACACACAATCACACACCCCACAAACACTGCACACATCCACACCCTCCCTCACACCCCCACAAATCCCACACGATCCACACACACACACACACACACACACACCCACGCACCTCTGAGTGGAGCCCTGCTCACTACTGTGTGCACACACCCCACCCCACAGCCCCTGACAAATCCCACATGCACCCACATCCCTGAAAACCCTCATACCTACCCACCTACATCCACACCCCACATACACAGGCCCCCACAAACTCCACCCACCCATACCCCCAACACCCCTCCACACTCCCCACAATATACAAAAGTAAGACTTTATTTTGAGCAATTATGCAATCACCTCCATATACACAATGCAAACAAACCGGGACAAAAATATATTTTTTAATAAAATCAAACATCCACAATAACATATTTTAATTTTTAGCATGTAATACGGGGGTTTTCCCAGTTCCTGGTTCCAAGATAGCAAACCCCCTTCCCAAAAGGAGTAATTCTGGTGGCAAAGGTCAGGGGTTAGGGGGCAGGACTTCTAGTCTCAAGATGGCAACCAGGAGGTGAGGCGCTTATCAAGGGGAAGGGCCATCTTTGTGGCCCTCAACACCTCACCAAAAATCATTAAGTGGTCCTCAGGCTGAACTAATTGCCTGCCCCTGCACTAAAGCTTATTTTTATGTACACAGAAACAGTCTAACATTAAAAAAAACCTAACTGTCTGTCCATAACGCTTTATTCACACTCTGACTGGCTGACAGAAACAGTCAGAGTGCTCCAAGCATGAGGGAGCGCTGCCATGATTCTGAAGCTGCACTGAGGACCGGACAGAGGGTGCTCCCCACCCTGTTCCCTGCAAGAGGCAGAACAGTGGCAGCATAGAGCATTAGGTGGCGGCACTCCATCCTAGCCCCTCCTGCTCCCCTCCCCGTCTTTCTTGACAGGAAATTGGTTAGTTATAATTGCCAGTGGGTTACATGTCATCACTAGATTTCCTCGCTGTAAGGCAGGAGTGTGCAAAGTCCAGCCCATGGGCCAAATCTGACCAGCAGTGGACTCCATTTCCCAGCAGCCCCTGCCACATGGCTGGGATGGGTCTCCATGAAGACCCCATCCCCAGCTGTGCTGTGATAGCATAAGGCTGGGATTGCCATGGAGACCAGCCCCAGCTGTACTGGTAGGGCAAGGCAGGGCAGGGTAGGCCAGGACAGGGGGCTGCTCTGGAGCTGTTGGGATCTGGCAGCAGGAGCAGCTTGGTCAGGGCCATGGTAGAGCTGCGATCTGCAGCCTGCATGCTCAGGGCAGGGGTACACAGGCAGTGAATAGCGGCTCTACCCCAGCTCCTTGCAGCGGCGACAGCTTGGTCTGGACCAGGGGCACAGACATTATTTGCTACCTGTGTGCCCCTACCTGGACCGAGCAGACTGCAGATTCCAGTTCTGCCCTGGCTCCTTGCAGCAGCGACAGCACTGTCCCAAGCCAGAGCAAAGCCGTGATCTGCTGCATGCCCTGACCCTGGCCAAGCTACTCCCGCCACAAGATCCCAGTGGCTTTGGAGCAGCCCTGCCCTGCTGCACACCCTGCCAGCATGGGTAGGGGTCATCTCCATGGCAACCCAAGCCTTCCACTATCACAGTGCAGCTGTGGCAGAGGTCTCCATGAAGACTGACCCCAGCCATGCATGCAGGGGCTGCTGGGAAATGGAGCCCAGCTACCAGCCCAACCCATCATTTTGCCTACCCCTGCTCTAAGGGAAGAGATAAGAGACAATCCTAATCATATCACAAATGGCCAGAGTTATACAAGGCAGTAACAGGACCTACCTTCATGATGGTTCCACTGCCCAACAACAATACCCTATTGTGTTCTTTAGTAAGCAATTAGTGGAGCTCCCATCCAATACCTAAGATATGCCTCCCAGACCTCAAATCTCAGAAATTCAGATTTCAAACCTCAGAAATACCTTCTCTGGATTTCAACAAATTTCAAGTACATTGCCTGCTCTCCACAAGACCATTATTAGCATCTGACAAAGGCTGTTTCCTATGAAAGTTCACGCCTCTTTGAATTAGTCCAGGATTGCTCCACCCCTGGCCCACAGTGTCCCCCAAGGATCTGGAAATTTGGCAGTGGGGAATCGGTGGCAATTAATGCTGCCATTGCTTCCTGTGGCCAAATTTTGAAACCCTCTGAGGGCCCAATCCAGCATGTGGTGGATCCAACTCACAAACCAACCCCACACCACTGATTTGGCCCATGGAGCCCAAAGGCTGGGCATCACCAAGTTAGTCTATATGGTGCCACCCTACCCTGCCTTATGTCTAACTTCACACTAACACAGCTAACTACCTCTCACTACTAATAGAGAAGACACTTAGACAAAGATCACATATAAATACATTTTTAAATGGCAGAATGACATAAGACCATCTGTTTATTCTATACCAGTTAATACTACAAAAACATGCCTTCTTCATATTGCTGTAGGTGCTTAGAATACCACCACCAATTTTATAAAAAAATATAATTCTTCCTCTTACCTGCCAAGAGCCAAACTCAAAAATATTCAGCTCTGTTGTGAAATATTGCATTAATAAGCCTCTAAAATGTTTGTGTGGGATCCAAAACATTGTTTTAAAAAGCATTTCATGTTAAAATTAGTAACTCATCGAGCTGCTTTAACAGCTACATCCATTATTTATTTAAAAGTTTGACTAAATAAAAATTATAGGAAGTGCTAAAAACATTATAATCTAAAGATGTGATTGCAGTATTGGATGCAGCTGCCTAGCTGAACCTGAGGGGTTTTTTTCTGTTTTGTTTTGTTTTTTTACTTAAAGCAAAATACTTTCCTCCAAATACTCTTCACTTACTGAATTAATTTAAAGCTTTAAAATTTGAATAAGCTAGAAGATCAACAGGTAAAGGCAATATTTTTTAATCATGTTAAAACTCTTTCAGGTAAGTTCAGTTGGGTTTAAGAAAATCTAAAATATTGTTTGTTTATGTAAAAATTGGCAGGGGTATAGATGTAATGTAGCAGTTAATTATCTTGCTCTTATTTTTCTTTATTACTGAAAGCTTGCATGGGTTGAATGAAGAATAGTCTTCCTCAGAGAAGTTCATTAAAAAAATCACTTTTAAAATGGCCACCATTTATCACTGTTCTCAGACTAACAGCAGTTACAAGCTACTCATTGCTATGAGAGCCACCACTTCATTCATCCCAAGTGCCCCAGAGTCCCACATCTTCCCCTGAAAGTACTTTGGGGCTTTATTCTCACTATGAACAATGGGAAGCAATGACTATCCTAAGGCTAGCCTGTAGCCTCAACTACATTAAGAACAGAATACGATAGCAATTTTCCAGAGGGCAGTTTTTCATGAATTTCTCTGGGAAAAACCCCTACCATCTTCTACTGATAAACGATGCAGTAATCCCAAAGCTGAACAACTTCCTGGAAGCTACTGTGGAATACTGAAGTGAAGTTGATCATGCTACTCAACTTGCTGGGAGAACATGAGAGGCCCCAAGCCAAATTCTGAAGGTGGTCTAGATGCACTCCTCATCCTACATCTGTCACGATTGTTTTGGTGTAAAGAAACGTTAAGAAGAAAACTCTGCTATAGAAACAGAGGTCCCTTCCCGCCCCCTCCCCCACAACATGCAAATTTCCTAGGGAATCATGATCAAAGGTTGTCTACACATGTGATGATCTTTGCCATTTACAGCATTCTAAAGGCATCACTTAATACACACAGGTGACTTTAGAAAACTTCTAAAATGGTGGAAGCTGCCTTAATTAAACCTCATTGTATGTGTTTTAAATATAAGGCAAACTAAGGTAGTGTGTCTCAGCCTATCTAGTTCACCTTTATTTCATGTGTATTACTAATTCCTACCACCAGCTGCAGCTAACAGAGCCAACAAGTTACTCATTATGGGCTGTGCGGGCAGGGGAAGGTTTAAGGGGCAGGTGAAATGAATGTGAGCTGGAAAACCCAACAAGCAGCAGCAGCAGCCAATCCAACTGGCTGCACTGAGCAGCATGAGGCACTTGAGTGCCAGGGTTCATTGTGGAGAGAAGCGGGGTTTGGTCCACACCTCGGGCCCTGGCTGCCCACCCACCTCCCCTCTGGCACAGTGCCAAAACAGGGCCAGCCTGGCCCCTTCTTTCCTCTGTAGGGCAGAGGCATCCTTGAAGTTGGTGGTAAGTAGGATGTAGTTACATTTCCTTCTGGTTATGGTGTTTCATGTCACATAACGAGAAGGAAATACAACTACATCCTGCTTACCACCAAACAACATCTAGGTAAACAAACTATTCCAACTTTTCTCTGAGCCTAATCTGCATATAAAATGAACTGTTCCAAACAGGAGATTTTATCACATATTCAACTCCCCTATGAAATATAAACTTTCATTTCTACCCAAAACTTTTATAGTCTTTTCTCCTATGCCTGAAGATGGGTGCATATGCCCAAAAGCTTGCCATTAAAGATATTTTTTTCCAAAAATCTAGTTGATCTAATAAAAGATATCGCCTCTACCATGAGTTCTGATTCCTAATCCTCAAAGGGAATTTACAAAACATATTTTGCAGACAAGCCTACAAACTTCACTTCATCAATCTACTGGATACAAAAAATAATGGATTCAATGTAGATATTAGATTTATGGCACATTATATAACCTGCCTACCATCTGATAACCCCAAGTAACCTCTCTACAATTTACCAGCAACATTCTATCACCAGGTCACCATTCCCCCTTCCACCGCACCACCTGTCTCTCTCCCATTGTCTCTCGCCCCCTCTGACCCTCACTGCCATGCATTTCCATTCTCACTGACCTGCATTCTTGCATACTGGCTTCTATCTCATCCAGGAGAGCACAAAACAACTGCAAACTCTCCCTCTACCTGAAGAAAGGTGTTTGTTCCTGAAAGCTTGCAAAGAACACTTTTTCCAACTATTTAGTTGGTCTAATAAAATACATCACATTTACCCAAAGAACCTGGTCTGCCTATGTCCTTAGACCAGTGGTTCCCAAACTCTTTTGCTGCAACCTGCTGCTGGGAGTGGAAGGCAGCAGTGGCCCGGGGACACGGGAGCTCCTGGCACATGGAGCAGCTCATCCTTTGTGTGCAGCACCGCCAGAATTGCCCCCGCAACCCTCATTTGGATCACAACCCAAGGTTGAGAACTACTGCCTTAGACCGACACGGCTACAACCAACAACCTTGAATGACTCAGGGTTCTAAATGCACTAAATGCAAGGGGTTCTTATCAGTCTGAAGATCATGGTCCAGCTACTTGATGGCTCATCAACAGGGATCTGGGTTTTCTGTTTCCCATGGAAAAACAGAGAAAACCACAGATTTCTAATTTTTATCACAGAAAACATGGATTTTCCCTTTTAGAAGGGAAACCCGTGGATTTCACCCTTTTGCAAAGAGCTCTTTGGGGGTTGAAGGGCAGGGGTGGGGCAGGGAAGCTGGCTGGGGGCTGAGGGAGCTGGGAGGTTTAGAGCCAGCCGGGCACAGGGGGGGTGCAGCCTCCCCACTCCTGGTTGGAGTACCCGGCCAGCTGCAAAATCTCCCTCCTCCCCCTCAGCCAGCTCAGGCACTTTCCAGCCAGGAGGTAGGGTTTGCAGCTGGCCAGGCACTCCAGCCGGAAGCGGGGAGGCTGCATCCTCCCCCCGCACCAGAGTGCCTGGCCAGTGGCAAACCCTGGGTTGCAAATGCTGCACTCACCACCCTACTGTCCTCCCCGCAAGAACATTGTGCCTGAAAATCCCCATAGGAATACATGGGGTTGACATTATGCCATCCCCCAAGGCCCTCCGGAGGGCAGCATGTGCACCCTGGCGTGGCAGAGCTGTGCAGGAAAGCTGGCCAGGGCAGTGCAGAGCTCGCAGTGGCAAGCAGCTTTTGTGCACATCCCCCTGTGCGCTGCCACACCGGGTTGCACACACTGTGCTCTCAAGGGCAGCAGGGTGGGAAGCACAAGCCTGCAGAACGCACCCACCCTGCCTCGACCCCCCCCACCACATCTGTGGGGGTGCGGGTCCCCCCTGCCCCCCAGGAGTGCACGCAGCTACTGGAGTTGGCCCCACCCGAGCATGCAGCTGGGGGGAGCAGACTGTGTTCCTGCTGCAGCAGCTGCTGCCTTCAGTTGGGGGCAGAGGGCTGCAGACCTGGTTCCCTGGCTCCATAGCCCTGGCAGTTGGGGCCCCTCTGGCAGGGCTGGGGGGTAAGGGCTGTGGGTGGGGGGAAAGGGCCACAAACAGGGCTGTTGGGGGCATTTAATTTTAACCACGGATTTGGGGGGTTTTATCAGAAAATCTGTGATTATTTAACATGGAAAACCAGGATCCTTGCTCAGCAGGAGGGAGCTGTTTACAGTCAAGCCAGGCTACACTAGGCCACACTGATTTAGAAGCCCCACTCACCATGGATGTAATTGTTTTGAGGATTATAAATTGTAGCCCTCCGGTTCCTTACAAATTAATCAGTGGGCAAATGATGAAGACAAGCCTCACTCTTAACTGGCACCATGATCTGTGCTATGCTCCCACCCCCATCCCCCTCCTGGTTCCTGTAAGCCAACCTAACCTGGTACACACCTCTTTTATGGTGGGTCTCAAGCCCAGGGCTTCCAGTTCCCAGAGGAGTCCACATTTAAGTTGCACTGACATCAAGCAGCCCTACTCAGTCATGGGCTCATGAACCCCCTTGGAACTGGCTTGGTTTTAAGACGGACCAAAGGAGTAAGTCATCAAGACTTCATAGTATCGTAGAACATTAGGATTGGAAGGGACCTCAGGATGTCATCTAGTCCAATCCCCTGCTCAAAGCAGGATCAATTCCAACTAGATCATCCCAGCCTTTAAAACAACAACACTCCCCCTCACCCCAAAGAAGACAGCTTAAACTAGGGCTGGCAAACTGTAAATTCTAGGCTGCTGAGCAGCCTTGCCCACTGGCAGAGCAAGAAGCTCAATTAGTCCCTGCAGTGGCGAGCAAATACCTTGCTTTACTTCTCACATCTCTTCATTGAAGATTCCCATTGCATGGCAACCTGTCACTTAAACATTGTTTAGTCAGAGGCTGTAACCTCAAGCATAGGCAAGGAGGAACATGTACACACAGCAAATACACACATATGTTCCTGGCAATTAAGAGCTGAAGATCACCAGCTTTCTGACCAAGCATTCAGATAAATAAGTGAAGTGCACACACCTCAGCTGGGAGGTTCCTCATGCAGGAGTTAGGGGACAATGACACGATGGAGTCTGGGCAAAAGGGGAAGCAAGGGATAGGTTCCAGTCCATTGACAAAGCATGCCTACAATATGCCTCCCCAATCTCCAGCCTGATTGACAGGCAAGATACAAATCATCTTGTTGGTAATCCACATGAAGGAATGGGCATGAGTGGGTGACACTAGTACAGCTCTTCCACCAGCTTTCCCCACTCCAAGTTCCCTCTTGCCAGCCACAACACAACCCAGAGATGCACACAGCCCCTCAGCTGGTCGGCTCTTCCCTGATGCTGCCCCTCCAAACCCCACCAGCCTGGCTACCACCAGCCATTCCCCAGTGCAGCACAGTTCCCCAAGCTGTGTAATTTGTGCTGCCATGTAGTTCCAGACTTCCTCACGGTCTCAGGTTACATTGTATGGCATCTGGCACCTCCTACACTACAGAACTACAGCAAGGCACTAAACTTGTATCAAACCGTAGTGTAGCAGAAAGCCTTCTTTGTACATTTCCCTTCTGGACATTGATATAATAGAAGCAACTTCTTATCTCTCACCCCCACCCCAATTTTTGTGCATTTATTTTCCTTCTCACTATTGGCAGAGACCTAGCATGCTCATTGCAAGGGTGTGGCAAGGCTCAGAGTAAGCCAGAAAGCTGAATTGGCTTTCTGTATGAAAAACCTAAAACTACATCTATATATCAATTAAGTTCAGTATCACTAAAGAATACAAAAGAACCAAAATATCCACTTCAAAGACTGTAAATATATCCTGTGCTAACCTAACTCACTGTCCCCAGCAGCCTTTGATCCTCACTATCTCGCATCACATTTTTATATATTTCTCACAGTGCATTTTTATATTTCATCTGTCTTATCTTTACCATGGCATTCTGTATTTTATATTTTACACTTCTAAAACCTTAAGGAATGTACTCCCTGTAGAATGAAGTTATATCCTGGACCATTGTTAAAAACTGCATTGAAAATGTAATTGTATATTTGGTGGTCCCTTGAGTGAATGTGAGTGTATGGAGATCAGTATGTAATTAAGTGGCAATAGCTTAGCCAAAGGAACTTAACAAGCTGTTTTAAACTAATCAAGCCAGGGAGCTGATTTCTAGAACTAAGCACTCACCCTATGAACTATTCCTGTAACCCATGACAATACAGCCATTAAGTCAATAAATCAAGGGTGGACTCCCAAAACTTCAGGTACCAGCAGACAGAGACCCCTGTGACTGACAGCTGTCATGTATTACTCAAAACCCACAAGGGACAGCAACCTCTTGGACTGGGTAGCCAAGATGATGCTGGGGGATCACACAAGTCTACCAGAAAGGGGATAAGGAACAGTGAAGCGTGATCCTCAGTAGCACCTTCTTATCCAGCACCTGACCTACAGAAGGACAAGGAGGCAACCCCCTTCTGCAGAAGACATCGCCTTAAAGGAAGCTGACTATCACCAGCAGACTCCAGGGCCTTGGATAGGTAGATATAGTGACATCAGTGCTCTCACAAGCACTACAGCAGCTACTATACTACCTGGGTTGGAATG